>NC_135956.1:80713316-81035719 GCF_053455715.1 Rhinoraja longicauda
AATTTTACCAAAGCCAAATCAACTGACAAACCAATACGTCTTTGGAGTGTGGGAAGCATCCAGAGAAAACCCATGCGGACACGAGGAGAACGTACAAACTCCGAACAGACAGCACCCGTAGCCAGGATCGAACCCGGGTCTCTGGCGCTGTAAGACAGCAACTCTTTTGCTGCACCTCTGTGCCACCCCTTTGTAAAGCTTTATCATGACTTCCTCGCTCTTGCACTTGATGCCCTGCTTATAAAACCTAGAATCTTGTATTTCTTTAACCACTTTCCCAAACTGCTTTGCAACTTTCTACAAACTATGCACATCTTTCTCTTGAACCTCTGTTAGGTTTGTACCCAATAGTTTCTATTGCCTCTTTTAATTCTTTCTTCTAAAATATAAAATGTTATCGCAAAATATTTCATCTGCCCACCCATCCAGTCATTCCACCAACTTGACAACATCTCCTTAAAACCATCCTCCTTACTATTCACTGTAGCTGTGTCTAGTACATCTTAGTCGAAATCATTGGTCCTGGTAGCTACTCCCAGAACACTTCACTTTAGTTAAATACAACCTGTTCACAGCTATTTTCTATTTCTTATTGCATTTTAAACTTTCCATTCATGCTTCTGCAACCCCTTAATGGTTCTCTATTAAAAGCCATTTATTCACAAAATGCTGGAGTAACTCAGCAGGTCAGGCAGCATCTTATTAAAAGCCATATGTAGAGATGGACTTTTTTGGCAATTATCTCCATCATTTCATTTCACGGAGCAGATGATAATTGATTCACTTCAGAATTCACAACATTTATAACAAATCCTTTATCAAGAGATAATCCCAGTTTGAACCAGAACAAATGCATCATGAAGATTTGTTTTTTTGACAAGTGTCATTGTGCAAAAATTTAGAAATGAAGCGCAAGGTTTCATGGCCCAGAACATAGGAGGAGGACTTGATCATTTGCTACATTGAGCAGCTCGATCTTTTTTTGGTAGTCATGGCATCTGGTTTCTTTAAATACAATGCTTAATCCTTTAACTATCGGGATAATGTTCTCACTCCACTCTTCCAGTGAGGAACTTGGCTTGTCAATCATGCAATCGAAGGTATTCCAGTGCTAACTTAAAGTCTTTCATGCAAGGTGCTGAGATTTCCAAAATGTGCCATGGTTAAGATTTTTTAGATATTTTAGATTTAGAGATACAGCGCGGAAACAGGCCCTTCGGCCCACCGGGTCCGCGCCGCCCAGCGATCCCCGCACATTAACACTATCCTACACACACTAGGGACAATCCTTTAAGGTAGTAATCCTTTAAGTATATGACGTACCACTGTATCCATTGTTTTTAAGTCACTGTTAACCCAAGGAACAACTTCTTAATAAAACAGATACCCACAAACACCGAGCTCGCCATCCTGTCAGGAGCACCGGAGGACATTGCTCTTTATCTCTCTACATCATCGTCTAGATCTCCCGTTTTCATTTTCCCTAACCAGTCTGAAGAAGGGTCTCGACCTGAAACATCACCCATTCCTTCTCTCCAGAGATGCTGCCTGTCCCGCTGAGGTACTCCAGCGTTTTGTGTCTATCTTCGTTTTAAACCAGCATCTGCTGTTTCCTCCTACTCATAATGTAAAGTTGCTGTGCTATTGATCGTTTTCCAACCATGCTTCCTCTTCTCTGACACTTCTCTCCCCCTCTCTCAACCTTTCTGTCTCCATCACAGGGGAGACTATCAACTGATGTCTCCTGCAAACCTACTGACTCTCATATTTATCTTGACGACACCTCCTCCCCCACCCCACCTCTTGCAAGGAAACCAACCCTTCCTCCCATCTCTGCTGCATCAACTAGACGATGATGTAGAGAGATAAAGAGCAATGAATGAAAGATATGCAAAAAAGTAACGATGATTAAGGAAACGGGCAATAATGAACCATAATTGGGTGAGGCAGCAAAAGATCTGCTTCAAATCACTGCTGGTCTCCTCGATCAACTTGAAGGTGGCAATATTGCTCTTATTATATAGATGTTGTAGCGACCTTAGGGATTGGTCCTGAGAGTCGAACCCTCGGATTGGCCAGCAAGGTCACATGGTGGTGCGACCATAGGGATTGGTCCGGAGAGTCGAACCCGCTGATTGGCCAGCAAGGTCACGTGGTGGTTTTGAGGCCCAAAACCAGGCAGTGGGAAGAGAACTTCGATGTGAACAGTTTGAGTTAATGGTTGTCTGTAATCTCGTTTGTTATCCTTTGTAATTGAATATTGTGCCGCAATAAACTTCTTTAACAAAGTACAAGCCTCCAGACTCGCCATAATGTCCTCCAATGCTCCTGACAGGGTGGCGAGCTCGGTGTTTGTGGGTATCTGTTTTATTAATAAGTTGTGCCGCAATAAACTTCTTTAACAAAGTACAAGCCTCCAGACTCGCCATAATGTCCTCCAATGCTCCTGACAGGGTGGCGAGCTCGGTGTTTGTGGGTATCTGTTTTATTAATAAGTTGTTCGGGATGTTGTTGATCCAGCAGACACTGAAGGATTGACATCACTACTGGTTCA
Organism: Rhinoraja longicauda; assembly: GCF_053455715.1. Lineage (NCBI taxonomy): Eukaryota > Metazoa > Chordata > Chondrichthyes > Rajiformes > Arhynchobatidae > Rhinoraja > Rhinoraja longicauda. The sequence continues at coordinate 80,715,871 of NC_135956.1, forward strand.
TGTGCATCTCAATGTTGTGCTGCCTGGTGGCCAAGGTAACATGGTGACAGTCAACGTGATGTGACCTGATGTCTGCAATCCTCAAAAGTACCCATTCTATCTCTACCTGCTTTGCTCCCCCCTTCAAGGTGATTCACTCAGCCCACTTCACGTGCTCAATGTCAGGACGACTGCAATCTTGGTGTTTTTTGCAACAGCAGAGTCGGAATTGATAATTGATTCACTTCAGATAACAATAACAATAATAACAATGAAATAACTGTTCAAAAATTGAGCTGTTTAAAGAGGATGTGGATACTTATTTGATAAATAATTTTGTCAAGCAGTAGTAATTTCAAAAATTAAATTTTGAGGACCAATGCTGCAATACTGGGCGGCACGGTGGCGCCGCGGTAGAGTTGTTGCCTTACAGAGAATGCAGCGCCTGAGACTCAGGTTCGATCCTGACTACGGGTGCTGTACTGTACGGAGTTTGTACGTTCTCCCCGTGACCTGCGTGGGTTTTCTCCGAGATCTTCGGTTTCCTCCCACACTCCAAAGACGTACAGGTATGTAGGTTAATTAACTGGGTAAAATGTAAAAATTGTCCCTAGTGTGTGTAGGATAGTGTTAATGTGCGGGGATCGCTGGGCGGCGCGGACTCGGTGGGCCAAAGGGCCTGTTTCAGCGCTGTATCTCTAAATCTAAAAAATCTAAAAAATCTTAACCATGGCACATTTTGGAAATCTCAGCACCTTGCATGAAAGACTTCTTCAAAATTTAAGTTAGCACTGGAATACTTTCGATTGCACGATTGACAAGCCAAGTTCCTCACTGGAAGAGTGGAGTGAGAACATTATCCCGATAGTTAAAGGATTAAACATTGTATTTAAAGAAACCAGATGCCATGACTACCAAAAAAAGATAGAGCTGCTCAATGTAGCAAAGGATCAAGTCCTCCTGCTATGTTCTGGGCCATGAAACCTTGCGCTTCTCTTCTAAATATTTGCACAATGACACTTGTCAAAAAAACAAATCTTTATAATGTCTCCGATTTCTCCCGTAGTTCTCCTCCCCTCAGACTGAACAAGGATAGAGTTCCTCAGGTCCTCACCTATCACCCTATCATCTCCACATCCAACACAGCACTCTCCAGCATCTCCGCCACCTTCAACACTATTCCCGTCCCAACCCCTTGGCACTTCCCATGCAGACCACCAACTCCCCGTAACCCCTTGGTTCACTCATCCCTTCCCACCCAACCTGCCCCCTTCTGAGGTAACACATGTCCTACACCTCCTCCTTCACCTCTGTGATGTATATGTGATGTAAATGCCAGTGCCCCCTTGAGGCCAAGAGCAGAAGCTGGCCAATGGGCTTGTGCCTTGTGACTGAGGTCAGGTGACCTTCTAGAAGTTTCCTGGTGAAGGATCAGTAATAAAATCTTCTTACAAGATGTCGGGCGTATATTCATTGTGCTAGCCACAACAGGATCTTACAAAAGACATTTCAACCTCGATCCAACAGCCCTTCCAAGTGAGCCAGAGTTGCCACTTGTCTCTTCAAACCTCATCGACTCTATTCGGTGCTCCCGTTGCAGCCTCCTTTACATTGGCAGACAGGCGTAGACTAGGCAACTATTTCACTGAACACTTCTTTGTCCCAGTATCCTGCCCCAGACATGCTGTTCCTTTCCCCTCATTCGCACACATCTCCCATCCCCTCATTTCCCTTTTGCCTCATGTCTTTCCCCTCCCCCCATTCATTTCCACTTGCATCTCTCCATTCGGCTTTTCATTGCACCCTTGTTTCTTCCATCCTTACTTGGCACCCACTTGTGTCCTCTTCATCTGTTATCTTTGTCATGTACTCCACACATCCACCAATCAAACCCTCACCGGGGTTAGCTAATACTCCGAATCAATTGCTAAGAGGTAATTCAATTGTGACGAATCCCCCTAAATATCTTCGATGTTTGAATTTTGCTTGGTACCAGATTATCCACATGATATCAACTGTATTGTTGCTGCTCGGTTTGGCTGTGTTGGAGTTAAATGAGTGGTGTTTGAGAATTGACAGCATGATACACCCATTTATATTTTCCAACCATTTATATTTATTTATGGCATGTACAGGCATTAAAGATGCCATCGTTTAACAGGCAGTGCCAGCCATGATAAAAACACACATACAATGGGCGGCACGGTGGCGCAGCGGTAGAGTTGCTGCTTTACAGCGAATGCAGCGCCGGAGACTCAGGTTCGATCCTGACTACGGGTGCTGCACTGTAAGGAGTTTGTACGTTCTCCCCGTGACCTGCGTGGGTTTTCTCCGAGATCTTCGGTTTCCTCCCACACTCCAAAGACGTACAGGTATGTAGGTTAATTGGCTGGGTAAATGTAAAAATTGTCCCTAGTGGGTGTAGGATAGTGTTAATGTGCGGGGATCGCTGGGCGGCACGGACATGGAGGGCCGAAAAGGCCTGTTTCCGGCTGTATATATATGATATGATATGATATATGATGAATTTGTGCATGAAATGTGAGCCAAATTGGTACACGTAACAAAGTTACAGTAAGCTTCATAAAACCAATTTCATAACCATTTAGTCATTTTGGGTTATTTTAAAACTTGTTTCATTCCCTTGATAAATGTCTCAGCATATATTTCAGTGACTTTATGGTCGTTTGCTGAGTGCCATTCTTTCATCTCTTGTATCACAAAAATGAGTTTCCTCCGTGCTACTCATATTTACACAGAAAAATGTAAACAGTTCCTAACCGACGCATTCAAACCTTAAATCAATACAATGCAACTGCACTGTTTGTGGAACAATCTGTTTGTTTTCAGCACAATGAGTGCAAAAGATCAGGGAATTTTTGTGCAAATTATATGAATGCAACAGAAGTCGGCATTAAAAGCAAGGCCCATAAAAGTAGCCATTCCTGCAGGAATGAATTAACCACCGAAGATAGACACAAAATGCTGGAGTAACTCAGCGGGACAGGCAGCATCTCTGGAAAGAGGGAACAGGTTACGTTTCGGGTTGAGACCCTTCTTCTCGACCCGCAACACCACCCATTCCTTCTCTCCAGAGATGCTGCATGTCTCGCTGAGTTACTCCAACATTTTGTGTCTATCTTTGGTTCAAACCAGCATCTGCAGTTGCTTGTGTAGGAAGGAACTGCAGATGCTAGTTTAAACCGAAGATAAACACAAAAAGCTGGAGTAACTCAGCAGGACAGGCAACATCTCTGGAGAGAAGGAATGGGTGGCATTTGAGGTCGAGACCCTTCCTGAAGGGTCTGAGGAAGGGTCTCGACCCGCAACGTCACCCATTCCTTCTCTCCAGAAATGATGCCTGCCCTGCTGAGTTACTCCAGGTTTTTGTGTCCATCTGCAGGTCCTTCCTACCTATGAATTAATCATCATTTTCAGCTTCCACCAATTGTACTTGCCAGTCTTTGGGGAGGCTCCAAACATTGTAGGCGCAAGGAGCACCTTTAAAGGACTGCTGGTGCCAGCCCTCTTGACACAGGTCACAGCGCAAGTTTGATAACACTGAGTCCAACAATGAAGAACAAAAGCACTGGAATGAGGGGTCGCAAGAGCAGCCTGCGTACAGAGGCCAATATCATTCATTTGAACAGAGTTGCCAATCTTGTGAGAAAGGGAAACGCAGGAAAATGTCACAATTTTATTTTGTTTTGAAATGTTTTTGTTTGTGTTGCAAATTGTTAATGTTTTATGCCATTTTTTTAAAAGATGATTTAACATATAATTGGAGTTATATTTTTCTAATGTTAAATATTTCGCTTTTTCTAGAATCATTTAAACAAACTTTAATGGTTTTTAACTTTCTCTGACAGTCAGTGGTTTTGAAGGCGGTTCAGATACCTTTGAGAGTGGTAACGCTGTTAGTGCATTCCTGGAATGAGGACTGACCATACATTGACTGATTAGATCCTGCTCTTCAATAGACAATAGACAATAGGTGCAGGAGGAGGCCATTCAGCCCTTCGAGCCAGCACCGCCATTCAATGTGATCATGTCTGATCATTCTCAATCAGTACCCCGTTCCTGCCTTCTCCCCATACCCCCTGACTCCGCTATCCTTAAGAGCTCTATCTAGCTCTCTCTTGAATGCATTCAGAGAATTGGCCTCCACTGCCTTCTGAGGCAGAGAATTCCACAGATTCACAACTCTCTGACTGAAAAAGATTTTCTTCATCTCAGTTCTAAATGGCCTACCCCTTATTCTTAAACTGTGGCCCCTTGTTCTGGACTCCCCCAACATTGGGAACATGTTTCCTGCCTCTAACGTGTCCAACTCCTTAATAATCTTATACGTTTCGATAAGATCTCCTCTCATCCTTCTAAATTCCAGTGTATACAAGCCTAGTCGTTCCAGTCTTTCAACATATGACAGTCCCACCATTCCGGGATCTTCCTCACTAATTAGTTTCTGGGTGCTGAGCACGAGATTGTTCATCCCTCCCCATCCAGGCACGATAAGCCTACCTGGGCAGGCACCCAAATGGGTACCACCAGCCTGATGCAGCATGATACAGGTGTACAGTAGCGAGCGTATTGCCTGGTTGAATCACGGCCTGGTTCGGCAACGTGAGCGCTCGGGAACAAAGGAGATTATAAACAGTGGTGAAATCTGCCCAGTGCAATAAGGGAACTGACCTCCCCACCATCGAGAGGCGCTATCTCAAAAGTGCAGCCGGCACCATTAAGGACCTACACCACTCTGGCAACACTCTCACTTCACTCCTGCCATCGGGAAGAAGGTACAGGAACCTAAAAAAATGTAGCTTCCAGGTTCAGGAATAGTGCCTCCCTAACAACCATCAGGCTGTTGAACACTACGAACCCCAATTAAAGTCCAAACTACGAATTGCTTGGGTTACACTATGGAATTGAGACTTTTTGTTTTTGTACTGTATTATTTTTAATTTATTGAACTTCTCTTTTGTTTGGTCATTATATTATCTATTGAGTATTGTGTTGTTTACAAATCTATTATACTACTGCTGTAAGTAAGAATTTCATTGTTCCGTTTCAGGACACATGACATTAAAACACTCTGGACTATTGATCCAAGCCATCTATTTATGTATGTATTTATGTATGTGTTTATTTATCTATTCATTTACTTATTTATTTATTTATTTGTTTATGTAACTTTCTACCTTATTCCAACGAAATGAAAAGATTGTATTAAATTTATCTTAAAAAGTACTAATGGATCACATAAATGTGCTAGTTTGACGCCATGATTTAAAATGCTTTTTTTTTGGTTAATAATATTAGTTTTAGTTTTTAGTTTTTTTTAGTTTTAGGGATACAGCATAGAAACAGGCCCTTTGGCCCTCTGAGTTTGCACCAACCAACAAGCAATCGTACACTATTTCCATGTTATCCCAGATTTGTATCCCACATACCAGGCGTAATTTCTACAAGAAGGATTTAAAAGGATGAGAGGGGATCTTATCGAAACGTATAAGATTATTAAGGGGTTGGACACGTTAGAGGCAGGAAACATGTTCCCAATGTTGGGGGAGTCCAGAACCAGGGGCCACAGTTTGAGAATAAGGGGTAGGCCATTTAGAACAGAGATGAGGAAAAACTTATATAAGAAAATAACTGCAGATGCTGGTACAAATCGATTTATTCACAAAATGCTGGAGTAACTCAGCAGGTCGGGCAGCATCTCGGGAGAGAAGGAATGGGTGACGTTTCGGGTCTCGACTTTTTCAGTCAGAGAGTTGTGAATCTGTGGAATTCTCTGCCTCAGAAGGCAGTGGAGGCCAATTCTCTGAATACATTCAAGAGAGAGCTAGATAGAGCTCTTAAGGATAGCGGAGTCAGGGGGTATGGGGAGAAAGCGGGAACGGGGTACTGATTGAGAATGATCAGCCATGATCACATTGAATGGCAGTGCTGGCTCGAAGGGCCAAATGGCCTACTCCTGCACCTATTGTCTATTGTAATTTATAGAAGGAAATGAACCGGGAGAAAACCCATGCGGTCACAGGGAGAATGGAAAATGAAGTTTGACAGAAAAGGCAGCACCTGAGGTTAGGAACAAACCCGGGCCTCTGGCACGGTAAGACAGCAAATCCACCGCAGCGCCACTGTGCCACACGATTTATGAATCAATTTTTGAGCAGTTTTTACATGATTTGCCACTTAAAGATCTGTTCAGAGTATTTTTGTATGTACTTTTGTCTGAAAACATTATTGCTGTGACTCAAGCCAGATTTGCAAGCGAGTTTGAGCAGAAACGTCAGGAATTAAGCCACTTTTCAAAAACTGGAGCGGTTTTGGTTGCTATTTTTGCAGGAATCACCAACCTTATCAAAAATAGAAATTTGCCCCCTACTAACATTGTCATGTGGCAGTAATTGGGCGTATAACTACCCTGTTCACTCTGCATATTTGATATTTGTGAAGTTTGGTGACAACCTAGATCGATTTACTACACGTCCTAATTAGCTGTTGGCAGGACATTGAAAAGAGACATGGTGAAGGGAAATAAATGCTGATGTACCTCCCTGTTTCCTCTTTTACAAATAAAATTGTTACTTCTCTTTTTCTCTACAGTCATTCACACCGTACCGAGCTAAAGCTTTTTTTTAAAATCAACATTCAGTTTTATTTCAGATTAGTTTGCTCTTCAGAGAAACCGTAGATTAGTTCTGTAATCAGCCACATTCAAGGTTAATAGTAATTAAACTTCCTGAAGCTAGATGACCTGCAGTACTTACAAGCATGAGCATTTTCATGGACATGAACCTCCATATAGGTTCAAACGGAATGCTTTGATTGTAGCAAAACCCTTGAATAAGGTATAATCTTTAATCTTCTTTGTGTCATTAGTTTAACTTTATCAATGATGTAGGCATTAACAAAATGCAATCCATTAAATGCTTTGAAAGAACAGTCTCTTTTTTGGCGGGGGAAAAAAAAGCCTTCACGTAATAAGATAGCAATGCTTTGTGCATAACTACAGCTTTCTGAAATTACTGCTTTACAAAAAGAGCTTTGCGGAGCACATTGCTATTATTTTCCACTTGATTAGTGGAGGTGGATTTTCCAGTGGAAATTTCATTGCAGATTTAATTCACGTACTTTTGTGATGGGGCAGGAATTTTTTTTTTGAGGCACATTAATTTCAACTGTTTTTATGTCGGGAATTTTTCCAACAAAAAAGTTGAATGAGAACTTTGCCGGAATCCTATTGCACTAAGAATAGAGAATACACCCTGGAAATCAGCGTGGGATGTTATTGTATGGATTCTTGTAGAATCGGCTCAGATTTCTCACCCTGTTATTTTGTTGGAGACTGAGTGGAGTTTTATTTTAAAATCAATTAACACAATAGACAATAGACAATAGGTGCAGGAGTAGGCCATTCAGCCCTTCGAGCCAGCACCGCCATTCAATGTGATCATGGCTGATCACTCTCAATCAGTACCCCGTTCCTGCATTCTCCCCATACCCCCTCACTCCGCTATCCTTAAGAGCTCTATCCAGCTCTCTCTTGAAAGCATCCAACGAACTGGCCTCCACTGCCTTCTGAGGCAGAGAATTCCACACCTTCACCACTCTCTGACTGAAAAAGTTCTTCCTCATCTCTGTTCTAAATGGCCTACCCCTTATTCTTAAACTGTGGCCCCTTGTTCTGGACTCCCCCAACATTGGGAACATGTTTCCTGCCTCTAATGTGTCCAATCCCCTAATTATCTGCTAAAACACCAAAGGAGCCTGATTTACTAACAATACAGATGATAATATTCCTCACAGTAATTCGCAAGCATTGTCCTGTTAAAACTGTAAGGAACTTAGGTCAATAAATGAATATTTTCAGGCGTGCAAAGCACCTTTTTCATGTTGGTTGTGAACAACTGTTTCATTGCCTGACGACTCCTGGCTTTAATTTTAGATATCTTGCCACTTGTGGCAAAGAGCACGCATTATCACAACCTTAATTATTTTTAGATAAATCCTTGGAATTACAAATATATGCAAACATTTCAGATTTTTGGGTTCATAGTTGCCCACAGGTGGGCAGATAGTCCTTGAGGAATGTGGGCAGGTAGGTAGCGAGGGTTCTTTTTGGTACCTACTTAGACTCCCAAAAATAAGCACATCCTTTCTGATACCATTCCAAATGATCCTTCTCCAACAGATTTCCATGGGTCAATGGGAATATTATAATTCTCCATAGAAGCTTTGAGAACGTGCTTTCATTTATTTTGCCTAGTCCACCTAGTAACATGTTGCTGGGCTGGAGCTTGGAATAGAATGTCTGTTTTGGGACTATTGTACAGATTTGTAAGCAATGTGGCCCTCTAACCAGAGCTGATTGTGGCTAGTTAGACCGAAATGCTGGAGTAACAGCGGGTCAGGCAGCATCTCGGGAGAGAAGGAATGGGTGATGTTTCGGGCCGAGACCCTTCTTCAGACTGAGGCTAGTTAGACCCTCAGTGTTGGAAATGGTGTCTTAGAAAGGAAAATGGATTTAGAGGATTTTGCAGAGGTATCATTTGTAGTAGGCAGTGGGCAGGTTTCATAGACCTGCACGGGAACCTGCCCCCACGAGTCTCGGGCTGACGAGGCTCATCAGCCTGGGAAGGCAGTCCATCTAGGAGAGGGAAAACTCTGATCTAAAACCTCCACTGCCTTGTGGCCATATCTAGTCATGGAAAAGGCTCCAGGAGTAAACCTCCAGGAGAAAATCCGGAGTCGGAGTCCCGAAGGCAGTTTGTCGCTGTCTACAACCTTGTTCTGGCAGCTCCTGCGATGGCGCTGGTGCCAAACTGTAACGGCTCTGCTGTTCCTTTGGATCGATCAGCGACGTGGAGAGGGGGGACGTGCTGCATGGGCAACAGCCTGTCCCTCATATGACATCGCCCAGGCTTGCATCCGACACACATCACTGCAAACCTACACCTACATTTGTAGTATCTCTCTAGTGCCTTGAGGTATGCAGGTAGTTCTTGTCTCAGAAGAATACAGAAGGTCGGAGTTCACTGCTACCTGGTAGCTTTTGTGCTAAGTTTGAAGACTTGAAGGTTGGGCACAGGTTACTGATTGTGGATGATCAGCCATGATCACAATGAATGGCGGTACTGGCTCGAAGGGCTGAATAGCCTCCTCCTGCACCTATTTTCTATGTTTCTATGTTTTCTATTTTTGCTCCACTCGAATTGGAAAAATTGGGGAGATGCAAAATTGCAGCGAAAGAGATTGAAAGAAGTGAAGGGTCTTTGATTCATTCTTGCTTGTCACCAGTTTACATTGAAATTGGGCCCTAAAAAACAAATTGCTGGAGTAACTCTGCGGGTCAGGCAGCATCTGTGGAAGGAAATGAACAGAAAATGTTTTGGAATGGGACTGTGAACCTGTTGGCTCGGATCACGGCTTCATGCTACGAGGAAGCAGACAAAAGATGGAGGCAATGTCCTGTGGATGATCAAACTCCACAGTTTCTCTTCATTGACTGAGTCAAAGGTTTTTGCCAGATCAAATAAATAAGAGCCACTGCCTTGCGTTGCCAGAGTCCCGTGTTCGATCCCAACTAGGGGTGCTGTCTGCACGAAGTTTGTACGTTCTCCCTGTGATTTTCTCCATGGGTTTTCTCTGGCTGCTCCGGTTTCTTCCAACACTACAAATACATACAGCTTTGTAGGCTAAATGGCTTTGGTAAAAAATTGTAAATTGTCCCTCGTGTTTAGGATCGTGCTAGTATAAGGGGTGCTCACTGCTTGGTGCAGACTCGGTGGGCCATAGGGCCTGCTTCCACACTGTATCTCTAAAGTCTAGTGTCACATTTGTCATGTGCGGTGAACAAACTATATCCAAAATACAATGAATGTTGTTATGCAGGTCAATGTGATGTAAATATCTACAGAGCTCCACCAGCAATCTGTATTTTGGCAGTGTTTAATCAAGACCTCCTATTACTTTTCAATCAATATTACTGGGCGACCTTTTCCATCTTCATAAATGCATGTAATCATTGGAAAGACAGTGCCAGCATTTCTTGGCTCTCCCGGAGCACTGCATCGAAATATGTCTCAGAACTAATAGGTCTATCGACTGTATCGAGCTGCAGTGTCCAAACTCACGAGAAATAAACGTTTCCACTGTTGTAGACTTACAAAAACGTATTTATCCCTGAACCTTTTCACACAAGTTACTCCTTTGAATTTGAGTGGCATTGCAAAATTATGCCATATTCCAAGTGCAAGGATCAACATCTTGCTTCCTTTGATGGAAAAAAAATAACTCAGAACAAGCCACTATGCTTTGGTTTCTTGTGGTCTTTTCAGTCATGCCAAAATGAGCAGAATCTACCACGATTAAGAGCCTCGCCTTGATTCTCAAAACCATTTTCTTTGAAGAAGGAGGATATGCCCACTACTGGGCATGTAGGATTGCAGAATTTACCATCTGTATAATACTGCCACCCAGCTCAACGGTCCATTGGTAGAATAGTTATCCAGGAATATGTTACAGGCGTAATTTTAGAACAATACAATACAATACAATACAATATATCTTTATTGTCATTGTACCCAGGGGTACAACGAGATTGGGAATGCGCCTCCCATACGATGCAATAATTTAAGTAATTAACAGCAACCCAACGAAACGAAACAATTGTAACAGTTTTAGACAGGGTAAAGTGCAAGTTGATCTATGCGTTGTGGCCATCCGGCTCAGCAGGACCGGTTCATAGCAGCTATGGCCCTGGGGATGAAGCTGTTCCTGAGTCTGGAGGTGCGGGCGTAGAAGGCCTTGTATCGTCTGCCCGATGGAAGGAGTTCGAACAGACTGTTGCAGGGGTGTGAAGAGTCTTTGTGGATGCTGGTGGCTTTTCTGAGGCATCGTGTGTTGTAGATGCCCTCCAAGTCTGGTAGCTATGTTCCGATGGCCCTCTGAGCTCTACTTCATAAACTGTGTGAAGTAATGTTTATTCATTTTTTTAGACTAGGCTTTCTCTCCTGTTTTTACCAAAATAGAATGAACAGTGTAAATATAAACTTGTCAAATAATGAGCAGTTTTATAGAACCTCTCTGCTCTAGTCTGTGATTGAGATGTTTCACATCAGAGGCAATCTTTCATTTCATCAATCTGATTTAACTTTGACCCTAGACCCTAAAGGCCAATCATTAATGCACTAATGCACTGCAATGTTAAGTCCTCCAAAAGCACTATTTTAGCATAATTTACATAAGGTCATTTCACCACTTTGTACTGCATTGAAATTTCAAATTGCTATTTAGTTTTGAGTTTCGTTTATTATTGTCACATATACAGAGACACAGTGACAGGCTTTGTTTTGCACGCTATTCAATCAAATCATACCATGAGTGCAATCATTCACAGGTATAAGTGTGGAACGATTGTAGGGGATAATAGTGGATAATAGTAGAACCTGTTCTGAAATAGAACCACAGAATCTCCGGTGCTGTCTCACAACTTTCAATTCTCAAGTCTCTGAAATTAAATCTGATCTTTCCGAAGGAGATATGCATTTCCTATGTACTCACTTTAAGGCCTGGTGTCACAAGTTCACAAGTTCACAGGTCATAGGCATAGAATTAGGCCAATCAGCCCATCAAGTCTATTCTGCCACCCAATCATGGCTGATCTTGCCTCCTAATCCCATTTTCCTGCCTTCTTCCCATAACCCTGACACCCATTCTAATCAGGAATTTGTCTATCTCTGCCTTAAAAATATCCACTGACTTGGCCCCCATAGCCCTCTGTGGCAACGAGTTCCACAGATTAACGACCCTCTGACTAAAGATGTTCCTCCTCACTCCTTTGTAAAAGAGCGCCCTTTAATTCTATGACCTCTGGTCCGAGACTCTCCCACCAGTGGAAACATCCTTTCCACATCCACTCTATCTATGCCTTTCATTATTCTATAAGTTTCAATGAAGTCCCCCCTCAACCTTCTGAACTCCAGCGAGTGCAGGCACAGTGCTGTCAAGCGCTCATCTTAAGCTAACCCACTCATTCCTGGAATCATTCTTGTAAACCTCCTCTGGACTCTCTCCAGAGCCAGCACATCCTTCCTCAGATATGGGGCACATATTTGCTCACAGTACTCCAAATGTGGCCTGACCAGCGCCTTATAGAACCTCAACATTACATCCTTGTTTTTTGTATTCCAGTCCTCTCGATATAAATGCTAGCATTGAATTTGCCTTCCAGTGTCTGGGTGGCTCTGGATAGATGATGGGGATGGCTAGGCCCAGCACAATGCTGTCGGTCTGATACTGACTGACCTGCTGAGTTACTCCAGCATTTTGTGATATGTAAATTCATTGATCAGTTAATGTAGGTATAACAGCCTACCCATGATTTGCAAAGAATCAAATAATTATTAAGTCCTGAAAACCAAATCATTTATCACAAAATGCTGAAATAACTCAGTGGGTCAGACAGCATCTCTGGAGAAAAGCAATATGTGACGTTTCGGGTCAAGTCCCATCTTCAGACCTGGTCTGAAGAAGCATCACATATTGCTTTTCTCCAGAGATGCTGCCTGACCCACTAAGTCACTCCAGCACTTTGTGTCTATCTTTGTGTTTGTGTCTATCTTTGGTGTAAACCAGCATCCGAAGTTCATTCTCACACAATAATTTATCCTATCATAGTGGCTATATGCTTTGCCTATAACTTGCCGGTAAAAGTTTCTCTTAAGTGAGTGCATAGCTTGTGTTAGATGCAAATATTATCAGGCCACACACAAGCTTTATAAATTTACCAAGAACTCACAAAGTAATTCTGCTACGATTTCATATTACAAAGTTACCTTACAACCACAATGGTAATCAAAATCAATGACCACCAAACTGAAAATCACTGGACTCTTCAACATTAAAATCATGAGTGAAAACAACTAGGTGACACTGGTTCTGGTTCTGGTTGATCACTGTGCAAACACCTCATAAGTGGTGATCTCGCGCAGGTCGGAGTGAGTAGAGTCATGATTAAATTTTGAAGTGGGCCTTTTTGACCAAGTTGAGATCTAGTTGCTCAATCCTGTGATAATGTGCTGCCACCTCACTGATACTCGGTCCAAAAGGATGATCTTGAGTTTCCAATAGCCAAACACTTGAATTCTCCATCCTCCATGTCAAAGTGGCTGCTTACATGAATACACACTGTAAGGGGTTTCTGCGCCGAGCTTTCGCCCGACCTAAGGTCCCCGTGCCTTGCTCTGATCCCTTGACCAGGCCGTGCACACTGGTTTCCCCGTGAGTGGTTCGACCCACTCACCCCTTACGGTTCTAGACACTGGACTTAGATGCAGGAGCTCTTATAGTGCAGAAAAATTCAACCAGACCAGATTTGAAAACCAGGGTTTAAATGAAAAGGCTTTTATTCAGCACTTGGGACTATTGTCCATGAATACTTATACAGTTCTATAATACATGTCTATAAAACACATACCGAATCACACGAATACTTATAACTATGAATCATAAAACACACACAGTTCTATAAGACATATACACGACTATAAGATGGGGAACGTACGACACATCGCAAAATTGACCAACACACACTTCTTTACACACCCAACGTTTATTCAAACCACCCTCCCCTCTACACTAAACTATGTCCAGGATATGCAAGATCGGGGTACATGCTCACCATGGGGCTATTACTGGGGTTACTGGCTGTTCGTGCTGCAGTATTTCTCCTCGAGTTGCGTGCCTGTTCCTCTCTCTTGCATCCGTTCTTCTTGCCTGTCTTTTCTTCCTCCTGCATTCGTTTTCTTGCCTGCTTGCGTTCCCTGCAGGTTTTCTTCTCGAGTTGACTTAACTTAACTCAACTTCTTCACCCAAAAGTAGTGGCCAGTTATACTGTTTCTGACCCGTCCTATCTCCCGCCAGATCTTGGAATCTCTTTGTTCAAAAAGATATGTATGAGGTTTTCTTCTGATCTGCGCTTATGTTCGGGGATACCGGTGATGGCCAGACGGTGTAAATTGGGATTTCATTGTGAGGTGATGGGTGTTAACTGGTTTCCCATCACCTACCAGGTAGTTTTCTATGGGCTATTGTGCCCCCTCACTGAGATGAACTGTTTAGGTCAGCTTGGGGCATTGTGAGTATGCTGATGTCAGCGCCCCAGTGTCTGGACTCCGACCTGGTTTCGTAGGTTTCTGCATGGCCAATACCCATCCTTTGTTCTGGCCATGGCTTTGCAGAAAACCTAGAGACTGGGATGTAAGGTTTTTACCTTTTGTGGCTGGTCACGAGGTCCTGCGGCCATTTTAGGACCCACAGATTGTGACATCCTTTGTTAATCTGACCGCAGCCTTTCTCCGCTATCAGCCCCAGTCTCTCGTTTAAAATGTCCAAACTGCAGCTCTTTGGTATTGTGTTGCTTTCCAAATGAGGGAAAACTTCTCAAATCTTACAACACAATGCTCAAGGTAAACACAAGGAACAGCATATTATCCCCTGACCAGGCAGGTGATGGACCTCAGGACTCCAGTGAGTTTAACAATTTCAAATAACCAGACTTTCTAGTCTGTGTCAAAACTGGGCTGTTGTGTTGAAAGATCATTGATCTGTAAATTGGATTCAGATTTTCTTTCCCATAGGCGCTGCCCGGACTGCTGAATATTTCAAAATTCTCTTTCATTTCAGATTTCCAGCTGCGGTGTGTTTTGTTCTCACAGGTCCTCTATCCTCTGTTCCCTTTTATCTCCTTCTATTTATATCTTCTCCCGACAAATCAGCTGCAATTACCAAGCCTTCACTCCCCTTTCTCAGCAGGCACCGCCAGCCAGCTTTGTGCCAGGCAGTCTCTCGTGACCTCCACTCCAACACACACACATTCCCTTTGTTCTCTCCATTCCTTCCTCTTTTCTGAAGCTGAACACAAATTGATTTCTGAGTTCCGATGCACAGTCATTGACGTGAAATCTTACTACTATTTTTCTTTCTCCACGGATGCTGCTTGACCTGCTGAGTATTTCAGCATTTCCTGCTTTTAGTTTTAGTTTTTGGATCACTAAATCCTCTCCTTTTTTTTCCGACTGTTCCTTCGAAACATACTGCATTCTTCACATTACACTTCCCAATCCTCCTCCCTGCATCCTAACCATGTCAATTCATCGTTTACCCGCTTTAAACTCTAGGTTAAATGCTTTACCTTTTACCGTTTACATGGTTTAATACCCTGTCTATATGTATTGCATTGTATTGCACTGTCTAATTGTATTGTACTGTATCGTATTGTACTACACCAGTCATCCCCTGTCTATATGTTTTGCATTTGTATTGCACTATGGCCACCGGAGGCACTCTGTTTCGTCCCATTCGTTGCATGATCTGTAAGGAGTTGAATGACAAATAAGCTTAATATGAACTTAATATCAATAATGCCAAGGGCGGCACGGTGGCGCAGCGGTAGAGTTGCTGCTTTACAGCGAATGCAGCACCGGAGACTCAGGTTCGATCCTGACTACGGGTACTGCACTGTAAGGAGTTTGTACGTTCTCCCCGTGACCTGCGTGGGTTTTCTCCGAGATCTTCGGTTTCCTCCCACACTCCAAAGACGTACAGGTATGTAGGTTAATTGGCTGGGTAAATGTAAAAATTGTCCCTAGTGGGTGTAGGATAGGGTTAATGTACGGGGATCGCTGGGCGGCACGGACTTGGAGGGCCGAAAAGGCCTGTTTCCGGCTGTATATATATGATATGATAATATCATACGTACGGTGGCATGGCGCCTCATCTCTGTCCAACCTGTTCTTTGGAAAGATCTGCAAAGTGTGAACCTCCTTATTTTCCCCTTCTCTTTTGTATTCATCAGCCTCTGGTTTTTGCCTGAAAACCACAGGTCCTTACTCCACTTTTGTCTTCCTTCCTCGTCCAGAGGGATCCAATATTACGAGGAATGTAGCCCTTCAACTTGACTTTTTAGAGAAGACAAATAAAATGAAAATATATACTCATCTAAAACAACCTATGATTCTGATTAGAGTGTGCTTGTGATCATTCAATAGCTTGCCAGCCTTGTGCATTTATAGTACTTTCATCTCTGAGGTTGAACATTATCGATTAAACAATAATGACTATGTTTTAAAAGTGATTAATTGATTGTAAAATGCTTTGTGAAATGCTGCACACGTGGATGCTGTGAAAGATTAGCTCTTACTTTAAACTCTAACTTAATTTTTAATGTCAAACCTTTTCCCCCTTTTGCTTTCAAGGAAACCTCATGCTTAAAGGCAATTGTTCAAAATGCAGGTTGGCACAAAAGAGATTCTACAGTCTACTGTCCTGATCCAAATCATTCTCATTTCTTTGTAAACAGGAATCACCTCTGCATTCTTGGGTTTGATGGAGATTGGGGCACCTGCAATGTATGGAAACGTTGGCTAATCAAAGCTGGCTGGCAAACATTAGGTGAAAGCAAATGTTTAATAAAGTTAATAGAGTTTTTTGATGAGGTAATCCATTCAATACATGCAGTAGATGTACTGTATATGGATTTTCAGAAGCTTGTTAGATGAAACTCAGATATCTGGTTTAAGTGAAAACTAACAACAACAAAAAATGCTTACCAGGAAGAACATGTGGAGTTTAAGTAAGTGAGTGTGATTAACTTGCAGAATAATTGGAAGCTTGATGTTAGAGGGCAGTAATAGACAGACTTTTGTTCTCAAGATGCATAAATCATGTCTACATGATCCCTTATCATGTACCTATACATTTTAAATGGATTGATTGTAATCATGTATTGTCTTTCTGCTGACTGGTTAGCACGCAACAAAAGCTTTTCACTGTACCTCAGTACACGTGACAATAAACTAAACTGAAACTAAACTATCCATGCGGGTATATGCTCAAAACGGTGATATGTTTTCTTTATGTTTTTAAGGAGATCTGGATGGTTAGAATAGAATGTAAATATGTCTGCAATTTAGATTGGAGATATGTGAATCAATAGACTTTGCAAGCTTTTGGAAGATTTGATTCTAAATCTACCTTGCAAACACCTGAAATGGAACCAAATTATTCAGAATCTTGACCAGGTTATGATCGGTAAAACTATCTACTTCATCCATATAACATTGCCCAACTCTACTCGGGCGGCACGGTAGCGCAGCGGTAGAGTTGCTGCTTTACAGCGAATGCAGTGCCGGAGACTCAGGTTCGATCCTGACTACGGGTGCTGCACTGTAAGGAGTTTGTACGTTCTCCCCGTGACCTGCGTGGGTTTTCTCCGAGATCTTCGGTTTCCTCCCACACTCCAAAGACGTACAGGTATGTAGGTTAATTGGCTGGGTAAATGTAAAAAATTGTCCCTAGTGGGTGTAGGATAGTGTTAATGTACGGGGATCGCTGGGCGGCACGGACTTGGAGGGCCGAAAAGGCCTGTTTCCGGCTGTATATATATGATATGATATGATACTCCAACTCAGTTTATCCGCTGCTATAATCCTCTTCCATGCCATTTTCTACCTTTAGACTTGATCATTCCAATGCATTTCTGACAGAACATCATTAAACGTCCCTTCATAACTGGTAAAGCCTAATCCGCAACAAGCCACAATCACCTAATTTAGTCTCGGATTAGGCAATAGCTCAGTTTTAAAATTATCATCCTATTTTTCAATTCTCTTCCTGAACTCAGCCTTACTTATTTTTGGAAACTCCCCCAGCCCCCATAACACTGGAAGATAATGGCACTCCCTGGCACTCCCCTGATTTGGCTATCATGCATTTAATTGCTCTAATACTGAAGGTTATGCCATCAGTTACCATGTCCCTAAATGCTGGTAATTCCTACCTAAACATCTATCCCTCCGTCTTCCTTTCTTGCTTCAAGATGCTCCTGTGCGCTTTAAGATGCTCCTAGTGTGTGTGTGTGTGTGTGGGTGCGTGTGTTCCCCGTGGAGATAGATCTTTTGGCCCATTGGGTCCACATTGCCCATCAACGCCCCATTAACACTATTGCTGCAGCAATTCCTGGGACAATTTTTGGGACAATTCATGTTTGTGCATGTGTCTGTGTGCTTGTGTGTGCATGCTGGTGTGTGTGTGTGTGTGTGTGTGTGTGTGTGCGTGCGTGCGTGCGTGCGTGCGTGCGTGCGTGCGTGCGTGCGTGCGTGCGTGCGTGTGTGTGTGTGTGTGTGTGTGTGTTCGTGGGAACTACCCAAGGCCTCATTTCTTCACGACTACCTAGTTTCAGGTGCGCAATGCACACAAGCCTTAAAAGGAATCACATACCAGACACCTTTCCCTCCAGTTTTTAGAGATACAGCGCGGAAACAGGCCATTTGGCCCACCGAGTCCGAACCAACCAAAGATCCCCGCACATTAACACTATCCTACACACGAGAGATAATTTACACATTTGCCAAGCCAATTAACCTATGTATGTCTTTGGAGTGTGGGAGGGAACCAAAGATCTCGGAGAAAACCCATGTAGTGATGGGGAGAACGTATGAACTCCGTACCGACAGCACCTGTAGTTGAGATCGAACCCGGGTCTCTGGCGCTGCAAGCAACACAGCAACTGTACCGCTGTGCCACCCTGCCATCCATTTCCCGGAGTAACTCAGCGGGTCAGGCAGCATCTCCGGAGAAAATGAATAGGTGACATTTCGGGTCAAGACCCTTCAGACTGAAGGGTCTTGACCCGAAATGTCACCGAGAGTCTGAAAAAGTGTCTCGAACCGAAACGTCACCTATTCCTTTTCACCTGACATGCTGCCTGACCCACTGAGTTACTCCAGCATTTTGTGTCCATCTTCAGTGTAAACCAGCATCTGCAGTTCCTTCTTACAAAGTTTAGAGTCTGGTTCAGCCTTAGATACTTGGCAGTGTATGGGATGGAATCAATGACTGGAGGACAGTGTTGGAAAGATGATTCTTAGATTGTGACTTCTGCCTGCCCATGAATTAGTCTGTGGAAATTTCTGCTTACCTAGTACTGAATGCGTTTATTCACAAAATGCTGGAGTAACTCAGCAGGTCAGGCAGCATCCCAGGAGAGAAGGAATGGGTGACTTTTCGGGTCGAGACCCTTCTTCAGACTGAAGTTATTTGCAGTTATTTTCTTACAGTACTAAATGCTGGTCAACTCAATGAACTGTCAGTGAATCAGAAAATAAAGAACGAAAGGGCATTAACAGAGCAACGTTTACGATCTCAGGATGTTTTCAAAGTGCTTCAGATCCACTGAAGTACTTTTGAAGTACAGTCACGTAAAATTTCGCAAATAGTGTTCCTTGTACAAAATGGATGAAGGTTCCTCCAATTTTTATAACATTAAAATGTATTTAGTTGAATCACATAATGAATGACATATTGACCACCAAGTTCATTCTGGAAGTAAATCATTGACTCTCAGGTTTTACAAGTAGATTTGAATGTACAATAATGTTCTCCTGCATTGGCTGCTAATATAAAAGCACAGTCAATCACATTAGTAATCCTTCGGTCAATAGTTTACTGCTAAAACCATCAATTACAATCAATATATGCATATTTTTCTATAGCTATTAATGTTATATTCACATCTTCCATGCTGATATCTACCAATTGTGCAAATAAGAATTATGCTATGGATGTGAATTAACCCCTTAATATTCCGTAGAGAATTTAGTAGTTTTATGAAAATGGTTAGCAAACAATAAAATCATAATTAATTATTTCGTCATAAACTATCAACTTGAATGACTTTCTAAAATAAAATTATTCCTGAAATAAAAGGGTATTGTATTCCAATCATGAAAAAGATAAAAAAATAAGCACAGAAAGTGCAGGAAACACTCAGCATTGTTGAGAGTGAAAACGACTTATTGCCCACAAGCTCATCATAGTAAACATTGTAGTTAAATTGCTCTAATGGATAAAAAGCCATTGAACTGAAACTTGAACAATATTTTTCTCTCAGCAGCTGCTGCCTGGCTTGCTGAGTATGTTCAGCTATTTTGATTTATACCTCAGAGTTCTGCACACTTTTCTTTTGCAACAAAACCAACAATTATATTACAATCCCCATCCAGGATACATCCAATCCCCCGCGGTGCCCAGCGGTCCCGGAAATCCTCCAGTGTGCCCGTGGACAGCGCGTAGTCTCTCTCCAACACCACCCGGGCACGGATGTAACCCCGGAAGTGAACTGTTCCTGCTGAGTTACTCCAGCATTTTGTGAATAAATCTGTTAATAGTCACTCTTGTATATATCCTTGGTGTCTGTTTTATCGTGCTCATGTCTTCTACAATGTACTCTCCCATTGCTTGGTTCATCTGATGGACGGTTATTACGTTCATCCCATTTACTTTCTCCCTGTGACCTTGTGGGCTTTCTCCGGGTGCTCTGGTTTCCCCCACACACTCCAAAGACATACAGGTTTGTAGGTTAATCGGTTAAAAAAAATTGTGAACTGTTCCTAGTTTTTTTGTGTTTTTTTTTAAACCAAAAATATTTATTCAAATATTAAAATAATATATACAATACAATAAAACCAAAACAGAACCCACCACCAGAATACTATACAAACAAATATACCAATTGAAACTATTATACAATTATATTACAATCCCCATCCAGGATACATCCAATCCCCCACGGTGCCCAGCGGTCCCGGAAATCCTCCAGTGTGCCCGTGGACAGCGCGTAGTCCCTCTCCAACACCACCCGGGCGCGGATGTAACCCCGAAAGTGAACTGTTCCTAGTGTGTAGGATAGTGCTAGTGTACGTGGTGATCGCTGGTTGCCACAGATTCGGAGCAGTGCTTTTGTTTCTACCGAGATTGTTAATGTTTTAATTAATTACTGCAAGTTAAATTCTCCAGCAGGCATGATGGGGTGCAAACAGTGTTTCCTGATTAGAATTGCAGACTTATGCTATGCTATGCTATGCTACCATCTTCATGGATGTAGTTATCCCGCATCATTGGGGACAATCAGCCATGATCACAATGAATGGCGGTGCTGGCTCGAAGGGCCGAAAAGCCTCCTCCTGCACCTAGTTTCTATGTTTCTATCATCCTGTTGCTGCTGTCCTCAGCGCAGCGGTAGAGTTGCTGCTTTACAGCGAATGCAGCGCCGGAGACTCAGGTTCGATCCTGACTACGGGTGCTGCACTGTAAGGAGTTTGTACGTTCTCCCCGTGACCTGCGTGGGTTTTCTCCGAGATCTTCGGTTTCCTCCCATACTCCAAAGACGTACAGGTATGTAGGTTAATTGGCTGGGTAAATGTAAAAATTGTCCCTAGTGGGTGTAGGATAGTGTTAATGTGCGGGGATCGCTGGGCGGCACGGACTTGGAGGGCCGAAAAGGCCTGTTTCCGGCTGTATATATATGATATGATATGATATGATAATTACAAACAACATTCTTATTCAAAAGAGAGGGAAGAGGGTTGATGAATATATTGCAAATGTGCGTGCATGACTTGTCATAAGGTCATAAGGAATAGGAGTAGAATTAGGCCATTCGGCCCATCAAGTCTACTCGGCCATTCAATCATGGCTGATCTATCTCTCCCTCCTAACCCCATTCTCCTCACAACCTCTGACACCTGTTCGTGTGTGACATAAACGGAAATGTGTGTATGGTTATGATGTGTTAGTAGCGTCAGAAGTAAGATTTGTTGGTAGTTCACTGATTTTGACCAGAAATTTGCCATTCTTAAATTTTATGAAAATCCCCCCTCCAAAAAGAATTTGCAAATATTGGAAAAGTGAAGTAAAAATGCTGAAACCACTCAGCAGGTTAGCCAACATTTGTGGAAAGAGAAGCAATTAACGCTTCAATCGGAGACCCTTTGTCAGAATTAGTTCTGTCTTGGACTTGCATCAGGTTCTCAAATCATTATGTATCATTCACTCCAGTCAGTGTCACTGCATTGAAACACGCGTCGCTTCCTTGATCAACAGTACGCTGAAACTATTTTCTGCATCTCGACCATTTCCACTGGGATTTTGAGGTATGTTTCAATGAACCAAATACTTTGATACTGGATAGGGGAGATGCAACGAGACCTGTGTGTCGCGGTACACCAGTCATTGAAAGTAGGCATGCAGGTGCAGCAGGCAGTGAAGAAAGCGAATGGTATGTTGGCATTCATAGCGAGGGGATTTGAGTATAGGAGCAGGGAGGTTCTGCTGCAGATGTACAGGGCATTGGTGAGACCACACCTGGAGTATTGCGTACAGTTTTGGTCTCCTAATCCGAGGAAAGACATTCTTGCCATAGAGGGAGTACAGAGAAGGTTCACCAGATTGATTCCTGGGATGGCAGGGCTTTCATATGAAGAAAGATTGGATAGTACTCGCTGGAATTTAGAAGATTGAGGGGGGATCTTATAGAAACTTACAAAATTCTTAAGGGGTTGGACAGGCTAGATGCAGGAAGATTGTTCCCGATGTTGGGGAAGTCCAGAACAAGGGGTCACAGTTTAAGGATAAGGGGGAAGTCTTTTAGGACCGAGATGAGAACATTTTTTTTCACACAGAGAGTGGTGAATCTGTGGAATTCTCTGCCACAGAAGGTAGTTGAGGCCAGTTCTTTGGCTATATTTAAGAGGGAGTTAGATGTGGCCCTTGTGGCTAAAGGGATCAGGGGGTATGGAGAGAAGGCAGGTACGGGATACTGAGTTGGATAATCAGCCATGATCATATTGAATGGCGGTGCAGGCTCGAAGGGCCGAATGGCCTACTCCTGCACCTATTTTCTATGTTTCTATGTTTCTACTGCCATCCTTGTTGTCAGTGTCTGCCAAGCTGCACAATAATTTCCAACTCACCCCTCCTTTAAGATACATAACAAGAAAACCCAAAAAGTCACCTATTCTTTTTCTCTGGAGTGGTTGCCTGACCCGCTGAGTTACTCCACCATTTTGTGTCTTGCACCAGTATGAACCAGCATCTGCAGTTCCCTCTTACACATAGGCATTAGTTTCAGCCAGTACATGAACCACTGAAATTATTCTTAGCTGAAGGGGACTAATGGCAAGAAAATACTGCATGAAAATCAAAACAAAAAAAAATAGCTGGATATTTGATATTTGATATAAAATAAAAAATGCTGCAAACTATCAGGAGCCTGGCAGTTAAGTGGAGAAAGAAACCAAGTTAACATTCTCAATTGAAAAGCTTTTGACAGAGTAGGAGAAAACATTGCAACTGGAACCTCCAAGTTATGAGTGTGAAATGAAGTGGTGCTGAGAGAGAGACAAAGTGGAGCCAATCCTTTCTGCTGCATTATTTTAGCACATGGTTTTTTGAATCTTTGTCTTCACTCTACGTGGATGTGGATTGCTATTTGGTTTCTGTCTTTTCTGTTTCATTTGCCTCTTGGCAAAGATTTCCCGAAGGGAGGGTGAGAGGTTGAGACTGAAAGTGATGATACATGCTGCTAGGTCCTGCAAAGTTTGCAAAGTTTCTCTTTGCAAAGTTCTACGGATGTCAAATAATTTGTTGGAAAGCACAATGAAAAGACCAATGAGATATACATTGAAGTCTTCCAAACGTCTAAGGGACTCGACCCGAAACGTCATGTGTTCCTTTGTCTCCAGAGATGCTGCCTGTCCCGCTGAGTTACTCCAGCATTTTGCTTGGTTCATCTGATGGACGGTTATTACGTTCATCCCATTTACTTTCTCCCTGTGACCTTGTGGGCTTTCTCCGGGTGCTCTGGTTTCCCCCCCACACTCCAAAGACATACAGGTTTGTAGGTTAATCGGTTAAAAAAAATTGTGAACTGTTCCTAGTTTTTTTTTTTTTTTTTAACCAAAAATATTTATTCAAATATT
This sequence comes from Rhinoraja longicauda, assembly GCF_053455715.1. Classification (NCBI taxonomy): domain Eukaryota; kingdom Metazoa; phylum Chordata; class Chondrichthyes; order Rajiformes; family Arhynchobatidae; genus Rhinoraja; species Rhinoraja longicauda. Next base: position 80,739,678 of record NC_135956.1, read on the forward strand.
AAAATAATATATACAATACAATAAAACCAAAACAGAACCCACCACCAGAATACTATACACAAACAAATATTTTGTGTCTATCATGCAAAGACCTAATGGGTAAGTATTATCCCATACATTCACTAGATTAATTCCCGGAATGGCGGGACTGTCGTATGTTGAAAGGCTGGAGCGATTGGGCTTGTATACACTGGAATTTAGAAGGATGAGGGGGGATCTTATTGAAACATATAAGATAATTAGGGGATTGGACACATTAGAGGCAGATAACATGTTCCCAATGTTGGGGGAGTCCAGAACAAGGGGCCACAGTTTGAGAATAAGGGGTAGGCCATTTAGAACGGAGATGAGGAAGAACTTTTTCAGTCAGAGGGTGGTGAAGGTGTGGAATTCTCTGCCTCAGAAGGCAGTGGAGGCCAGTTCGTTGGATGCTTTCAAGAGAGAGCTGGATAGAGCTCTTAAGGATAGCGGAGTGAGGGGGTATGGGGAGAAGGCAGGAACGGGGTACTGATTGATAGTGATCAGCCATGATCGCATTGAATGGCGGTGCTGGCTCGAAGGGCTGAATGGCCTACTCCTGCACCTATTGTCTATTGTCTATTGTCTATTGCCCACAGTCAGATGCTGGTGTGCAAGCTTTACTACTTTTTAAGGGTAATTTTGCAACTTCCTTGCACTCATAGAGATATACAGCACGGAAACTGACCCTTCAGCCTATCGTGCCCATGCCTTAGAGTCTAAGGCTTAGACCCACTCCAGTAAATTGCATCTTTTTTTGGAAGTTGAAACTCTGAACAAGTGCTTTTTTTTGTGGACAAAGAGATGCCAGTATGCAGCATTTAAGAGGCGTTTAGATAGTCACATGGATATGCAGGGAATGGAGGATTATGGAATGGAATATTCATTCCATTGAACCATTGAATGGACATGTACAGACAGATGAAATTAATTTATCTTGGCATTGTCCTCAGCACAGACATTGTGCGCTGAAGGGACTGTCTCTGTGCTGTGCTGTTCTATGTTTTATGTAAGCTCGCCAATTAAAAATTAGGCTACATTCATCAACAATGTTTTTCTATCAACATACCCCCCCCACGCCTCTGTTTTGATTTTGTGACCAATCAAGTTTTGATTTAATAAACTAATAACTATAAAGTATAAAATCAATACATGTTAAAATTTAAACATATTATTGGAAAAATATACGTTAAACCATTTAGAGTTTTGGTGTATTGGCTTTCACCTTCTAAAAAACCACTGCTCCGAACAATTCAAAAGGATGTACAAATGATTTGATTGCTCCTTTAAACACCTCTCCAGCCCACCAGCAAGTGCAAATCACTTCTTATTGATAGAATAGCAGTACAGTCATTGTAGAGAATCTAAGACCTATGGGAACGGTTGTTTTATTGAACAATAATAACCCATGAGAAACATTCAGGTTCAATATCCAAGCAATACCACAAGAAATATTTGTGTGGCCTGAATCACAGGTTATTTATTTTAGTGAACCTGTATAATGCTTCTTGGTACGGCATAGATTTGAACTTATTTATTTCTTATTAATTATTTTGTAATTTTTTTAAATGAACATCAATTTTATGAAAAGGCACATAGCACTAAAGCCTTGATTTAATATATCTGGGAGTATCATCATTCAAATTCTTGTTGTATAGTTGAGGAAGTGTTGTTTGTGTGTTATTGTTTAAAAGTAGTCTCTTTGTATACTGTAACTGTGTGTATATGGACTAGAAGTCACTTATGGGATTAAATGACAGTACTGTACACAGTTAATCCTTTATAGCAGTATGTTCTTAACTACATTACAACATTTTCACTTTCTCTTAAGTTTTGTTCAAGTTGAAATTATTTGTCCATCATTTTTTTATTCTTTTCACGCGTTTTAAATATACAATAATACATTTCAATACAATTTCATCCCTTTGGAATCTTTGCCAATGAAAATGCAAGAGATTATTTTTTAAAAGGCTTAATTTAAAGAAAATATTATTTTTACTGCCCTATTATATAAAAACATTTTTTTTTAAATTCACCAAGTTATCAAAATGCTAATAAAATATGGAGCTGAAAAGTTTCCACAAAATTTCAAACTTATTTTTATTGTCAAATGTTAAAATAGTTAATGTAAGTAACAGCTCAATAATTCCCAATCATTCAGAAGGCAAGACCATTTAATATGATAATCCATTGATTCTGAATAAAGGTCACAGATGTCTTAACTAGTATAGAAATTTTGGAAACCAGTACTGCCAGTGAATTGAAGCAAGCAGTTTAATATCTGTTATCATTTATTTAAGTATATTCCCATTTTCCTTCAGAGAAGGAGAACAATAAGTCATTGAGTCTATCAATCATATTCTCCTACTTATTTTTCAATAATATTATTTCTCACATGCCCAGCATCTCTATCCTGATTCTTCCACCACCACCTACACTGGATACATGGTACATTCTGAGATATAGGATGAAATGGAAGCACCTGTGGATCACTGTCATTCATAGAGTAAATGTATACATTTCACACAACCAGCAACAGAGGTCAAGATGGAGATTGGATTACTCGAGCAATGTGGCTTGATGTGAAAATTGAGTTGAGATTATTGAGTTAATATTTTATAACATTGTGAGCATCTGACTTTCATATACCTAGTAATTTCTTGAATTTTATTATTCTGTCAATGAAGGCTTCTCATAACTTATATGCTTATCGTCAAAGACTGAAACAAAGTATGAAATATAAAAAAGATAATACGTCTTAATAGAGATGGGTTCCCACTGCTCAATTCCATGTCTGGTTCCATGCTATCTGACTCAGTGAAATAGAATTAATACTTCACCTGTGTCCCTAGTGTGAGAACAGAGAAAGGTTAGGCAGGGTCAATGGTCAAGGGTCAATGTTGCTTTATTGTCACATGTGCAAACACACAGTGAAATTATCTTTTTTGCATAAAGTTCAGTGAAGTATTTCTATACCTGAGCACAATCCCATATTAGCAAAGTGCACAGAAATAGTCCATTGAGACTACATGCAAGAGGTGCCATGTTTTGGCGCCATTTTTAAAGTCCAGTTTGCGCTCTAGGTCTTATGAGTGGTGCCCGATCTAGGCAAGCCCCAAGCTGTTGCAGGGCCACCAGCTGAAGCCTTCCTTGGACATCTGGATCGTCCAGTGAACCAACATCCCTCTCTTCACCCGTCCACCTTTGCAACCTGGGGGCGCCTCCCACAACCGACCTTGAGGGTAAGGAAGGCCAGATGCTGGATCACTCTCCTACCATCTTGCTCCTCGCATCCATCATCACCGGCTCCCTTCTCACTGGTCTCTGGTCTTTGGGGGACAAGCAGGGGCCAAGCGCATTGTATTTTGCTTTAGTAAAATCATACCTATTTTCTTCAAACAAATTATGATCTCCCATGCAACATTGGTTACAGAAGATATGGGGATGTCATTTGAAGTTGTGGAGAAAGTATTTTCAGTGGACCACATGCTTCCAAAACTTTGCTAATACATGTTCGTTCCACTACGAGTCCTATCAAAGTTTATTGCAAACTAAGTCCTTGTTATCAATGGATTTACCGTCTGTGAATTTGAGTACATGTAAGGCAGGTCGTGTATTACAGGGAATCCAGGTAAATACATACGTTTCCCCAGAGCTACCTACTGTGATATCCAGTGAACCCTGTTTGTCACAAGATGGATTGCATTTGATGGGGGGGGGATTTCTGGCAAATTGTGAAATGTCAACAGTTCAAAAGCAGCCAGTGCCAGGGTCAGATTTGGGCCACCAGGGGTCAAGAATACGGGTAAGATGTTTTAACAAGCTGAAACTCCCCTGGACGTTGTTATGCCCATGAAGGGGTCAATTCATTGTATTAGATTGCAGCCGTACTGTCATTGCCGACAGCCTAAGCGGATGCTGGTCTTTTTTTGTTATCCCCTGTCTGTGTCCCATCCCTTGAGAATAACAAGGACTTAGTGTACTTAGTCGAACACTAAGGTAACATATTTTCCTATCCCTGATGTAAGGTGCCAGGAACCAGAAAGGATTTGCCAATAATTTCTGGCTAATTTTAAAATAGTGTGGCAAAATAAAAGACACAGTATGTAGATAGCACTGTACTTTACTAAAATGTGAACATATAAATACTGTGTTGAGATTAAGGTAATGGAGTAGTTTTTTTTCCAATTATGTTGCTGTCAATTACTCGTAAATTTCCCGTCTAAATCAACCAGTCATCTCTGTTTACACAGGCTTGCTCAGGAACGGGACTGTCAGTAAGTAGATTGCTACATTAAAATGTAAATGGATTTTAAGAGAAAAATGATTTGAATGAAATACAATAATTGGAAAAAAATTAAATTAAGGTAATGATATACTAACTTTACACATATTGAATAGTTAGTGAAATTCTTTTTTTGCAATATCATTGTTTCTCTCTCATTGTTTCTCAAATATTGGTTGAAATAATTCCTATGGAGTCAGATCTCGTGGTTCCTGCATAGAGCTGATACACCCTTTCCTATCAGCCCTTCCCCCCTCTTTCATTCATAGAAAACATGTTGGGTAAGTATTGGCCCAGCACTTAACAGAATATAATGTCATGGGCTCTGTCTGGCTCATTTTAGTATCCAACAATTTGGTAGTTGATGTTTGGTAATGGTGTTGCTTTATTATTGTCATGTGTAACGAGATACAGTAAAAAAAAACTGCGTGCATGTTATCCAATCAAACCGATAATACTATACATTAATATTATAGTACAGGGTGAGTTTTTTTTTAACCCAGAATAGAGGAATCAAGAACCAGGGGATATCGGTTTAACATGAGAGGGGAAAACTTGAATAGGAACCTGAGGGGCAACTTTTTCACTCAGAGATTGGTGGTTATATGAAGCCAGCTGCCGGAAAAAGTTGCTGAAGCAGATAACATTTTAAAGACATTTGGACAGGTACATGGATAGGAACGGTTCAGAGCGATATAGGCCAAATGCAGACAGGTGGGACTAGTGTCGACAGGGCATCTTGGACTTGTTGGGCTACAGGGCCGATTTCCTTGCCGTACGACACTATGACTCTATAATGCAATGAAGCCGAAAAATGTGATTTTCCTTTTCTTTGCCACAGTTTTGTTCCTGTTGTCTAGTCAGACTGCCTGCTGCTTCAATGATAGGATACCTGTATCGAGCTCGACCCCCTCCTCCATCTCTAGCTTCCAGTCTGGCCAATGGAACTTTCTACATTCCTGTGAATTCTAAATACAAGTCAAAATGTGCTGTTTGAGGCCCGAAGGAGTTGTGCTCATACAACGGTTAATACTTTTGGTGGTGGAAAAAAAGGATCCGCAGAGAAAACCAAGCAAGTTCAATATACTGGCAGCTCATCAAAGACAAAGCCTAGTAAAGAGACTACCGTGACAGAAAGTGGGTCAAGTTATAAGGAGGCATTTGGCAGTACAAAGCCCAAGTGGCTGAAAAAGAGTGGGGCCAAGTACCTTTCTCTCTCCCTCATGCCAACAATTCTAGGAGGAACAGGGAGTGAAGCAGCAGCAGCATAACAGGATGGACAGTCATGGGGCACGACGTGAAATTAATATGGGAAGATTTCATTAGTGAACCCAAGTTCAAAGAGGTTGGGGCAGCAAGGTTTTTAACAGCGAAAGTCTCCCATGAATTATTACTCTCAAGAAAAAAGCAGCCTCACGTAATAACCTCAAAACAGAGACTTGTCAGAATAACCATCGTACTGCAGGCTTGCTTTGCGCTCAGGGTAACAAATATCGGCCTGGGTTTTAACTGTCAGCAGGAAACTGGAGCTGGGGAATTAATTTCCTGTTGCCTGAGTTTGAGACCCATCTGACTTTAACGTCACCACTAATCACACCAGATGGCCCCACTTCCCACTTTAGTCTGGAAGTGGAGTGAAGTCACCAAAAAGTGGCACCTGTTTGCAGGGATGGTCGGCCAGATTTGATGGAGAGGATACATGAATTCTTCTTGCTGAGCTCCGAGGCTGAATCGTTCCCTTCTTATCCCCATAAGGAACGAAATGACTCCCTGGAAATATGATTTGAATTATTTTTAGAACCCTTAAAAAAAAACTGTGGCTGCATTTTGCATCAAATTAGGTTCCCTGCAAAAATGTCTGCAAAATTGGCCAAAATTCAGTAAGATAGCCTAATTGGAATGTTTATACCCAGAAACGAGAACTATACTGGGACTTGTGCAATTCCCAATATTACCTTGTTCAGTTCAGCACAGCAGCCAACAACATTTTGTTACACAGTATTTAGATTCCACCACGATAAACTTGCCAGGATAATCATACAGCAGTAACATCCTCAACGGGTGCCATAAACAAGACATAATTTTCAGGGAAGAGAGCCACAGTTTAAGAATAAGGGGTAGGCCATTTAGAACTGAGATGAGGAAAAGCTTTTTCAGTCAGAGAGTTGTGAATCTGTGGAATTCTCCGCCTCAGAAGGCAGTGGAGGCCAATTCTCTGAATGCATTCAAGAGAGAGCTGGATAGAGCTCTTAAGGATAGCAGAGTCAGGGGGTATGGGGAGAAGGCAGGAACGGGGTACTGATTGAGAATGAATACAGAATACAGAGCTTTATTTGTCATTCGGTACCGAGGTACCGAACGAAATTACATTGCAGTCACACACAAAAAAAAAAAGAACAAAAAAAAAGAACACAAGACACAAGACACATGACCCCAACGCAAACATCCATCACAGTGACTCCAAACACCCCCTCACTGTGATGGAGGCAACAAAACATGAATGATCAGCCATGATCACATTGAATGGCAGTGCTGGCTCGAAGGGCCGAATGGCCTCCTCCTGCACCTATTGTCTATTGTCAGCTCACATTTATTCGAGAGAACAGGGAAAACATGGTCATCAAGATACACACAGTGGTGGAAGTGCCAGAAGACCCCAAGGAAAGAGTGCCGATAAGATTCATGAGGATGTTGCCAGGGCTTGAACTATAGGGAGAGGTTGGGCAGAGTAGGACTTTATTCCTTGGAGCTCAGGAGGCTGAGGGGTGATCTTAGAGAGGTGTATAAAATGATGAGAAGAATAACACAGAATCTTTTGCCCGGGATAGGGCCATCTAAAACAGAGAGAGGGGCAAGATTCTACAGGAACCTGAGGGGCAATTTTTCACTCAGAGAGCACCAAAGGACATTCCTTGTATATGCACATACATGGCCAATAAACTTATCCATTCATTCGTAGGGAATGAACTGGCAGAGGAAGTAGTTGAGGCAGGTACTATAACAGCATTTAAAAGGCACTTGGACAGGCACATGCATAGGAACAATTTAGAGGGATATGGGCCAAACATGGGCAAGTGGGACCAGCTTAGATTGGGCATCTTGGCTGGCATGGATAAGTTGGGCCGAAGGGCCTGTTTCCATTCTGTATAACTCTATAACTCTAAGAGTTGCCAGGACTACCTTAACGGGATCCTGCAGGAGGTTGCCACGGAGGTTTCCTCTAAGTAATGTGGAATGAAATTCCATGTTCTCACAAACTGCAGCAGGGTAATCTGCTCACCCATTATCCACAGCCACTGAGTGGAATGTGCACACGAAGGTGCATTTTATGCAGAGATCTGAGGACTGCCATTGATCAGGAAATACAGAGATGCTGCAGCAAGCCTTTTAAGTAATTGGAACAAGGATTCAATCATTTAAGTGTTACAATCAGTGGCATAGCAAGGTTCCTACTTACAAAGCAGGGTGTAAGGGAGATTTGTGCATCATCTGAATTCCCCCCCACCTGCTATTTGGTGCACTGTGTAGGTGGTAACAATTGCAGACTGTAGATGGTCATTTGCCCTGTATTTGGGACTATGAGTTTGGAGGCACCTTGGGACAATTGACATTCTCTTACTCTCAAGGGATTCCTTTATAGTCCACGTCAACAAAGCTTTCCTCCCCTACTCTTTGGGAAGTGAAACTGCTTTGAGTCGGTGGGCTGTTTAAGCATAGTTTAGAGATACAGTGTGGAAACAGGCCCTGCAGTCCACCAAGCCAATGCTGACCATTGACTAGCAGTACACTGATTCTATGTCATCCCGACTTTCACATCCAACACACCAGGGGCAATTTACAGAAGTCAATTAACCTACAAGCTCGCGTGTCTTTGGGATGTGGGAGCACCTGGAGAAGAACTGTGTGGTCACAGGGAGAACATGCAAAGGCCACACAGGCAGCACCTGAGGGGGGATCTTATAGAAACATATAAAATTCTTAAGGGGTTGGAGAGGCTAGATGCGGGAAGATTGTTCCCGATGTTGGGGGAGTCCAGAACCAGGGGTCACAGCTTAAGGATAAGGGGGAAGTCTTTTAGGACCGAGATGAGAAAACATTTCTTCACACAGAGAGTGGTGAGTCTGTGGAATTCTCTGCCACAGAAGGTAGTTGAGGCCAGTTCATTGGCTATATTTAAGAGGGAGTTAGATGTGGCCCTTTTTGCTAAAGGGATCAGGGGGTATGGAGAGAAGGCAGGTACAGGCTACTGAGCTGAATGATCAGCCATGATCATATTGAATGGCGGTGCAGGCTCGAAGGGCCGAATGGCCTACTCCTGCACCTATTTTCTATGTTTCTATGTTTCTATGTTTCTATGTCAGGATTAAATCCAGGTCTCTGCAACTGTGAGGCACCAGCTCTACCTCTGCGTAATTGTGCTGTCCTCTTTTTATTTTTTTATTTCTCACTTTCAACATCTTCTCTCCGGGTTCCAGTCTGGTGAAGGAATTCAAGGAATCTGTGGCTGACCGAGATTAATATTGCACTGCTGTCACAGATTTTATCAGAAGACGCTTAGAGGACTATGCACCAAAGAAGACAATGTGCATATTCCCCACAATGGATGGACCATGAGGTCTACTCCCAGGTGAAGTCCAAATCAGTAGCGGCACGGTGGCACAGTGGTAGTGTTGCTGCCTTACATCGCCAGAGCCTCGGGTCCCGGGTTCGAACCTGACTTCTCTGCCTCTGAAGGCAGTGGAGGCCAATTCTCTGAATGCATTCAAGAGAGAGCTGGATAGAGCTCTTAAGGATAGCGGAGTCAGGGGGTATGGGGAGAGGGCAGGAACGGGGTACTGATTGAGAATGATCACATTGAATGGTGGTGCTGGCTCGAAGGGCTGAATGGCCTCCTCCTGCACCTATTGTCTATTGTCTACGGGTGCTGTCTCTACGGAGCTTGTACATTCTCCCCGTGACCTGCGTGGGTTTTCTCCTAGATTTTCGCTTTCCTCCCACACTCCAAAGACGTACAGGTTTGTAGGTTAATTGGCCTGGTATCTATGTAAATCGTCCCTAGTGGGTGTAGGGTGATGCTAATGTGCGGGGGTCACTGGTCGGTGCGGACTCGAGATGTGGGTCGGAGGACCTGTTTCCGTTCTGTATCTCTAAAAGGAAACTAAAACTAAAACTAAATCAAATCAACCAGCTTTTCACTATACCTTGGTACGTGTGACAATAATAAGCCTGAACTTAATCCTAAACTTGGATGTTAATCACGGAAATGCACGTCCGCTACCCCATGTCTAGACGTCCACTGCTTCTCTTGTCCCTGCTGCTCTTCTGGCTCCTGCGCTTCTTGCCACTCTTCCTGTGGGGGGCATTGGTTGGGCAGCATGCAGCAAGGTGCAATGAGGACTTTAACACGCTGGTGTTAGCAATAAAATCTCACCTTGAAGAGGATCAATTGCATTTTTCACTACTATCCTGGTACTTGTAGTGTACCTGCTCTCTGTGCTTATCCAAGGTGTTTGCAAAATGCATGGGTGTGTGCTGAACCCCAGGATCCACCCTTAGGCCACCGCTGGGCTTGAGGAGTTGCCAATCTTCAAGGCCAGCAGTACACTCTTCCTTGGTCTGAAGTAGTCATGCGCAGTTCCTTGTAATATAGGAATTATTACGAAGGAGCTCTTCTCATGATCCACAAGCTACACACTGAGGCACTGGAAACCCATCCAGTTAATGAAAAGATCTGGTTTTACTAAGGGGACGCATTATGAGCATGTGAGTAAACTCGGTTTAGGGGCGGCACGGTGACACAGCGGTAGAGTTGCTGCCCTACTGCGCCAGAGACCCGGCTTCGATCCTGACTTCGGGCGCTGTCTGTATGGAGTTCGTACATTCTCCCCGTGACTGCGTGGGTTTCCTCCAGGAGCTCTGGTTTCTTCCCACATTCCAAAGATGTACAGGTTTGTAGGTTAATTGGTCTAGGTAAGAATTGTATATTCTCCCTAGTGTGTAGGATGGTGCTAATGTACGGTGCGATCGCTGGTCGGCATCGACTCGATGGGGCGAAGCGCCTGTTTCCTCACTATATCTCTAAACTAAACTAAACAGTGGCTGCCAAATGGCAAGAGAAGCAAGTTGAGTGAGCAAGTCCGGTAAATGTTCCTCATTGAGAACAAAGTGCATGAAATCATTTTTTGTGACTACATTGCTTGGGTATTTTGTGAAAACAGTACAGTGAATAGACTTATTGGATGCAGCAGATTCTGAGACCAGAGATGTGCTTGGAAGGGTCTTATGGGGAGGAAACAGAGACTCGACATGATCTTGATTGTTTTGGACAGATCAGCGCAGACATGAAATTTCACATGGCCCTTTGATGGCAGCTGTTGAAAACCCGAGCATTGTTCCACCGTGAGGTCCAGGTAGGGCATGATGTCTCTGAAGATCCACTTAGGGTATGTTCGCTGCTGTTGTATTTGTGTTTGCAACTCACCCAATATAACTCATTGTGAGCGGTCAGCTGTATCTTCCAGTAATAGACAATGGACAATAGACAATAGGTGCAGGAGAAGGCCATTCGGCCCTTTGAGCCAGCACCGCCATTCAATGTGATCATGGCTGATCATTCTCAATCAGTACCCCGTTCCTGCCTTCTCCCCATACCCCCTGACTCCGCTATCCTTAAGAGCTCTATCCAGCTCTCTCTTGAATGCATTCAGAGAATTGGCCTCCACTGCCTTCTGAGGCAGAGAATTCCAAAGATTCACAACTCTCTGACTGAAAAAGTTTTTACTCATCTCAGTTCTAAATGGCCTACCCCTTATTCCTAAACTGTGGCCCCTTGTTCTGGACTCCCCCATCATTGGGAACATGTTTCCTGCCTCTAACGTGTCCAACCCCTTAATAATCTTATACGTTTCAATAAGATCCCCTCTTATCCTTCTAAATTCCAGTGTATACAAGCATAGTCGCTCCAGTCTTTCAACATATGATAGTCCCGCCATAATGGAGGGCTTTCAGCAGTGTTGTCATTAATGCACTCATAGAAGTGCATATCCGCAGACAAATCATAAAGGAAATTGCACTGCAAGCATCTACAAAGTCTGTGGATTATGTAGTGCATCTAAACAGCCTGAAGGTGCCTGCTTTGTTCTGCCAATGTCAACAGGAATAGTGAAAATAGCGACAGAGAAGGGTGATGTTCAACCAAGACTTGTGGATACAAACGCAATGTGCCTCACGGAGATAATGGTGTGAGTATATGAATGCCTGCTGCCAGGAAATTGTTAGGTAGAGTAGAATGATTCACATAAGAAACAGCCAAGTCTAATTTCATAATAAGCGGAGGCGAAGGACACACCTGATGGAAGAATGCATACGAAGCTATGAGAGGCAGATACTTTGTCCGAGGGTGGAAATGTCAAAGAATAGAGAGCATAACTTCATGGTGAGAGGAGCAAGGTTTCAAGGTGACGTGCAGAGCAGTTTCTTTGCAAGGAGGTTGGTAGGTGCCTGGAATGCAATGGCAGGGGTGGTGGTGAAGGCAGATACAACAGTGGTGTTTAAGAGGTTTTTAGATAGGCACATTGATACGCAAGGAATAGAGGGATATGGATCATGTTCAGGCAGATGAGGTTATTTTATCTTAGCATCATGTCCATCAAAGATATAATGGACCGAAGGGCGAGTTTAAATTCGCTGGAATTTAGAAGATTGAGGGGGGATCTTATAGAAACGTACAAATTTCTTAAGGGGTTGGACAGGCTAGATGCAGGAAGATTGTTCCCGATGTTGGGGAAGTCCAGAACAAGGGGTCACAGTTTAAGGATAAGGGGGGAGTCTTAAGGTAGTTGAGGCCAGTTCATTGGCTATATTTAAGCGGGATTTAGATGTGGCCCTTGTGGCTAAAGGGATCAGGGGGTATGGAGAGAAGGCAGGTACGGGATACTGAGTTGGATGATCAGCCATGATCATATTGAATGGCGGTGCAGGCTCGAAGGGCCGAATGGCCTACTCCTGCACCTATTTTCTATGTTTCTATTTTCTATGTTTCCTGTGCTGTATTGTTTTATTTTGCAATATTCTGCCTGGAGATGACCACAGTCACGCTACTCTGGATAATATTGAATGTTGTGTGGTTAGTGTCTAATAAAGCCAGCCTTAGGCAATCTAGTTTCTATCTTTTTTTAAATTTAACCTTTTGAGTTACTTCTGACCTCAACCCTCTTCGTAACTGGTGCGAGCTGGAAAGACTTGCACGTGCTCTGCCGAGTAAAAATTCTGCAGACCAATGCTGAATCTGTCACTGGGGCTTGACATGGACACGTTAAAGGGTGTCATTTTAGAAATGCTCTTGAAGGCTCCGGGGAAAGTTAGCAAGGTGGGCTAACTTTTTACTATTTCCGTTACAATACATGGAGAACATTTGCGACCGTGAAACTGCAGAAGGTGCTTAAGGGTTAAAAACGCTCCAACCGTTTCCTCCCAAGCCATGCCCGTGGATGTATCTCAGCTATATCACCAAACACTCGACACCAGTCAAGAGTGAAAGTGTCCATTATCACTGTGCTTGAAGTGCAATAAAACCAAATCACAAGTGGCCATTCTGAAAATGCTCCCATCCACTAACAAAATTAAAAACCTTCAATAGGTTTAATTTGCCTGTATACTCATTAACATCCTTGTTGAAATTACTGGCAGCAATATTTTAACTCAATGCCTACACGTTTGGCTTTTACTCTACATCCAGGTTGTTCTGCATAATGCAGAGACCTGCATGTGGACTAAAAGCCAAACAGGTAAGTATTGATTTTGCTGATCTGAAACAGCTGGATGGACCATAATCCTGTTAGGAGGTATAAATGCTCCATTCCATCAATAACAACGACAGTGTAGAGTGAAGTTTATAGAGAACTATCCAAGCTTCACTGAAAATGACCAGTACACATTCATCTTCTTCCTTTGACACTAAGAATGAGGAATTTGTGCTTTTACCACGATAATGACTGTTTAAATTGAAGTAGCTAGTAAATGATCTGAAGTGTAACTTTATAGATTAATTTTTTTTAACCCATCTCATGCTGTAAATGCATGTTTCTCGGAAAAGAAATAACAGCTCTTAACTCAGCTAATGTTCTTCTTATGGGGTTAAAAGTGTACCGTGTATATTTGGGAAATAAGTTTAAATATTTTTCATGGGTAAGTAGAAATTAACCTGGAAATTTATCTGAGGGTTGAACTTAGTAATCTTTGATCTGAATATCAGTACTGATATGTAACCTTGAATGCAAATGAATATTTAAAAAATGATATTCTGCAACTTGATGTGGTTTTTTTTAAAGTAACATAGTATTTTGTGATGTTTCAAAAATGAATTGGCATAAATTAGACAAAACTAATCAGAATAGGAAACCTCACACAATTCTCTGTTAAAAAAAATCAAATGGTATTTTCATTGAATACCCAGATGCTACTGACTCAGTTTATCAATATTGATATTTAAATAAGATCCAGTCATGTATTTACACATTTCCCTTCAGATTTTGAATTATTCCACAGGGTTATCAAAAGGTCATCATGCCACCAACAGAAAATGAGTTGCTGAGTTTTAATATGATTGTGGATTATTTTCTTTCAAGAGCTTTTCCTGAAATGTGCATGAAAATTGCTACTGCCAATACCATTATCCATCTCCTTGCCTCTTCCAGCCAATTGGAAATCTATTGACTTATTGCCAAGCCGACTGTTAATTAAAGACAGCAAACATCACAGGGTATCCTCAACAGATAATTTGTGGTAGGAAAATGAGGAAAAAGGTAGAGGTGGCCCATAAAGCAGGCCCATATGAACTAATTGCAAAATAGCACAGGTGTTGGATCTCATATGATCAAAAGACATAGGAGCAGAATTAGCTTACATTGGTGAGGGTCCAGAGGAGATTTACAAGATTTTTAAGGATGATTGGGTTAACGTATGAAGAGTGTTTGATGGCTCTGGGGATGTACTCGTTGCAGTTTGGAAAGATGACATTGAAACCTACCCAATAAAGAAAAGCCTAGATAGGGTGGATGAGGAGAGGATGTTTCCATTAGAGGGAGAGTCAAAGACCAAAGGCCATAGCCTCCGAAGAAGATGTAACTTGAGAATGGAGATGAGGAGGAATTTCTTTAGCCTGATGGAGGTGAATCTGTAAAATTCATTGCCACAGACGGCGATGGAGGCCAAGTCATTGAGTATTTTTAAACCGGAGATTGATAAGTTCTTAATTAGTAATGGTGTCAAAGGGGGTTGAGAAGCAAAAATAGATCAGCCATTATGGAGCAGACTCAACGGGCCGAGTGGCCTAATTCTGCTCCTGTGTCTTACAATCTTGTGATATGGGGCCCAGAATTGTTCTACTTTTTTGCATAACTTTCATTCCTGGTTCTTTATCTCTCCACATCACCATCTACATCTCTCGTTTCCCTTATCCCTAACCAGTCTGAAGAAGGGACCCAAAACGTCACGCATTCCTTCCCTCCAGAGATGGTAACTCGAATTTCACTGTACCTTAATTGGTACATGTGACAATTAAATTGAATTTTGAATCTTGAGTTACTCCAGCTTTTTGTGTCTATCTTCATAATATATCAAAAGGGGTCTGACCAGCACCTTATAAAGCCTCAGCATTACATCCTTGGTTTGATATTCCGGGCCTATCAACATGAATACTAACATTGCATTTACCTTCCTTAGATCGGCTCAACCTGCAAATGAATCTTTTGGGAATTCTGCACCTGTACTCCCAAGTCCCTTTGCACCTCTGATTTCTGAACCTCTCCCCATTTAGAAAAAAAAATCTATGCCTTTATTCCTTCTACCAAAGTGCATAACCGCACACTTTGCCACGCTGTATTCCATTTTCTACTTCTTTGCTCATTCTGCCAACCTGTCCAAGTCCTTCTGCAAGCTCCGTGCTTGCTCTACACAACCTGCCCCTCCACCTATCTTTGTATCATTTGCAAACTTGGCCACAAAGTCATAAATTCCATCATCCAGACAATTAACATATGTCATGCACAGTAGTGGACTCTACGCCAACCCCTGCCAAACACCAGTAGTCACTGGCAGTCAACCAGAAAAGGCCCCCTTTATTCCCTCTCTCTTTGTCTTCTGTCATTCAGCCTATCTTCTATCCAAGCTAGCATCTTGCCTCCAATACCATGGGCTCCTATTTTGTTTAGCAGTCTCACTGCTACAGCACCCTATAGAATGCCTTCTGAAACTCCAAGTAAACAACATCCACTGACTCTCTCCAAAGTAAAAAAGGAAATTTGGGGAATACTCAGCAATCAGATAATATGTATGGAGAGAAAAATAAAGTAAACATTTTAAATCAATAACACTTCTTAGTTCATTGGCCTAAAAGGTTGCTTCTCCAGGGTTTCTGCTTGACCTGCTGAGTAATTTGATCAATTTCTGTTTAATTCCAGCTGAAGTGGAGATAATTCATGACCCTTTCATTATTAATATCACAGGCCATACAGGGTGCAAATAGCTTGATTAGTTGGAGGTGATTGCAATTCTCAATGGAGTCAGCATCTGAAGTGCTTTGCATATTACAAAGAGATCTACAGCTAAACATGTTCCCTGGCCAATAGCTATGAATAACACAAGAGTTTTGGATAATTAAAACATGTCAATCAGTCATTAATGTAGCCTTCATGGCATTAAGAATCCACAACCCTTTTTGTTTTGACATGACTAACCGGTATCTTTCCATGATTTTCCTGCTACCTTGGACTTCTTTTATGGTTTCATTCTTATCTATACTGGTATAGCAATAACCTATCCTACTTAATTTCATCGTCAGAGTTTTGAACTCACATCTTTCTGAAAGAAAGAACTGCAGATGCTGGTTTAAATCGAAGGTAGACACAAAATGCTGGAGTAACTCAGCAGGACAGGCAGCATCTCTGGAGACGTCTGAAGAAGGGTCTCGGCCCGAAACGTCACCCATTCCTTCTCTCCAGAGATGCTGCCTGTCCCGCTGAGATACTCCAGCATTTTGTGTCTACGAGGTGATATCTTTATGGGTCGGTATCCGCATGTCTGCCCACGACATCCAATTGCTCCACGACTTCCAATCTCTTACTGTGCTTCAAGTCATTCATTGCTTCAAATCATCACAGTATTCTCCACAAAATGCTGGAGTAACTCAGCAGGTCAGGCAGCATCTCGGGAGAGAAGGAATGGGTGACGTTTCGTGTCGAGACCCTTCTTCAGACTTCTTCAGAAGGGTCTCGACCCGAAACGTCACCCATTCCTTCTCTCCTGAGATGCTGCCTGACCTGCTGAGTTACTCCAGCATTTTGTGAATAAATACCTTCGATTTGTACCAGCATCTGCAGTTATTTTCTTACAGTATTCTCCAGCTCTTTTGGTAACTCTTTTGGTAACTGAGACATTTACAGCCAAACCACAGCTGGTTTTCCAGCCACATCAAAATATACTGCACAGTTCCTGATATCCGAGGCAGCTTACAGATATACTCTGGTGGCTGACAACCATTTGCCTCACTGCCAGCAGCCCATGTTTGCTTCCCGGGAGAAATGGTAGACAGGGAGTGAGACACTTAGACCACCACGTGGTCAGTGGATGATTCCTGTTCTCTCTGGATTCCCATCTATACTTTTTATTTACGTGTTTACTGGGAGGTTAGCCCCTCTTGTTGGCAATCGTTATTTAGTACACAGCAGGTAGAGAAATCCTTACTTCACCAGGTCTGACATTTATGCCATTCAGCAAAAGACCATTTGTTGAGAGGATTTGGCACTGATCTTCGGTGCTGTCTGTGTGGAGTTTGCAGGTTTGATTCCTGGGACCATGTGGATATTCCCCCTGGTCTTCTGCTTTTGTCGCACATCCAAACAAATTCTGGCTAAGATGTTAATCAGCTCATGAAAATTACTGAAAATTACAGTGAGAGTTCATGTGCATTTGAGGGAGGATAGGTACAGGGATATCAGTGGGGAATAGGATTGATATGGATATTCTGTGGGTCAAATGGCTTCCATCCATGTTATATGGAAATATGGAAACACAAGGAACTTAGAATATTAAGCAAAACACAAAGTGGTGTGGTAACTCAACGGGTCAGCCAGAATCTGTAGAGGGAATCGATAGGCAGGTCTTGGGTCAGAACCCAAAATGAATCTGAAGAAGAGTCCCAACCAAAATGTCCCCTATCCAGTTCCTCCGTAGATGCTGCCTGACCCATTGAGTTACTACAGCACTTTCTGTTTTCATAAGGAAATATGATGTTATAAGTAAAATTGATATCAACTGTTAGTGGCTGTTTTAAAATCAAGTGCAAAAAAAATTGATCTGCAGATCGTCACTGATCACTATTTGCTCTTAGTTAACGCCCGAGTGGAAACTACATATCAGTTTCATTCTAATATTTTCTTAAAATTGCACAACTGCACAGTTATCGGGAAATAAAGGCACCAAGAGGAAAGCTGCTAATGCCTTGCAACCAATTAGTTACCTGCTCCTGATTTATGAACTACCTCTGACAAGCAATCTGACCTCCATCCTACTAAATGATAAAATGGTAACACAGACTCAGAAGGACTTAAGGGGCCAATACACAAATTTTCAACCATGGGAGGACAAGTTAATAAAAGCTGCAAAAAGATCATATAGTATCTCCAGATTTTAAAGTAGGACGTGAAATTTAGTAGCAAAGAGGAAACATCAATCAATACAAATCATCAGGAGGTCTTGGAGCGGGGTGAAAATGTTGCACACAGGTCAGTCACATTTAATTGTTATACACCTCAACCATCCTAAACTCTCTCCCTATCCTCCCCCACTATCACCCTCTCTTATGGTCTAAAGTGAGGTCTCAAGCTACTTCAGACTTTATCTTCAAC
Source organism: Rhinoraja longicauda (assembly GCF_053455715.1). Lineage (NCBI taxonomy): Eukaryota > Metazoa > Chordata > Chondrichthyes > Rajiformes > Arhynchobatidae > Rhinoraja > Rhinoraja longicauda. The sequence continues at coordinate 80,757,885 of NC_135956.1, forward strand.
TTTCAGGCCCAAGCAAGGAACAGGGGTCAGTGCAGGACCAAGGCTTGCAATATAATTGTTTTATCAAATAGCCATTGATTGATTGCCATTGTCCTTATGGGTACCCAATATTCACTCGCAGTAGAACACCATGCCTAAACTATATTGAAGACTTACCGATCAATCTTGCCCATTTTATCGCAAGACTATTTAGCAAGGATGTGGAATGGGTAGTGGATTGAAAATCTGTGGAACCACATCTTTGCTAAATAGTTAATTACCATTCACTTGACTGGATTATCAAGTGAATGGTAATTAACTATTTGACTATCATTTTTTTGATCGGATGGGCATGTTTCATTGGGTTAGTCACCAATACATGATAGCATAGATTTCCTCCATAAGTCAGGTTAAAATGATCAGTAACAGGCAGAATAACACAGATACAGGAAAGAGAAACAACTTATGATCATATTACATTCTGGTTACCTGATGTATAGTGATGTTTGTATTAGTTCAAATTGGACTAGATTAGATTATATTATTGTTAAATATACCAGAGTGCAATGAAATCCGTTCTCCAGATGAAGGTTTTTAATGAAATCTTGCGCCTTTTATCATTTCAGGACTTTCAATGATGATGGGTTAGTGTCATGACCGAAAATAGAACCTATGTGTAAAGAGCTGGCTCTGTCATAAAGTCCACTGAGTTGCACTTCTACAATTCCATCCAAATGCACCTCCTCCACAGCTCATCCGCTGAAATCCTCATCTATCTTCCCATTACTTCTCAGCTAGATTATTCCCATGCATCTCCATCCGAGTGCTAATGTTGCACGTAGAATTTTCCGGCTGGAGTTACAATAGATGCAGGAGGAGGCCATTCGGCCCTTTGAGCCAGCACCGCCATTCAATGTGATCATGGCTGATCATTCTCAATCAGTACCCCGTTCCTGCCTTCTCCCCATACCCCCTGACTCTGCTATCCTTAAGAGCTCTATCCAGCTCTCTCTTGAATGCATTCAGAGAATTGGCCTCCACTGCCTTCTGAGGCAGAGAATTCCACAGATTCACAACTCTGACTGAAAACGTTTTTCCTCATCTCAGTTCTAAATGGCCTACCCCTTATTCTTAAACTGTGGCCCCTTGTTTTGGACTCCCCCAACATTGGGAACATGTTTCTTGCCTCTAACGTGTCCAACCCCTTAATAATCTTATACGTTTCGATAAGATCTCCTCTCATCCGTTTAAATTCCTGTGTATACAAGCCTAGTCGCTCCAGTCTTTCAACATGTGATAGTCCTGCCATTCCGGGAATTAACCTAGTAATTCCCGGAATTACCCCACTAAATCTCACTGTGATCTTCTACCTCTCCTCCTTCAAGATACACCTTAAACCTACTTACTTGACAGAGTGAAGCCCAATGCAAATTGGACGAACAGCACCTCATATTTCGCTTGGGCAACTGACCAACCAGCGGTAATAATTTTGATTTCTCTAACTTCAAATAACCCTTGCTTTCCCTCTCTCTCCGACCCTCCCCAACTCTAGTTCTCCAACTAGTTTCATTGTCCTTCTGACTCCCTCTCCCCCCGACTCTCAGTCTGAAGAAGCATCTCAACCCAAAACATCACCCATTCCTTCTCTCCAGAGATGCTGCCTGTCCCTCGGATTTACTCCAGCTTTTTGTGCCTATTTACTTCAAAGGGTGTTTGGGCCTCTCTTCTGATATATTCTTCTGCAGCTTTGTGTTGAATTTTACTGTTGTGGATGCATTATAAAAAAAGGTTTCTATTGTTTTGCACTAGATAATTTTGCATTTAATTTATTATAATTAATCTAACTAGTCTTCAAAGTGGAGCTCATTAAGGGTGCATATTTTTGAAAATGTTCTAATAATAATGTACTCCTTTTGTGAAAATCAGAAAATAGATTGCAAAACGGTCTGGAAGCCTATGACTAATGCTGTGCATTAGAGATCGGTGCTGGGCCCATTGTTGTTTGTCTTCTGTATCAACATGATTAGTAAGGCATGATTAGTAAGTTTGCAGATTACACAAAAATAGGTGGTATATTAACAGTGAAGACATTTATCGAGATTTACAGCAGGATCCTGATTGGATGGGCAAGTGGGCCAAGGAATGGCAAATGGAGTTTCATTCAAGTAAGTATGGAGGGGGTTACATTTTGGGAAGTCAAACCAGGGCCAGACCTACACAGTGAACGGTAGCACCCTGGAGAGAGTTGTATAGCAGAGGGACCGAGGAGTACAAGTACATAGTTCCCTGAAATTTGTGTCACGGGTTGATGATGCGGTGAAGAACTATTTTCGCACGCTGGCTTTCATCAGTCAAGAAATTGAGTGTAGAAGTAGGGACATTATGTTACAATTGCATAACATACTGGTGAGGGCTGCAATTGGAGTTTTGTGTTAGGTTTTGGCAACCCTGCTATGGGGAATATGCCATTTAGCTGGAAAGAGTGCAGGGAAGATTTACCAGGATGTTGTTGGGACTCGAGGGCCTGAGCCTTCGAGGGAGTGGTTGGGCAAACTCGGAATTTATTCCTCAATGCATGAAGCTGAGAGGTGATCTTATAAAGGTGTATAAAATCATGATGGGAATAGATAGGGTGAACGCACAGTCTTTTTCCCCCAGAGTTGGGGAATCGAAAGCTCGAGGCCAAAGGGACACTGTGCCACCCCTTTCATAAATGCAATGTAGAAAGGATGCAATATGACCTAGTGCAGCAATTCCTATGCACAGCAAAGCCAGTGGCTGCATAGAGCGGTGGACTCAGCTTGGACATCACTTGCATAACCCTCCTCATCATCAAAAGCATCTAGAAGATGCTGCCTGAAGAAGATAGCATCTACCATCAACGATCACGATCATCTGGCCATTTCCTCTTTTTGCTGCTACCATCGGGCAGGAGTTTGAGAAAACGTAATCCTCCACCACCTACCTTCCTCCCACTATCAGGATCTTGAACCGACCTGCACAACCCCAAGCGTCTCTTGGCAACAAAATGCTACGAACCACCACTTGGACTAACATGGATGGGTTTACTAATTTTGCACTAATTAGTACCTTTTTCAACAGTCATTTACTTTTTACTGTCTTGTGGAATTTAGGTGTGGTTTATGTACAATTTATGTACAATTAATGATTTTATGTGCTGTCTGAGTCTATGTGTACATGATGCCACAGCAAGAAAAAATCTCTTTGTATCTGTACCACACCATACTTGTGCATATGATAATATACTCGATTTGTCTTAGACAATAGACAATAGGTACAGGAGTAGGCCATTCAGCCCTTCGAGCCAGCACCGCCATTCAATGCGATCATGGCTGATCACTCTCAATCAATACCCCGTTCCTGCCTTCTCCCCATACCCCCTCACTCCGCTATCCTTAAGAGCTCTATCCAGCTCTCTCTTGAAAGCATCCAACGAACTGGCCTCCACTGCCTTTTGAGGCAGAGAATTCCACACCTTCACCACTCTCTGACTGAAAATGTTCTTCCTCATCTCCGTTCTAAATGGCCTACCCCTTATTCTTAAACTGTGGCCCCTGGTTCTGGACTCCCCCAACATTGGGAACATGTTTCCTGCCTCTAATGTGTCCAATCCCCTAATTATCTTATATGTTTCAATAAGATCCCCCCTCATCCTTCTAAATTCCAGTGTATACAACCTGACCACTATCCAAGTCCATTTTGTATCTTAAGAAGCATTTCCCTTTCAAGTTTTTGTTTTCCTTTTATCAAGTGAAGCACAAACTTTGGGGGGGGAGGGGGGGAGGTAATTCTGAATCAGAAACAGGACAACCAGCTGAGCAGCAATGAGCAGAAAAAAAAAATTGGGCTTTTGGGCCTGCCTGCAAAGTTGTGCTATTTTCTACATCAAATAAACGGTCACAACTGAACTTAATTTTGTGTCTACCTTCGGTTTAAACCAGCATCTGCAGTTCCTTCATACACATTAATTCGAGACCATGTGATCTTCACAAAGGCACAAAATAAGCAGGCAAAACCAAACCATTCAATAGCAGCATTTTTGCATCTTGAACCCATTGGACACTTGAAGTTAGACAGGTATACTCTATATACAATGCATTCAGAAAGTATTCAGACACCTTCACTTTTTCCACATTCTGTTATGTTACAGCCTTATTTTAAAATGGATTAAAAAAAAATAATTTAAATCATCAATCTACATACAATACCCCATAATAAAAAAAGTGAAAACAGTTGTTTAGAAATTTTTGCAAAGTAATTAAAGAGAAATAACTGAAATATTACATTTACACAAGTATTCAGACCCTTTACTCAGTACTTTGTTGAGGCAACTTTGGCAGCGATTATAGCCTCAAGTCTTCTTGGGTATGATGCTACAAGCTTGGCACACCTGTATTTGGGTCATTTCACCCATTCTTCTCTGCAGATCCTCTCAAGCTCTGTCAGGTTGGATGGGGAGCATCGATGCACAGCTATTTTCAGGTCCTTCCAGAGATGTTCAATTGGGTTCAAGTCCTGGCCCTGGCTGGGTCACTCCATATAACCATATAACAATTACAGCACGGAAACAGGCCCGTTCGGCCCTACCAGTCCACGCCGACCACTTTCTCTGACCTAGTCTCATCTACCTGCTCTCAGACCATAACCCTCCAATCCCCTCCCATCCATATACCTATCCAATTTACTCTTAAATAATAAATTCGAGCCTGCCTCCACCACTTCCACCGGAAGCTCATTCCATACAGCCACCACCCTCTGAGTAAAGAAGTTACCCCTTATGTTACCCCTAAACTTTTGTCCCTTAATTCTGAAGTTATGTCCCCTTGTTGGAATCTTCCCCACTCTCAAAGGGAAAAGCCTACCCACGTCAACTCTGTCCGTCCCTCTTAAAATTTAAAAAACCTCTATCAAGTCCCCCCTCAACCTTCTACGCTCCAAATAATAAAGACCCAACCTGTTCAACCTCTCTCTGTAGCTTAAGTGCTGAAACCCAGGCAACATTCTAGTAAATCTCCACTGTACCCTCTCCATTTTGTCGACATCCTTCCTATAATTTGGCGACCAGAACTGCACACCATACTCCAGATTCGGTCTCACCAATGCCCTGTACAATTTCAACATTACATCCCAACTTCTATATGCGATGCTCTGATTTATAAAGGCAAGCATACCAAACGCCTTCTTCACCACGCTATCCACATGAGATTCCACCTTCAGGGAACAATGCACAGTTATTCCCAGATCCCTCTGTTCCACTGCATTCCTCAATTCCCTACCATTTACCCTGTACATCCTATTTTGATTTGTCCTACCAAAATGCAGCACTCAAGGACATTCACAGACTTGTCACGAAGCCACTCCTTCATTGTCTTGGCCGTGTGCTTAGGGTCGTTGTCCTGTTGGAAGGTGAACCTTCGCCCCAGTCTGAGGTCCTGACCAAGGCCCTTCCCTCAGTTTGGCCAGTTGGCCAGCTATATGAAGAGCCCTGGTAGTTCCAAAGTTCTTCCATTTAAGAATGACGGAGGCCACTGTGCTCTTCGGGACCTGCAATGCTGCAGAAATTGTTTTATATCCTTTCCCAGGTCTGTGTCTCAACACAATCCTGTCTCAGAGGTCTAGGAACAATTTTTTCCTCTTCACAGTTGCATTTTGCTCTGACATGCACTGTGGGACCTTATATAGACAGGCATATGCCTTTCCAAATCATGTCCAATCAATTTAATTTACCACTGGTGGACTCCAATCATGTTGTAGAAACAACTCAAGGATAATCAATGGAAACAGGATGAACCTAAGCTCAATTTTGAGTGTCAAAGCAAATGGGCTGAATACTTATGTAAATGTGATATTTCAGTTATTTCTTTTTAATTACTTTGCAAAAATATCTAAACACCTGTTTTCACTTTTTTATTATGGGGTATTGTGTGTAGATTGATGACAAAAAAATGAATTGAATCCATTTTAAAATAAGGCAGTAACAAAGCAAAATGTAGAAAAAGTGAAGGGGCCTGAATACTTTCTGAATGCACTGTATAATTCTACACACTATATATTATTTACATGGTATGGTTTCTGCAGCTTAAGCTTGCAGGAATGCAGAGATTTCCTGAGATTTAGGAAATCCTGGGATTTACCATCATCTGGGAAAAGAAAGTTGCAACTCCTGATACTCCACAACTTATTCAATTGGAACAACTTCTGTTTGAACATAAGCAATTCCTTTCTTAATTTTACAGACTTTTTTTGTCTTTGTCTCCTTCCACAATGACAACAGTGTATGTTTGTGCTTCATGTTTGTATATCCATTACATACAGCTTCAGAAATTCACAAATGCAAAACCTAATAGAGTCCAATCAAAGATACATAATTTATATCGTGACAGAGTGTGCCTTCATACTGCATGTCCAAAATCAATACAAAGGTTTTTGATGTCACTGGGAGGGGATAAAACTCAATTTAGTTTAATTCAGTTTTGGAAAAGCCTCCATTAATGCTGGTCGGTACAAAAGAAGTGTAGATATTTCAATGAATGCAGTGAGCAAGAGATTACATTGTGGCATGAATCTTGTTGAATCTCATAATTGAATTATGCTTCGTGTACATGAGTTGAAACATGATGGCCTGTCAGACTAACTAATCACAATAGTTTATGACTCGCAGTCCTTGATAAAAACATATATTAGAAGTTCTGTAAAAAGAGTAATGTATGCAATCTGCCACAAACTCAGAGTCATTCTCATTAAGTTTTGCTTTTGGCTGTAAACTATTTTTAATACTGAACTACTCAGCCATGATAAATTCTGGAATTTAGATGTTGCAGGAAGCAGGCAGTTCTCTGATCTGAATAACTTTGAACATAAAATGGATCCCATTTTACCTGCCGTCAATTTAAAGGCAAGTGAGCCAGGAATGGGTTATAAAAAAATAATTCAATTTAGGAGTTTGAAAGCTGACAAAATTGTCAGAGAAAAAATGTACGTGGGTCACATAAACAGGTAAAATTGAAACTGGTTTGAATTCAGGATGTTCATCCTTGCTTAGTTCAGTTTTAATTTAGTTTAGTTTAGAGATACAGTGCGGAAACAGGCCCTCTGGCCCACCGAGTCCACACCAACCAGTGATCCCCGCGCATTAACATTATCCTACATACACTAGGAACACTTTACCCATACACCAAGCCAAATAACCTACAAACCTATACGTCTTTGGAGTGTGGGAGGAAACTGAAGAACTCGGAGAAAACCCATGCGGTCACGGGGAGAACGTACAAACTCCGTACAGATGGCGCCCGTAGTCGGGATTGAACCCGGATTTCCGGCGCTGCAAGTGCTGTGAGGCAGCAACTTTACTACTGCGCCACCCGTGCCACCCAAATGCTTGTTAACGTTTTTTGCTCCTCCCGATGAACGCACATTAATTTTCAAGCACTTGCAGTTCCTGGCCTCAGGCTGAGAATAGGGAGGATGTCCTGTGTCGAGACGTTACTGAGTCTATATTTCCACAGGATCTATTTCCTCTTTCCTTTCTCCTGAACAACTACAAAGTGAGCAATTCATCACATGATCAATCGAAAGGAGAGATATTTAATCGTTTGTATATGTTTAAAGAATGTTTGAATCATAAAGTCAGACAGCACAGAAATAGGCCCTTCAGCCCAACTTGTTCTTGTTGACCGAAGTGTCCCATCCAGGTTGGCCCCATTTGCTTGAGCCTAGTCCATACCCCTCTAAGCCTTTCCTATCCATGTACTTGTACAAATATATTTTACATGTTGTTATTGCATCTGCCTTAACTGCTTCCTTTGGTAGTTCATTTCACATTCCCAAACATACTCTGTGTAAAAGTTGCCCTCAGGTTCCTATTAAATTTTTCCTCTCTCATCTTAACCTGGGCATTGATTCCCCTACCCTCAGAAAAAAAGACTCTTTGCATTCACCTTATGTATTCCTCTCATGGTTTTATACACCTCCATCAGTTCACCCCTCACCCTCCTACGCTCTAAGGAATAAAGTCATAACCTGCCCAACCTCTCCCGATAGCTCAGGTACTCAAATCCTGGTAACATCCTCGTAAATCTTCTCTGCACTCTTCCCAGCTTAATGGCATCTTTCTGTAACAGGGTGACAGAAACAGAACACAATCCGCCAAGTGTGGTTTCATGGATATCTTGTACAACTGCAACACAGCATCCCAACTTTATCAGACTCAAATCCCTGACTGATGAGGGGCAGCATGCTAATAGCCTTCTTTATCATCCTATCTCCACTTTCAGGGAATTATATACTTGCACTACTAGATCCCTCTTCTCTTCAATACTCTCCGATGCACGACTGGTCACTGTGCCCTGGTTTGACTTTCCAAAATGCAACATCTCACATTTATCTGAATTAAACTCAATTTGCCATTCCTCGGTCCACTTGCCCAGTTGTTCAAGATCCTGATGCAATGTTGTAGTAATCAATGTATATAAATTTTAGAACATCGACTTCTCCTACTTTAGATAGTTCCTCTGTCCCTCTCTTCCCCTCCCCTTCCCAGATCTCCCTCTATCTTCTTGTCTCCACCTATATCCTTCCTTTGTCCCGCCCCCCTGACATCAGTCTGAAGAAGGGTCTCGACCCGAAACGTCACCCATTCCTTCTCTCCTGAGATGCTGCCTGAGCTGCTGAGTTACTCCATTCGTGAATAAATACCTTCGATTTGTACCAGCATCTGCAGTTATTGTCTTATACTACATATTTACATTGTTCCATTTGCCCAGAAAGAGGATTCAAAGTCTTGCCGGTGTCACCACTGTTAAGAAGTGTTGCTTCAGAAGAAGGACTAAGCTTGGAATTTCCTCGTGTGAAAATCTTGAACCAAGAGATTAATCAACTCATGGATTTGATCCTTGCAGCAGAAATATTTTTGACGTTATTATGTTCTGACAACTAGGTTGAAATGATTTTGTACATGAAGAATTGTATGTGAAGTGATCTACAAGGAGTTTTCAATTAAAATCTGAAACCAATTGGCTCAACTGGTTGCATCTTCACCTCTGAGTGATACAATTGAGGCTGCAAGCACCATTCCCAGGCACTCAGAAAGGAGTGGAGGCCAATTCTCTGAATGCATTCAAGAGAGAGTTAGATAGAGCTCTTAAGGATAGCGGAGTCAGGGGGTATGGTGAGAAGGCAGGAACGGGGTACTGATTGAGAATGATCAGCCATGATCACATTGAATGGTGGTGCTGGCTCGAAGGGCCGAATGGCCTACTCCTGCAACTATTGTCTATTGTCTGTACAACCACACTGCAATTAAATACCAGGAATGGTTGGGGAGGGGGTTGGGATGTGTATTTGTACTGGTTCGGCTTCGATCCTTTAGAAGGGGCATCAAACATGGATCTGCCTAGCTTTAATGGTGGCTGTAAAAGATCTTCTCGTACTATTTGAAGATAAACATGCTCTGCTCCTAAAAGGGGCCATGGAATGTAGAAACAAGGAAATGCAGATGCTGATTTACAAAAAAAGACACAAAGTGCTGGAGTAACTCAGTGTAGGGAAGAAAACTGCAGATGCTGGTTTAAATCGAAGGTAGACACAAAATGCTGGAGTAACTCAACGGGTCAGGCAGCATCTCTGGAGAGAAGGAATGGGTGACGTTTCTGGTTGAGACCCTTCTTCAGTCTGATGTCAGGTGAGGGGGCGGGACAAAGCTAGGATGTAGTAGGAGACAGGAAGACTAGTGGGAGAACTGGGAAGGGGAGGGGAAAGAGAGGGACGGAGGAACTATCTGAAGTTAGAGAAGTCAATGACTAGGACGACTTTATGTTTTAGTCTTTCTAATGGGGATAATATGTTGGAGGACTCTGCATCCTCAAATCCAGCCTTTGTCTTGACTGGTCCATCAAGTAGTGGTCATTTGTCATTCTTTAAAATGAATTGTCATTTCTCATAAGTCAGTGGTAAGGAAATGTTTGTGACTGATAACCTTGTGTCTTCAACAGAACATCTTACTGTATTTGTGAAGAAAGTGGTCTAACACTCTTAGGTCACCTTTTTCAAATACAACTGGAAATATGCTCTTACCCAATGCTTCTCTTATTCAATAAATTAAAAGTATTATGTTTGTGGCAACTGATCTTATTTTTTGGTCAAACGTAAATGATACATTGGATGGGAACGTCATATTAATGGCTAATACTGAAATGGCACTATTTATTAATATTTGTGAAAATAATGACACTATGAACATGCAGGGGGGCATTAGGATCTATTGAAAACAGAAGCGCTGCCAGTTAAGACAAGTCATGCAGGAATATGGCTTTTATATCGATTTAAATGTTAAAATACCAATTCCGTTCCAATGATAACAGTATTTAAATCAGGGATACTACTCTTTTTTTTCTGCAACTCAGAAAGGTAAGAGTGAAGCTAATTGAGATTTTCAAAATTATGGAATACATAGACATATTAAGATCGTTAGCAAATTGGTAGCACATCAGATCAACTTAAATAAACTATGGGAGAATGAATGTGAGATTAGAATAAATCTTTCCACACTGAGGGATATTAGGACATAGAAACATAGAAAATAGGTGCAGGAGGAGGCCATTCGGCCCTTAGAGCCAGCACTGCCATTCATTGTGATCATGGCTGATCATCCACAATCAATAACCTGTGCCCAACCTCTCCCCATATCCCTTGATTCCACTAGCCTCCAGAGCTCTATCTAACTCTCTCTTAAATTCATCCAGTGATTTGGCCTCCACTGCCCTCTGTGGCAGAGAATTCCACAAATTCACAACTCTGAGTGAAAAAGTTTCTTCTCACCTCAGTTTTAAATGGCCTCCCCTTTATTCTAAGACTGTGGCCCCTGGTTCTGGACTCGCCCAACATTGGGAACATTTTTCCTGCATCTAGCTTGTCCAGTCCTTTTATAATTTTATATGTCTCTATAAGATCCCCTCTCATCCTTCTAAACTCTAGTGAATACAAGCCTGGTCTTTTCAATCATATGACAGTCCCGCCATCCCAGGGATCAATCTCGTGAACCTACGCTGCACTGCCTCAATTACAAGGATGTCCATCCTCAAATTAGGAGACCAAAAGTGTACACAATACTCCAGATGTGGTCTTACCAGGGCCATATATAACTGCAGAAGAACCTCTTTATCCTATACTGAAATCTTCTCATTATGAAGGCCAAAATGCCATTAGCATTCTTCACTGCCTGCTGTACCTGCATGCCAACTTTCAGTGACTGGTGTACAAGGACACTCAGGTCTCGCTGCACTTCCCCCTTACCTAACCTGACACCATTGAGATAATAATCTGCCTCCTTGTTTTTGCCGCCAAAGTGGATAACCTCACACTTATCTATATTATACTTCATCTGCCATGCATCTGCCCACTCACTCAACCTGTCCAGGTCACTCTGCAACCTCCTAACATCGTCTTCGCAGTTCACACTGCCACCCAGCTTTGTGTCATTTGCAAACTTGCTAGTGTTACTTCTAATTCCTTCATCCAAATCATAGAAACCTTTGCCACAAATAACTGTTGAGGTGGAGACTATGAAATCTTATAAAGTCAATTTGTTAAGTCTAAAAGTGGAAAAAAATCAAAGAATATGGGGGATGATCAAATAAATAGAATAATTGAAAATAACTCAAATTGATGAGCTCAATTGGCATAATCTTCATTCTAATTTCAAACTTTATATGATCCTAAACTTGTTATATGTTAATGTTTAATATTTTAAATATATTACTAAATATTGAGTTGGCCAACTCATATAATACATCACTTCCTCTTGGTTGAAGATCACATGTGGCATAACTTTATGCCCATATGATATCATTTTCTAAATAATAATAACTTGTAGTGTAGGAGCAGGAAATGCAACCAATGTCAGTAAACAAACTTGGAGAGAAGTATGTGCATTCAACCCCTTTCCATTGTATGCAAGCCAAAACAGCATAAGACATAATTCAAGCATATAAATGGTGTAGACAGAGAAATAAAGACTTAATTTGTGCTCTTGCACTGCATTTCAATCTGATTCATTTACAAACATAAACTCTGGAGCACATCTACTGTATCATAAAGTGACTGATAATGGAATAGAAGAGCATAAATCTTCAATTTAACATTACATTTTATACATATAATTGGGTTAAATCTGCACCTTCCAAATCTTCCAGTCTATCTGGTTGCAGCCCTTGCACTTCTTTTTAGCTGCACTTCCTCTGGAGCTGTAATATTGTATCCTGCACTTGGTATATTTTCTCTTTTGCAGCATCTGATGTACTTACGTGTGGTATGGTTTGCCTGGTTAACATGCAAAATGAAGCTTTTCACTCTATCTCAGTGCATGTGACGATAATCACGATCACAATAAAACTTTATTAGCCAAGTATGTTTTGCAACATACGAGGAACTTCATTTGCCATACAGTCATAACAATAAAAAGCAACAGGACACACAAAATACATTTTAACATGAACATCCACCACAGTGACTCCTCCACATTCCTCACTGTGATAGGAGGTGAAAAAAAGTTCAATCTCTCCCTTCTTTGTCCTCCAGCGGCCGGGGGTTCTAACCTTCCGTTGGTGGGATGATCTTAATCCCGTAGCCGGCGGGGTGATCAAGCTCCTTCATCGGGGGGGGGGGGGGGGGATCTCAGCTCCCCAGCGCCGGCGATCTACCCCGGGTCGGGACCAGTCGAACCTCGTGCAGCTTTTGGAGCTCCCGACCGGTCTCAGCCCGAGACTGCGAGCCCCTGATGTTAAAGTCCGCAGGCTGCATTGGAGCGTCGATCCCAGGCAAGGGATCGCAGGCTCAGATGATAAGTCCATGCCCCTGCGGGGACTCAAGGTCAGTCCCAGGCGAGACCTCCAGCTCCGTGATGTTAGGCCGCAGAGCGACCAGAGATACGATCCAGAAAACAATCGCATCTCCGGCAAGGTAAGAGATTGAAAAAAAGTTTCCCCCCCCCCCGACCCCCTTTCCCACCCCCCACATAAAACAAACCAGAGAACATTTACACAAACTTTTAAAACTTACCAAAAATAACAAAAAGTGTTTGAAAAGGACAGACAGACTGTAGGCGAGGCAGCCATCGTGCGGCGCCCCCTGGTGGAAACCAATAAACCAATACCTTTACTTCTCAGCTCCCAGTTTGAAGGGAGCAAATCAGAATTGATCGCTACACATCAGCATTAATCAGCATTCAGGGGCGGCACAGTGGTGCCGTGGTAGAGTTGCTGCCTTACAGCACCAGAGGCATTATGGGAGCTGTCTGTACGTAGTTTGTATGTTCTCCCTGTAACCGCATGGGTTTCCTCCGGGTGCTCCCATTTCCTCCCATACTCCAAAGACGTAAAGGTTTGTAGGTTGATTGGCTTCGGTAAAATTGTAAATTGTCCCTAGTGTGTAGGATGGGGCTAGTGTAAAGGTGATTGCTGATCGGCGCAGACTCGGTGGGCCGAATAGCCTGTGTCCACACTGCATCTCCAAAATCTAAAGTAAAATAAAGTAAAAAACTAAGATACTACTCCAGAATCTAAAGAGTTTTGAAAAATTATCACTAATGCATCCACTATTTCTGGGGCTACCCCCTTAAGCACTCTGGGATGCAGCCTATATGGCCCTGGGGATTTATCGGCCTTTAATCCGTTCAATTTACCTAACACCACTTCCCGACTAACCTGGATTTCACTCAGTTCCTCCATCTCATTTGACCCCCGGTCCCCTGCTATTTCCGGCAGATTATTTATGTCTTCCTTAGTGAAGACAGAACCAAAGTAGTTATTCAATTGGTCTGCCATTTCTGGCAGTTCCGCAGGGTATTGCTGGCAATTATCCTACCAAATGCCAGCAACTACAAAACTCTAAAGCAAATGCAGGAATCTTGAGCTGGCTGAACCTTGCGGGTGATATCCGACTGCGTTGCATGTTTAGATTCCATGTGTAGGGAACATACTGTCGGGTTGCATCACAGCTTGGTTTTGGAACAGCTCTGCCCAAGACCGCAAGAAATTGCAGAGTTGTAGATGAAGCCCAGTCCATCACCAGACCTGACTTCCCACCATTGACCCTGTCTGCACCTCATGCTGCCTCAGAAAAGCAGCCAACATAATCAAAGACTTGTCCCACCTCTTCTCCTTGCTCTCATCCAGCAGAAGGGACAGAAGGGACTGCCAGAATCAGGAACAGCTTCTTCCACTCCGTTATCAGGCTTAGTTTATTTAGTTGAGTTTAGTTTATTGTCATGTGAACCGAGGTACAGTGAAAATCGGAAAGACTATACATGATTACAATCGAACTGTTCTTGTGTACAGATACAGGATCATAAGATTATAAGAGAAAGGAGCACTTTGGCGGCAAGAACAGGAAAGCAGAGTATTACCTGAATGGTGACCGATTGGGAGAAGGGGAGATGCAACGTGACCTGGGTGTCATGGTGCACCAGTCATTGAAAGCAAGCATGCAGGTGCAGCAGGCAGTGAAGAAAGCGAATGGTATGTTGGCATTCATAGCAAGAGGATTTGAGTTTAGGAGCAGGGAGGTTCTGCTGCAATTGTACAGGGCCTTGGTGAGACCGCACCTGGAGTATTGTGTGCAGTTTTGGTCTCCTAACCCGAGGAAAGACGTTCTTGCCTTAGAGGGAGTACGGAGAAGGTTCACCAGATTGATCCCTGGGATGGCGGGACTTACATATGAGGAAAGACTGGATAGACTGGGCTTGTACTCGCTGGAATTTAGAAGACTGAGGGGGGATCTTATAGGAACATATAAAATTCTTAAGGGGTTGGAGAGGCTAGATGCGGGAAGATTGTTCCCAATGTTGGGGGAGTCCAGAACCAGGGGTCACAGCTTAAGGATAAGGGGGAAGTCTTTTAGGACCGAGATGAGAAAACATTTCTTCACACAGAGAGTGGTGAGTCTGTGGAATTCTCTGCCACAGTTGAGGCCAGTTCATTGGCTATATTTAAGAGGGAGTTAGATGTGGCCCTTTTTGCTAAAGGGATCAGGTGGTATGGAGAGAAGGCAGGTACAGGCTACTGAGCTGGATGATCAGCCATGATCATCTTGAATGGCGGTGCAGGCTCGAAGGGCCGAATGGCCTACTCCTGCACCTATTTTCTATGTTTCTATGTTTCTATGTCTATGAATTAGGCCATTTGGTCCATCAAGTCTACTCCGCCATTCAATCACGGCTGATCTATCTCTCCCTGCATCTAGGCCCAGTGCCGTCAAATGCTCATCATAGGTTAACCTACTCATTCCTGTGATCATTCTTGTAAACTTCCTCTGGACCCTCACCAGAGCCTCCTCAGATATGGTGCCCAAGATTGCTCACAATCTTCCAAATGCAATAAAAAAGGATAAAGGGAATCATTTGTAGTGCAAGATAAAGATAGTCAGGGGATCTTCAATGAGGTAGATGATAGCTCAGGGCCACTCTCTAGTTGTTGGTTCAGTTGCCTGTTGACAGCTGGGAAGAAACTTCTCAGTTTCTAATGGTCCTTCCTTAAGCTGGAGTACAGTCTGATTAATTTCTATCCTATTGAGGACATTGGACTTTGCCGAAGAAAATTATGCGCTACAATGCACTACAATGCAGCTAACAAAATTCTGCACTCTGTATTTTCCTCTATTGTACTTGAGTTTGAACTGATTGTACTGTATCTGTGTATAGTATGTCTGATCTGTTTGTATAGCATGTAAAACAAAGCTTTACGCTGTACACGTGACAATAATAATATACCTAAACCTATAGAAATAGAAAACAGTCCCCACTTCAGTTTGGGGAGCCTTCTACAGAACGGAGGTATTTGAGTTGGGGAGAAGGAGAGAGCTTTCTACGAAACATCTACTTCTCTAGCTTGGGAATGATTGTAAAATGATCGTCAGAGTCTTTGTGATTTCTTCTCGTGCTTCTTGGGTTGGGTTAATGTATATTTCATCCAGACCTGCCAATTGACAGTGTCTACTTTCAAAGATATTTTTTTAGTATTACCTCTTGCACTGTATTTATCCCATCCAGTATCATATCATATCATATCATATATATACAGCCGGAAACAGGCCTTTTCGGCCCTCCAAGTCCGTGCCGCCCAGCGATCCCCGCACATTAACACTATCCTACACCCACTAGGGACAATTTTTACATTTACCCAGCCAATTAACCTACATACCTGTACGTCTTTGGAGTGTGGGAGGAAACCGAAGATCTCGGAGAAAACCCACGCAGGTCACGGGGAGAACGTACAAACTCCTTACAGTGCAGCACCCGTAGTCAGGATCGAACCTGAGTCTCCGGCGCTGCATTCGCTGTAAAGCAGCAACTCTACCGCTGCGCTACCGTGCCGCCCTAACTTTAGCTAACTTGCCCTAACTTTAGCTACAATCCCTTTCTTGTGAAGAAAACATTTTAAAAAATCATTACAAACTCCACCCACATTTTTAACTCCAAGACCTATATAGAAGTCAAACTCCTTTCTGGATTATCCTCTTGCTCTTTGTGTACTTGTAAAACACTTCTAGGTTTTCTTTCATTTTGCCTGCCAATAACTTTCATATTCTCACTTTTGTTTCTGAATTTCACTTGCATGCTACACTTTCTTGTTCTCTTCATAGCTATCTGACGTATTGAGTACTCAGTTTTTGATATAATCTTCTGCCTTCTACTTTATTCTACACTCTGTGGATCTTGTTATCCAGTGGAGTCGTTGTGTTAAAACTACTTTAACTTGCGGCACGGTGGCGCAGTGGTAGAGTTGCTGCCTTGCAGCGAATGCAGCGCCGGAGACTCAGGTTCGATCCTGACTACGGGTGCTGTACTGTACAGAGTTTGTACGTTCTCCCCGTGACCTGCGTGGGTTTTCCCTCAGAGATCTTCGGTTTCCTCCCACACTCCAAAGACGTACAGGTTTGTAGGTTAATTGGCTGGGCAAATGTTAAAAAAAATTGTCCCTAGTGGGTGTAGGATAGTGTTAATGTGCGGGGATCGCTGGGTGGCGCGGACCCGGTGGGCCGAGGGGCCTTTTTCTGCGCTGTATCTCTAAATCTAAAAATCTACTTGCGTTATGATCACTATTATAAAAGAACTGTAGAAACAAGGAATCGTAGATGCTGGTCTACACATAAGGACACAAAGTCCTGGAGTCATTCAACGGGTCAATAGACAATAGACAATAGACAATAGGTGCAGGAGTAGGCCATTCAGCCCTTCGAGCCAGCACCGCCATTCAATGCGATCATGGCTGATCACTCTCAATCAGTACCCCGTTCCTGCCTTCTCCCCATACCCCCTCACTCCGCTATCCTTAAGAGCTCTATCCAGCTCTCTCTTGAAAGCATCCAACGAACTGGCCTCCACTGCCTTCTGAGGCAGAGAATTCCACACCTTCACCACTCTCTGACTGAAAAAGTTCTTCCTCATCTCCGTTCTAAATGGCCTACCCCTTATTCTTAAACTGTGGCCCCTTGTTCTGGACTCCCCCAACATTGGGAACATGTTTCCTGCCTCTAATGTGTCCAATCCCCTAATTATCTTATATGTTTCAATAAGATCCCCCCTCATCCTTCTAAATTCCAGTGTATACAAGCCCAATCGCTCCAGCCTTTCAACATACGACAGTCCCGCCATTCCGGGAATTAACCTAGTGAACCTACGCTGCACGCCCTCCATAGCAATAATATCCTTCCTCAAATTTGGAGACCAAAACTGCACACAGTACTCCAGGTGCGGTCTCACCAGGGCCCGGTACAACTGTAGAAGGACCTCTTTGCTCCTATACTCAACTCCTCTTGTTACGAAGGCCAACATTCCATTGGTCACGCAGCATCTCTGAAGAGTCCTGACCTAAACCATCACTTATCCATGTTCTCCAGTGATGCTGCCTGACCCGTTGAATTACTCCAGCACTTTGTGTCCTTTTACCATTAAAAAACTGACGCACTGACACTCCTGCCTTTGCCCAGCCTCATTCCCTAAAACTGAATCAAAAATTCCCACCAGTCACTTTTTAGGCTTGCTACATATTATCAAAAAAGTCAAGGATGTAGTTTAGAAATTCTGTGTTCAACATATCTTTTACACTGACTGAACCCCAGTGAACTTTGGGGATAATTAAAATTTCCCCTGCCTGACAGCCGAAGTGCAGATTGCTGATATTTTCTTTAGCCCCACGTGTCGATAGCCCCACGTGGAAATCTCCAACTGATATAGACTAAAAATGTAGCAGTCTGAAGAAGGGTCTCGACCCGAAACGTCACCCATTCCTTCTCTCCCGAGATGCTGACTGACCTGCTGAGTTACTCCAGCATTTTGTGAATAAATCGATTTATCATCATATCATATCATATATATATACAGCCGGAAACAGGCATTTTCGGCCCACCAAGTCCGTGCCGCCCAGCGATCCCCGCACATTAACACTATCCTACACCCACTAGGGACAATTTTTACCTTTACCCAGCCAATTAACCTACATACCTGTACGTCTTTGGAGTGTGGGAGGAAACCGAAGATCTCGGAGAAAACCCACGCAGGTCACGGGGAGAACGTACAAACTCCTTACAGTGCAGCACCCGTAGTCAGGATCGAACCTGAGTCTCCGGCACTGCATTCGCTGTAAAGCAGCAACTCTACCGCTGCGCTACCGTGCCGCCCGATTTGTACCAGCATCTGCAGTTATTTTCTTATATAAAAATGTAGCATATCTTCAAACGGAGTTCTTGTGGGACCTGCCATTACGATACTGGAGAATGGATTTCCCCCTTAATTTCACATTTTCACTTTTAACCCACCACATGTGCCTCACATACAAAGGTTTTCTGTGTATGGTTTTACAATTCAAAAGGGAGTAAGCGTGGATGATGTGCAGAAAGTCTATGAGGCAGTCGGGCAGAGGCACAGGAGGACAAGGTGTAACAAGAAAAATGGAAGTTTCATTTAATTAGTGGTCACATTGGATTTATATGTCAGGAAATCCATGGGCTTGTTCCCTTAGTAGTATTGTGCAAATTTGTCTTTGATTCTTTATCAGATAGGTTTATTGGTTTGAATTGCAGATGATCTATTGAAGTAATTATCAAGGGTTTACTGAACGTGAACCTACTGAATTTCAGTGGAAGACATCAAATGGATCAAATAGTTAACTTCTGCATATTTTACATCTCTGAAGACAGAATTACATAATCCTTCTGCATGTAGTGGTATCAATTTAATATGTTTAATTGAATTTCCTGAATGAATAATTGTTTGTTCAGTAAACAGCCTGTGAGCAAACTCCAGTAATAAAATAAGTTCAGCTGTTAACCTGGAAAAGCAACTATTGAGTTTTTCAATTAGAGTGAAATTTGATTTACCATACAGTCATACCAAAAAAGCAACAAGATTCGAAACTACATGAAAATTGAACATAAACAGCCACCACAGCGGTGTGTGAGAATCCCCAGGGCACACAGCATAAGCATGGACCCACAGCCATCAGTTCAATGTCCGGGCCACACACATGCTCCTTCGCCGTGAGTTGTACCGGCCGCTGTCACTCTCTCTCTGCAATCCCTGTCCGCCCGAACAGTCAGGTTGCTCCAGGTGAAGTTAATTGTGAGGACATTCAGGCAAGGCAGAAAAGATGAGAAGGCAGACTGTTATTTGGACAATCCGTTGGAACTTTTTTTTGTGTTTTAAAAGGGGCCAGTCTCTTTTTTAAAATAGAGACTCCAAATTCTGGATTTTCCAAGAAGAGGAAAATGTGCTTTTTGCTCTTTCAGAAACTCAATTGGCCAGTCAGTGGAGGAAGATCAAGATAATGAAGACTGTGTAGGGAGGAACTGCAGATGCTGGTTTAAACTGAAAATAGACACAAAAAGCTGGAGTCACTCAGCGGGACAGGCAGCATCTCTGGAGAGAAGGAATGGGTGACGTGACCTTCTTCAGAAGGGTCTCGTCCCGAAACGTCACCCATTCCTTCTCTCCAGAGATGCTGCCTGTCCCGCTGAGTTACTCCAGCTTTTTGTGACTATCTTCATGATAATGAGGACACTCTGCTGATTGATTTCACGCGTTCACAAGTCCCTCAGATACTGACATAGTCCAGAGGCATGATCCACATGCAATGAGTTTAGACTCAAGGGGCAACGGGCCCACAATGGGATCAAATATACTACAGGTTCCACCTCAATGAAGAGAGGGCAAAGTCACCTTTGTCTTCTATTATTGTATTTAGAAGAAGCAAATTCTTCAAAATCAATAAAAACAGGGATGTAATGCTGAGGCTTTATAAGGCACTGGTCAGAATGCATTTGGAGTATTGTGAGCAGTTTTGGGCCCCATATCTGAGGAAGGATGTGCTGGCATTTGAGAGATTCCATTGGAGGTTTACAAGAATGATCCCAGGAATGCAGTTTTGGTCCCCAAATTTGAGGAAGGATATTCTTGCTATTGAGGGCGTGCAGCGTAGGTTTACTAGGTTAATTCCCGGAATGGTGGGACTGTCATCTGTTGAAAGACTGGAGCGACTAGGCTTGTATACACTGGAACTTAGAAGGATGAGAGGGGATCTTATCGAAACATATAAGATTATTAAGGGATTGGACACGTTAGAGGCAGGAAACATGTTCCCAATGTTGGGGGAGTCCAGAACCAGGGGCCACAGTTTAAGAATAAGGGGTAGGCCATTCAGAACGGAGATGAGGAAAAACCTTTTCAGTCAGAGAGTTGTAAATCTGTGGAATTTTCTGCCTCAGAAGGCAGTGGAGGCCAATTCTCTTAATGTATTCAAGAGAGAGCTAGATAGAGCTCTTAAGGATAGTGGAGTCAGGGGGTATGGGGAGAAGGCAGGAACGGGGTACTGATTGTGAATGATCAGCCATGATCACATTGAATGGCGGTGCTGGCTCGAGGGGCCAAATCACCTACTCCTGTACCTATTGTCTATTGTCTATTGTCTAATGATTGGGTTAACATATCATGAGCGTTTGACGGCACTGGGCCTGTACTCGCTGGAATTTAGAAGGATGAGAGGGGACCTAATTGAAAGGCCCGGATAGAGTGATTGTGGAGAGGATGTATGCACCAGTGAGAGAGTCTAGAATCAGAGGCCATAGCCTCAAAAAAGGGTGTAACTTTAGTAAGGAAATAAGGAGAAATTTCTTTAGTCGGAGGGTGGTGAATCTGTAGAGTTTATTGCCACAAAAGGCTGCAGAGGCCAAATCAATTTATGGCAGAGATTGACTGATTCTCAATTAGTAAGGGTGTCAGGGGTTATGGGGAGAAGGCAGGAGAATGGGGTTGAGAGGGAAAGAAAGATCAGCAATGATTGAATGGAGCAGTAGACTTGATGGGCCAAATAGCCTAATTCTGCTCCTGGAACTTATGAACTTATGAACCTGCAGGAGAAAGCTGATGGATGCACACAATGAAGAAGGCAAACCTGACTGAAGGCTCCTTGTTCCCCTAAATTATATACAATACATACATTTTGTATGTGGCTTACATTTTTGTATATGTAAACATTCATTACACCATCAATTTAACACACCATCCATAATGGGTCAACACACCATCAGTCCGAAGAAGGGTCTCGACCCAAAACGTCACCCATTCCTTCTCTCCTGAGATGCTGCCTGACCCGCTGAGTTACTCCAGCATTTTGTGCCTACCTTCGATTTGAACCAGCATCTGCAGTTATTTTCCAACACACCATCCATAATGCGTCAACATGCCTGATGTTTTCTACTTAAAAAATGCATTGATGAAGCATTTGAAAAGCTATTACACAGAATCTAGCACTGTGGTGGCAGGACCCTGGAACCTGCTCATTCCTGATTCCTGATTGAAGCCATGTACTTGTGTCAAGGAGTATGAGCTGTAAGCCATCTGGACCCAAGGCTTCGTGAAGAACTTGAAGTCCACCATATCCACCATGGATGTGGTGGCTAATTCAATATGCTAACTACCTGAATTAGCAACAATTATTGTTTTGATTCCAATTTTTTTCCCAGACTTGCGATCAAAATCGTTTGATGTTTTATCAATAAGACACTAAATGCTGGATTAACTCAGTCGGTCAGGCAGCATCTCTGGAGAAAAAGAATAGGTGATGTTTTGGGTTGGAACCCTTCTTCGGACTGATTCAGTCTGAGCAAGGGTCCCAACCTGAAACGTCACCTATTCTTTTTCTCCAGAGATGCAGCCTGACCCGTTGAGTTACCCCAGCAATTAGTGTCTATCTTTAGTGTAAACCAGCATCTGCAGTTCCTTCCTGCCCACATTTCATCAGTACTCAGATTCTTTTTTTAATTAATTCCAATCTTAAATTGCCACAGAAGGATTATGAGTTTACATTCTCAGAATTACTTTAAGTTCAGTAACATAATTTAACTACCACACTAGCATGTCTTGGGAAATCTGTTTGATTCCTCTAAGCTCCAAGGTTGGTGGCACTATTGCATATATAATTTTAAAACTTTTATTCTGATATAATTTGAAAACATGTAACCTGCTTAAAGAACTTTGAAATGGCTTCCAACAATGAACAGAATACTGCATTATTACTGGAATTGAATGTTTTATGTAGTTTATCCAATGTGTTTGTCCAGCTCACGGCTATAAAAACAATCATTGTTAAAGTTAAATAACATACTCTTGCCTAGTTCATTGTCCGGGTCTCTACTTCTGGAGCATGAATGGTGTCGAACCTCTATTCCCATCAGCTGGCCATAGACAATAGACAATAGATAATAGGTGCAGGAGTAGGCCATTCGGCCCCTCAAGCCAGCACCACCATGGCTGATGTGATCATGGCTGATCATTCTCAATCAATACCCCGTTCCTGCCTTCTCCCCATACCCCCTGACTCCGCTATCCTTAAGAGCTCTATCTAGCTCTCTCTTGAATGCATTCAGAGAATTGGCCTCCACTGCCTTCTGAGGCAGAGAATTCCACAGATTTACAACTCTCTGACTGAAAAAGTTTTTTCCTCATCTCTGTTCTAAATGGCCTACCCCTTATTCTTAAACTGTGGCCCCTGGTTCAGGACTCCCCCAACATTGGGAACATGTTTCCTGCCTCTAACGTGTCCAACCCCTTAATAATCTTATATGTTTCGATAAGATCCCCTCTCATCCTTCTAAATTCCAGTGCCAACTCACTCCATTTGCCCTGACGTTCATTAGGTTTCCTTTCGTTTCCATGCAATGCTCCCTCTTACTGGCACTGCTGTTTCTTAACCCCCACCACCAACACCTCAAGTGAGCAACACCCTCTTGCCAAAGTAATGTAGGACCTTACACTACCTTTATTGCATTTCTGATATCAAGCAGTATATCCGCTCCAGTATTTTCATCCTCTGCTATCACCATCAGCCCAGTATTCACCTTTTCACCTCTACTCCATTCTGCAGTTCCTCCAATTATTCCGATGCACCAGCAATCTCTTCCACACATCACAACCCTCCCCTCACATATCTTAGCTTCACTGGTGCCAGTCTTTACCCTTGCGACATGGGCACACTCAACAGTATGTTCTCAAAAATAAACACAAAGTGCTGGAGTAACTCAGCAGGTCAGGCAGCATCTCAGGAGGACATGGTTAGGTAATGTTTTGGGTCGGGACACTTCTTGAGTTCATCAAAGTCCTAAGGGATTATGGCCAGCCAGCTGCACTTTGCTGAGATGCATTTTTACAAGCTCTATATATCAGAATCAACATTAGTTTTGCGTATTATTTCGCAGTTGATTGCTGTCAATATTCCCAACAATCCTACACACAATTGGCAATAATTTCAGGACATCTGTGCATGCATGGAAGAATAAAGGAGTTCCAATTTTGCTGGTAGCTCTTTCCCAGCTTTATCCAGACAGTATTGAGACATTCAGAAACACTCAATGTGTTTTTATAGGTTTGAAAGGCAGCCAACTGTAAAAGTGTCAAAAATATCCAGCTGTTTTGTCTACAAGGCTTGTTCTAGCTGTATCTGTCACCACCCCCTACTTCTCTCCTCACTCTGTATGATTGCCTGAACATATCCAAGATCCTGTTGCCACACCAACTTTTCTGATTGGGGATCAGGATTGCACTTTTCAGGACCTTTACAACCAACAAGTCCACCAGAAGCCACCTGTGGCTTGCAGAGTAGATCAGTTGTGAGCATAGGTGGGTTGCCAATGGCAGGAAGTTGTAGGCCAGAGTGATTGCAGATGATTAGGATTTTCTTCCACCACATATTACAATTAGAATGCTAGCAAGACAAATACTGTAAAGGTTTGGGGCGGCAGGGTTGTGCAGCTGTATTGCTGCCTTATAGAGCTTGCAGCGCCCGGAGATCCAGGTTCGATCCTGATTACAGGTGCTGTCTGTACGGAGTTTGTATGTATTCCCCGTGACTGCGTGGGTTTTCTCCGAGATCCTCGGTTTCCTCCCACATTCCAAAGACGTGCAGGCTTGTATGTTAATCGGCTTAACATAAATGTAAGATTGTCCCTAGTGTGTGTAGGATAGTGTTAGTGTGTGGGGATCGCTGGTCGGCGCGGGCTCGGTGGGCCGAAGGGCCTGTTTCCACGCTGTATCTCTAAAACTAAATCAAACTAAATCACAGCATTAAAAGGGTTTGGAGTCCCATATAAAGTTAGTAACAATGGAATCCATTTTTTTAAAGAAAGATTTGGGAAGATATATCGGTATTGTCTGAAATAAATATAAAAGCTGCGGGGGAAACATCATCTTTAAGGCATTCAATCTGCCAAGGAGGGAAATAGGCAGTGTTTTCCAAAATTGAATATAAGTATGAAGTTTTGTAATTAATGGAGGGAAATTTGATTTAAACAGGAGGGAATATTTCCTGGTAACGTAAACTCCGAGATATCTGAATTTATCAGTAACAATTCTAAAAGGGAACTGTTGGATCTTGTTCGTTTATTGGCATAATTTCACTTTTATTCCAATTAATTCTGTAGCCAGAGAAGATGCCGAATTGGTCTATAATGGATAGTAAATTTGGGATACTTGTCACAGTCTGTTCTGTTCACTCACCTGCCAGCCACGCCCACCACGTTAAGCCAATTCCCCTCACCTGTTCACTCACCTGCTCCAGATCACCAATCAAGTCAGCATATAAACCCTTCCTGCGCACACACACTCTTTGCCAGATTGTTCTTAGCCCTCCTGCAAGACTCTCCAGCATTCTCTCTTGAACTGATTTCCCGATGCCGACCCTGCTTGCTCCCGACCTTTATGCCTCGTCGTAGCCCTGGTGAACGCCTCAGCCTACTGACCCGACCACGAGCTGGTAGAAATAAAGCTCATTCTAAAACGACTTCCTTGGTTCCGTGTGCTGCATTCAGGTCTACCTGCGGTCCGTTACATTACTAGTCCGGGGGTTAGTGATGTACAATAGTACATCATCTGCGTAGAGGGAAATTTTGTTCGTAGTATGTTTAGTATTGTATCTGTATATGCTTGGGTGGGACCTGATGCTCTCAGTGAGTGGTTCTATGGCTAATGCGAATAGCTTCAGGGAGAGAGCACATCCTTGTCTGATACCCCTGAATAAGCAAAGTTTAGATGAGAGGGTTTGATTGGTTAATATTCTGGTATTCGGGCTCCCATATAAAAGCTTCAACCATAAGATAAGTTTTTCGCCTCATTGGAATTTTCCCAGCGCTGTGAAAAGATAAGACCAATCAACTTGGTCAAAGGCTTTTTCTGCATCCAATACGATAATTGTGAGGTCTTTATTCAGTATTCTATGTGAGTAAATTATATTAAACAGACATCTCAGATTAAAGAATGAGTGTTATTTAGGTATGAACCCGGTTTGATCTAAGTGTACAGGTTTGCCAATGATTAGGCTGAGTCTACGAGCCAAAGTCTTGGCTAGGATCTTCTGATCGGTATTTAAAAGGGCAATTGCTCTATACGATCCCGGGTCTTCTAGATTCTTATCTTTTTTCGGAATTAATGTAATAATTGATTTTGCTAGTGCGGTAAATTCTGCTCTTTGAATGCTTGGATATACAGGCACTGTAGACGTGGGGAAATTATATCGTTAAATCTTTTGTAAAATTCATTATTGATCCCGTCTGGGCCAGGAGTTTTTCCATTTTTCAATGATTTAATAGACACTGAAATGTCCTTTACTGTTATCTCTGAACCCAACTCGTTACGTTCGGTCTCACTGAGGGTTGGAAGATTGCACTTATCCAGAAAAGTCTGCATCACAACTGAATCGGCTGTTGTTTGAGATGAGTGAAGGGTTTGGTAAAATTGTTGAAATCTTTCGTTGATATCTTTGGGCAGTGAAAGTAGTTCTCCTTTTTCCGATCTGATTTTATGTATCGTACGGTCATTTTCTAATTTGCGAAGTTGTCTTGCTAAAAGTTTATGGGGTTTATCGCCGAATTCAAAGTATTTTTGATTGGTAAATTGAAATGCCCTACTGATTCTTACTGAGAGTATCTGGTTTAATTTGTATTTAAGTGCAGCTATTTTGTTATGTTTTCCTATGGATGGGTCGGCAGCATTTTCTGAGTCTGTTTTATTTGTTTTTCGAGTTCCTGTTGCTCGGCCTTTCTTCTCTTGTTCTGCGATGCTTGGTAAGAAATAATGCAGCCTCCAAGGAAGGCTTTAAAGGTTTCCCAAAGCAATGTTGGAGAAATGCCAGGGGTGTCATTTGTCTCAAAGAAGATTTCCATCTGTAACTTCAGGTATTCACAAAATTTAGCCTCTGCGACTATTTGTGGATTAAATCTCCAACACGGCTGTCTTTTCGCCATTCCTTCCAGTTTCACAGAGAATGTAAGAGGACAATGATCTGAAATAATAACACACCATCAGTCCGAAGAAGGGTCTCGACCCGAAACATCACCCATTCCTTCTCTCCTGAGATGCTGCCTGACCCGTTGAGTTACTCCAGCTTTTGTGATACTATATATATAAATGTATGTATATGTATGTATATATATAAATGTATGTATATGTATGTATATATATATATTTATATTTATATATATATATTTATATATATATATATATATATATATTTATATATATATATATATATATTTATATATATATATATATATATATATTTATATATATATATATATATATATATATATTTACATATATATATATATATATATATATATATATATATTTATTTACATATCACCAAGAACAAGTGTCCCAGCACAGATCTCTGTGGAAACCACTGGTCACCGACCTCCAACCAGAATAATACCCTTCCACCACTCCCCTCCTAGTAATATGTGTAAATCTGCTCACTACTGCCCACTACTGGAACTGGCATTGCTTCACTGCTGTCACAATCTAAATCCACCTGCCCCTGTTTTTTTGATTTTGCTCAGTGACACTCTCCCTACCTTGTTCTGTCTTGCTGGCTCTTGACTCAACCCAGATCCTGCTCACTGAGTATTCTTCTACTGGCTCCAACCTTGCTCACTGACAACAATCGTCACCCCATTCCAAATCACACATATCACTGATGAGCTGCCCAGGCCACAATTGGGATGCCTACTACTGCCCTTCCCCTCCTCTGATCTCCTAGACTTAGTCTTACCTCAGGTTTCCAGACCTTCGACCATGAGAAATTGCAATCCTCTCCTGGTGATGCCAAGACCTTGAGCTTTGAATGCTACTATAGTCATAGAGTCATACAGCATGGAAATAGGCCCTTCAACCCAAATTGTCCATGTCGACCAACATAGCCAATCTAAACTAGACCCACTTGCCTGTATTTGGCTCGTATCCCTCTAAACTTATCCTATCCGAGTACCTTTCCAAATATTATTTACACATGATAGTACCTGCCTCAAGTACCTTCTCCGGCAACTCTTCAACTGTTTGTGTAAAAAAGTTGCCCCTCGGGTTCCTATTAAATCTTCCCCCCCCCCCCCCCCCCCTCACTTTAAACCTATGTCCTCTGATTCTTAATTTCCCTAATCTGGGTAAAAGGCTGTGAATTTACTCAATCTATTCCTCTCATGGTCCTATACACCTCTGTAAGATCACCCCTCATCCTCCTCACCTCCAAGCAATAAAGTCCGAGCTTGCTCAACCTCTCCCTATACTTCAGACCCTCCAGACCTGACAACATCCTCATAAATGATATCTGCCCACTACAGAAACTGGCATTCCTTCTTGGCTGCTGCCAAATATCTAGCCTATTCTCGGCATGTACTAGATTTTCTATGCCAGACTGTTTTAGACAATAGACAATAGACAATAGGTGCAGGAGTAGGCCATTCAGCCCTTCGAGCCAGCACCGCCATTCAATGCGATCATGGCTGATCACTCTCAATCAGTACCCCGTTCCTGCCTTCTCCCCATACCCCCTCACTCCGCTATCCTTAAGAGCTCTATCCAGCTCTCTCTTGAAAGCATCCAACGAACTGGCCTCCACTGCCTTCTGAGGCAGAGAATTCCACACCTTCACCACCCTCTGACTGAAAAAGTTCTTCCTCATCTCCGTTCTAAATGGCCTACCCCTTATTCTTAAACTGTGGCCCCTTGTTCTGGACTCCCCCAACATTGGGAACATGTTATCTGCCTCTAATGTGTCCAATCCCCTAATTATCTTATATGTTTCAATAAGATCCCCCCTCATCCTTCTAAATTCCAGTGTTTTAACTGGAGACGCTTGAGAAATCCGAAACAAAAATTGAGAACGCTGAACAAGATCTGTAGAGAGAGAAACAGAATTAACTTTAAGACCAGGGAGTAATCTAGGCCCGAGACAGAAAGCCTTAGGCCATAATCTCCCACAATTACGCAAAGCCAAGTGAAAGTTAATATCAGTGATTGACTTATCAGTTAAAAAAAAAAGACATAACATGCTGGAGTAACTCAGCAGGTGAGGAAGCATCTCTCGGGAACACCGATAGGTGATGTTTCAGATCGGGACCGTTCAGAGTCTGAAGAAAGGTCCCGATCTGAAACGTTACCTATCCATATTCACTAGAGATGCTGCCTGACCCACTGAGTTACTCCAGCACTTTGTGTTTTTTTATTTGTAAAGCAGTGTTTAGATTTCCTTGTGTCTACACTGACTAACTAGTCATTGAATCATTAAAATATGCAGCATGGAAACAGGACCTTTGGAGCACCATATCCATGCTGGTTATTGATCCCACATTTCAATCCACTTCCTACACATTAGGAGCAATTTACAGAGGACAATTAATCTACAAACACGCACGTCTTTGGGATGCGATAGAAACAACAGCACCCGGAGGAAACACACGTCGTCATAGGGAGAACAGGCAAACTCCACTCAGACAGCACCCGAGGGCAGGATCATCCCCGGGTGCTGGCATTGTAAAGCAGTGGCTCTACCAGCTGCGCCACTGATTCACCCCTTTATAATCCAGTGATGATTTTGCACATCTACCTGACTTCCCACCAGGAAAAGGTGAGAGGTTGGCTGGTTGATAGGAAGTTAAGATAGCCTGGCTCAAAGAGGAGAACTGTTGGAGGAACTCAATGGATCAGCAGCACTTTTTGGTGGGAAATGGACATATGGCGTTTCGGATAAAGGGCCTCGCCCTGGGAATGAAACTGCCGGTTCCTCTTTTCATTGAGTTAGAAGAAGGGTCCCAACCTGGAACATTGCCCATCCATTCCCTCCACAGATGCTGCCTGGCCTGCTGAGTTATTACAGCACTTTGTGCTCTGTTCAAGATTCCAGCATCTGCAGTTCCTTGTGTCGCTCTCTCTTTTCATGGATATTGTCTGACCTACTGAGTGTTTCCAGCACAATGTGCTTTTATTTAAAAAAATAAAGAGGACGTTAAGTGGGAAATAAGAAGCTATTCCTTGGTACTTATGGGCACTGCTTTTATTCTGTGTAACAAAAGTTTTCTCAGTTATTAGAACATACATTATAAAATCATGAGAGGAATAGACGCATAGAATCTCTTGCCAAGATTAGGGGAATTGAAAACAAGAGGGATAGGTTTAAGGTGCTGGCTGGAAGGGCCGAATGGCCTACTCCTGCACCTATTGTCTATTGTCTACTGAAGGGGGAAAAATTTAATAGGAATCTGAGGGGTAACCTTTTCACACAAAGGTCGGTGGGTCTATGGGACGAGCTGCCGGAGGAGGTAGTTGAGGGAGGGACTATTACAATGTTTAAGAAGCAATTAGACAGGTTCATGGACAGGGCAGGTTTAGAGGGGTATGGGCAAAACACAGGCAAATGGGACTAGTGTAGATGGGACATGTCCGTCGGTGTGGGCAAGTTGGGTGGAAGGGCCTGTTCCCACACTGACCCTATCAATCTATTACTCGATGAAGCAAAGAGGAGCAAAGAGGTCCTTCTGCAGTTGTACAGGGCCCTAGTGAGACCGCACCTGGAGTACTGTGTGCAGTTTTGGTCTCCAAATTTGAGGAAGGACATTCTTGCTATTGAGGGAGTGCAGCGTAGGTTCACTAGGTTAATTCCCGGAATGGCAGGACTGTCGTATGTTGAAAGACTGGATCGACTAGGCTTGTATACACTGGAATTTAGAAGGATGAGAGGGGATCTTATTGAAACGTATAAGATTATTAAGGGATTGGACACGAATGGAGGCAGGAAACATGTTCCCGATGTTGGGGGAGTCCAGAACTAGGGGCCACAGTTTAAGAATAAGGGGTAGGCCATTTAGATTGGAGATGAGGAAAAACCTTTTTCACTCAGAGTTGTAAATTTGTGGAATTCTCTGCCTCAGAAGGCAGTGGAGGCCAATTCTCTGGATGCTTTCAAGAGATAGATAGAGCTCTTAATGATAGTGGAGTCAGAGGGTATGGGGAGAGGACAGGAACAGGGTACTGATTGTAAATGATCAGCCATGATCACATTGAATGGCGGTGCTGGCTCGAAGGACCGAATGGCCTACTCCTGCACCTATTGTCTATTGTCTATTGCAATTTGAACTGTAGATATGATAGGAATAACTTTCTCTGTCAGCTCTAATTTGACTCCAGTAGTCTTTAGTTCTGAGATACAGCGTGGAAACAGGCCCTTCGGCCGACTGAGTCCACACCGACCAGCGATCCCCACACATTAACACTACCCTACACACACTAGGGTCAATTTTACATCTATACCAAGCCAATTCACTTACAAACCTGTACGTCTTTGGAGTGTGGGAGGAAACTGAAGATCTCTGAGAAAACCCACGCAGGTCACGAGGAGAACGTACAAACTCCGTACAGGCAGCACCCGTAGTCAGGATCGAACCGGGGGTCTCTGGCGCTGTAAGGCAGCTAGTCTACCGCTATGCCACCGTGCTGCCCACAAAGTGCCGACCCAGTCCTGACTGAAAGCTGTTGACCTACCCCTACCCCACAAATGCCTCTGCTTTACTGGAGCTGTTCTTTTTTTTCTATATCAAAAAATACTTTATTCAAGTAATAAATATTTACAAAAGGATATTCTTGCTATGGAGGGCGTGCAGCGTAGGTTCACTAGATTAATTCCCGGAATGGCGGGACTGTCGTATGTTGAAAGGCTGGAGCGGTTGGGCTTGTATACACTGGAATTTAGAAGGATGAGGGGGGGATCTTATTGAAACATATAAGATAATTAGGGGATTGGACACATTAGAGGCAGGAAACATGTTCCCAATGTTGGGGGAGTCCAGAACAAGGGGCCACAGTTTGAGAATAAGGGGTAGGCCATTTAGAACGGAGATGAGGAAGAACTTTTTCAGTCAGAGGGTGGTGAAGGTGTGGAATTCTCTGCCTCAGAAGGCAGTGGAGGCCAGTTCGTTGGATGCTTTCAAGAGAGAGCTGGATAGAGCTCTTAAGGATAGCGGAGTGAGGGGGTATGGGGAGAAGGCAGGAACGGGGTACTGATTGATAGTGATCAGCCATGATCGCATTGAATGGCGGTGCTGGCTCGAAGGGCTGAATGGCCTACTCCTGCACCTATTGTCTATTGTCTATTGTCTATAAAACGTCTTTTTTTAACAAACCCATCCGACATTTCCGGAAGTCACACATTCGATACAGGCATTCGCTTCCAAATTTACAGACATTTACACAGTATCCCTTATTTGGAGGGGCGTCTCTCTCCACCACATCCTGCCCCCCCCATGTCCTGCAGCGGAAGGACCCTAGACTGTGGTCCTCCCCCACCGGGCCTTGGCGTTGGCTGCACCAAGCCTCAGTTTGTCCCTCAGCACGTACTCCTGCAGTCTGCAGCGGGCCAGTCGGCAACATTCCTCGACGGACAGCTCGCTCCGCTGGGAGGTCAACAAGGATCGGGCAGACCAACGAGCGTCTTTCACCGAGTTGATGACCTTCCAGCAGCACTCGATGTCAGTCTCCGAATGCGTCCCTGGGAACAGTCCATAGATCACAGAATCCTCTGACGGAGCTGCTCGGAATAAATCATGACAGGGACCCCTGCAAACCTCTCCAGACTCTCTTTGCAAATCCACAGTCAGATCCTTCCTGCACTGCCGGAACTTCACTACCAGCACACGCTGCCCTCGGGACGGCTGCTATGGAGAGGAGACGGTGGCCCACCTCTTTACTGGAGCAGTTCTGCGGAAACACTCACATTGGCATCAGGCTACAACTCTGCTTTGCATCCGCACCTCACATCTGCCAAATTCTTTCTCTTCCACTTTAAAGCCAAATGGCAATCCTTAACGGTTGGTGGCATTGGTTAACTTTCCTCCTGACCTTTGCATGCTCCCAGTTAAGTTCATTGAAGAAGTATTTAAATGAGATGACCTTGCAATATGTGCTAAGGTCAAGCAAGGCATTGAACAAAAAGTGGCTAGAGCAGCATTCCCAGTGCAGTCACTTCCTCTTCAAGTTATTTTACACTCAAATGCCCAAATAAGAACTAAAAAGAAACATTCTAAAGAGAGCATGTTTGCGTTTAAAGTCAAAAAATGACTGCTGAGGTTATGAGTAACATCCTCCAACCTGCCAGTGCTGATAATTCATTCCTTCACTGATGAGTCCATCATAATCCTCATTTCTTGTCCACTCCCTGTATCTGGTTTAAAAAAATATATCTGTCCCTCTCTCTGAATTATAGTTGCTTCAGTAAGTCACTTACGGTGTGCCATTTTGCCAATAATTCTTGCCTGTGAAGTAGCCGTTTCTGTAATACACCTCCTGGAATCCATTTAATGCTTTAATTTATAAAATTCAGTATCCTGTTCCCTTTCTTTGGAGGCACCTCTGACTCCAACATTTAAGATAGTTGAATTTGTGTTTGCAAGTCTTTCTATTAGTCTACACTGTTAATTGTCTAATGACTCTGATTATACTCCATGCTGATCCTATCCCCAGCACATGTTTATTTATGTATTTCTAACTAGACCAAGTGGACCCATTGGGCCCAAACCTCTCCTGCATTGGTGCAACACCCTCTCCTCCCCCTCCCCTTCCACCTCCCCCCCCTCTTCCACCTCCCCCCCTTCCCCCACCTCCCCCTCCTTCCCCTCCCCCTCCCTCTCCCTCCCTCCTCCCTCCCCTCCCTCCTCCCTCCCCTCCCTCCTCCCTCCCCTCCCCCTTCCTCCCCTCCCCCTTCCTCCCCTCCCCCCTTCCCCTCCCCCTTCCCCTCCCCCCTTCCCCTCCCCTTCCCCTTTCCCCTCCCCTCCTCCTTCCCCTCCCTCCTTCCCCTCCCCCCTTCCCCTCCCCCCTTCCCCTTCCCCCTTCCCCTCCCCCTTCCCCTCCCCCCTTCCCCTCCCCCCTTCCCCTCCCCCCTTCCCCTCCCCCCTTCCCCTCCCCCCTTCCCCTCCCCCCACACCATCCCCCCACACCATCCCCCCACACCATCCCCCCACACCATCCCCCCACACCATCCCCCTCAACCTCCTTATCCTCCCTCCTCCCCCCTCCCTCCCTCTCTTCCCCTCCCTCCCCAGGAGATAGATTTAAACTTTAATATGTGAATAACTAAAAATATAACACCGATTTCAATGAAACTTCTTCCATTAGCACCAAAGAGATTACGGTGAGTAAGGTGGGCCTAAAAATTGACGCGCAATCATGTACCGTTTTGGCAGTAGTTCAGGAACAAACAAACAAACGAGAGTTTTAGTATATAGATATATATATATATATATAGCTGATGGAACTGCATTTTGCTCTCTATCCACTAAATGCACAGCTAGTACCATATTTCTGCAATTGCTAAGTCTTACTCACAGTTCAAGAAGTCGGAATGCCTTTCTATTCCTCCGATTAATTCGTCAGAATAATTAATTTAGATAAAAACAATGAAATTCCTTACATGGACCAATCAGGCCTATCCTGTCAAGTCTGAAAAGATCCATTGATCCCCTGCCTTTGCGTTTCTTCCCTTAGCAATTTCTCCAATCATGTAACAATATTCCCTTTATTACCACATATCTTCATTTTCATTATACATTCCTCATGTGGCACCTTTATTAAATACTTCATATACATCCATTATATTTCCTTTACCTATATGCTCTATAACATAATCATAAAATGTAATTAAGCTAGACAAACATAATCTGTTCTTGATAAATCCATGCTGACTATTCTTGGTCAGCCAATGCTGGGTAATGAACTTTACAACTTTATCTTTGACAATGAAACATTGGACCAGCACATTATTCCCTTACTTATTCTATTTCCTTCCCTGAATATTTTGAGAGGGCTATGACCATGTTATGTTTCAACCTTCCAACCATTTTTAAGATATGTGTTTTTAAAACCGATTTCTTAACTCGTCAATTCTAGTTGAATCGTAATACTTCCGTGCCAGCAGAAATCACCACCAAGGTTTTCATTAATGGGCAGGGAGGAACTGCAGATGCTGGTTTACACTGAGGATGGACACAAAATGCTGGACTAGCTTTACGGGTCAGGCAGCATCTCTGGAGAGGGAAAGGGTGACTTTTCGAGTCGAGACCCTTCTTCAGACTGAGAGTCAGAGGAGAGGGAGACTAGAGATATGGAAGGGTAAGGTGTGAAAATGACAGATCAAAGCAGGCGATGAGCAAGGAAATGTAGAATGGTTCATTGTTAGCAGTTTTCTCTAACATGTCTGGGAAAAACAAACAAGAAACAACAGTAATTGCTTTTAGTTACTGGACAGGCTCTCACTGATCTTGAAGAGCAGCAAATCAAGGGACATTTTAAGGTGAAAATAACAAGCAAAGTTTCCTTACTACGTATATAGCTTACCATTGTTGTTTACATAATTACTGTATCTGTTCAAACTAATTCTCTAAGTGGACAAAATAACCAAAGGATTCCAACCTGACAAACTGAAATACAACTATTCATTCCAACTATATTACCACAGTAGGGAGTTAATTGAGTAATGTTGTTTGTTATACATATGTGATTTTTTTGACGGAGTTTCAAGCTGACCATTTCAATCCATCTGTTCAGATCCTTCAATGGGCATTTTAACAGCACCCAGAGCACTACCCAACCCCAACCCTCATTAACATGGGAGCTTGGATCATTTATTAAAATTGAAAGAATTCCAAAGTTGATCCTAACCTGCTCTCGTCTTGTATTTACTTTTCCATCATCCTGCTCCATCCTTGGAAATTCCATACCTCTTCACGGCTCCTTTATAAAGGTGCTTTTTAAAAAACTTGCTTCTTTGATAACTGTTCTTATTGCTCTTCATCTGTTTGAATATCAAATGTTGTGTGATGATCTTCTTGGGAAGACCCTTGAGGGATTTTTTTTACCATATAAAAGGTTCTGTATAAGCACACGATGTTGCAATGACTCTTCCTAGAAAATAAAACTGAAATTCTATTTCATTTTTCCACGATGAAAGGCCGCAATGTGCCAACAATAAATAAACATGCAATAAACCGATAGGAAAATGAAACTATTTGCTCCATTTAGTCCAAGCAATGTCAATTTGGTGCTGCCTTCATGCGCCATTCTGTTCTCCAACAACATGAGCAAGAAAACTTTAGGTGATTAGGATAAAAGTCTAGGAAGTTTCTCTCTGGTGCAGGCAATCAAGCTGACTACATTATACAGTGGTAAAGATGTCCCTAATTACAGCTGCCCCTCATCCACCTTCATTAACTGGCATGCCGAATTCAAAGGGCCCTTTCCTTAAGTGATTAACCTCATGAAAAACCCTTGCTATTTGTGTTCATTCTCCCTCTTAGTTTTCCTAATCTCAAACATAAGAGCAGTGTAAATGTTAATAGGTATGCAAACACGATATAAAGCGACGATTTTTTTTTTCTTTCCATTTTTGGAATGTTAAATTGATTGCATTTTCATTTTAAAATTAGCAACCCATCTCGGTAGATGGTACCTGGTGATCCACTACTCTATCTTTTGTTTGGTTCCATCACATACAAGGTGATCTCTTTAGAAAGCTCAAATAGAATTTATTGAATCCTTCTGTGGTTAGGGATCAAATAATATACATAGATTAAAAATCACTGATTCTCAAGCAATCAGGAGCATTCATTCAATTTGGTGAAAGAAGCTCGTACTGAATTAGCGCCGCTGAGGTTAATTCAGTTCATCCTTTGGAAGGTTCTAAGATGGAGAATATCTCTATGGTGGACTCCTCTTTAACTAAATATGGTGATTACAAAAGCGCACATTTTGTTTGGAGCTAAAATTTGATGCGGCATCATTGTTTAAATTGCTACACTCTGGAGCCTTTCAGCTACAGAATTCTTTGATTTCAAGGAGATCCTTGAAATTGTCTGATCAAATACTTTGATCCTGCTCGAAGAAATGAATCTCGCCTTTTGACAAGATGCAGTGTTGTGCTTGATTGGCTTTGGCTTTCAGAGTTTATGTTTCACATCATCCGTATAAAAGACAGACATAGGAGAGCAATTAGTTTGCCTTTTCACTTAAAATCAATTGATCTCTATAGATCTGCATGTGTCAAGGCAGTTATTGCTGAGTATTATAGCGTAGTTATTGTTTTGATGATATAGGGGTATAAGTTGTGTGACATTTTCCTTCTTTAATTCTGTTGTAGCTTTAGGCACTTTGAGCACTGAAGTAAGAGCACTGAAAAATTTACAAACAACTCCTCTTCGAAATACCACAGATGTTTTGATGATTTAAAAAAAGTCATCGTACTGATTAATTTCTGGTTCACTGTCAGATGCAAAAGGGTTGATCTGTTCACGTTAAAACATTCTGGGATCACATCTGAGCTCTTTTTAACCTTTGCAGCAAACTTAACAGCCGTAAGAAATCCCAGGATGATGCAGCGCACAGATTGTCAGGTGAAACATCAAAACAGAAGGATGATAGATACAGATTAATATCTGAATAATTGTTTAGATATTGTTATTAGGCATTCCATAAAGAAAAAGAGACATTGCTGTGTGGTGTAATTTGCATTCCAATGTATATTGTAAGAGTTTCCCTGACCAGTTATTGCACAAGTAAAATATTCAGTGTTACTTTATAGGTTCTGGTAGGATTGATTAAGTTCTTACGTGTATATGAAGGCTGACATGGATTCAAAGAGGAAATGTAGAACTTGAAGGTACAGCCTTGCTGTGACATTTCACTCCATAGAAAATGCCAATATTATAATTCTGTACATAAATCACCTTCATCAGTGTAGTTCCATATCTCAGTCTCTACTTTTTGCCTACATGATGAGACTAAGCTATCTTTAACAGGTAGGATTTTATGTCCCCCTCTGGTTTGTGTCAGCCCCCTGCTGTTTTAGCATCTAGTGCCCTGCTACCAAAATCTGTCCCCGTCTCTGTCACAAAGCTCCTTCCTTATAGCCTTTGAAAACGCTTACATCATTGAAAATGATGATTTAAAGTGATGATTAATATAGGAAAAGATGCGTAGTGTTTGAAGGTGACCTTTGTCGATAAGAAGGGCAAAGACTCGGAGTGTATTGGCTTCATTTTGTTCATTATAGGAGACCTTTCATGGGTTCATTGACTTGCTGTCTCGATCCTGTTACTTACCAGGTGCTTTTCTTGTTTAAATGAAGCAGACCTGAACATTGGCCTTGTTCAACGATTTGATCCCCCAGTGATAGGGTATTTTCCTGATCAATACAACAGCAAAAATAAATATCATTTTGTGCTCGTTTTCAAAAGAAAAATTTGGATTTAAAAATCAACTTTCCCTTAGGAGTCCTTCATCTTCAGCTATTCCTAGCACCCCAGAAATCAGTCTGAAGAAGGGTCTCGACCCGAAACGTCACCCATTCCTTCTCTTCAGAGATGCTGCCTGTCCCGTTGAGTTACTCCAGCATTTTGTGTCCTTTGTATTCCTTTGTGCGTAGAATGGGGCTGACTAGCTCGGGACAAACTGATCTTGAAGTGCACACATTTTCCTTCACTTTTGCTTTGCTGCCTTTCAGGAAACTGTACGAAGCCTTTATTCCACCTTCACCACTGCCTTGAGCTGGAGTACCTCAGCCGGTCAAGCAGCGTGTGTGGAGGGAATTGATCGGTGATGTTTCGGCAATCGACATTTTTCAGATTGAATGTAGTGAGGGAGGGGAAGGATAACTAGCTTGGGTTGTAAGCGACCCAAATGGAATATGAAGTGCTGTGCCTCCACTTTGCATGCAGCCTCACTCTGGCAATGGGGGATGCTCAAGACAGAAACGTTGGCATGGGAAGGGGAGTTGAACTGATTAGCGACCAAGAGATCCAGCAGACCTCGGCAGACCGGGCTAAAGTTCTGGACAAAATGGTTGCCGAGTCTACGCTTGGTTCCACCAATGTAAAGGAAGCCACATCAGGAGCACCAAATGCTGTTGATGAGGTTAGAGGAGGTGTACGTGGCCCTCTGTCTGGAAGGGCTACTGAGGTGCTTGGAAGGAGGTGAGGGAGATGGTGTGGGGACAAATGCTACATCTCCTACGGTTGCAGGGGAAAGAACATGGCGAAGTGGAAAGTGCATACTTTCTTGATTGAGCTGGACAACAAATCAAGGAAGTGGTTCAAATCAAGACTCGAATGACTATAGAATATTTTTGCAAAGCATTGCAATGATTCCTCTCATGCTGGATGAAATTTTCATCAGAGAGGTAGCCAGGAGATAGCAGGCAATTCCATCATTCCCTCATCAACTTCAAAAACATCAGCAAGGATAATATTATGGTGTGCATTTATGGACAATCCCAGTTTGTTGGAAGAATGGTCCACATTCCACAACAGCCAGGGACTAATTTTATCTTGAAAATCTGCTGAAGTTGTGTATAAAAATCTGATGTAAATTTACACAACAGCATAAATGGTGGATGATGGGACTTCAATATAAGAAGATTTTTAGTTTAGTTTAGAGATGAAGCGCAGAAACAAGCCCTTCAGCCCACCGAATCCACATCAGCGAGCCCCACACATTAAAGGGCCTGTCCCACTTTAGGCGATTTTAAGGCGACTGCCGGCGACTGTCAAAGTCGTAGCAGATCGCCGAAATTTTCTTTTACCCGACGACAATGACCACGACAATGCCGAGTCAGGTCGAGATTACAGCGTCTTCGGAAACATCGCAAAATTCCCACGCTGTCAATGCTTCTCCGGCGTCCTAATTTTCGCTGAAATCACTGACAAGTCGGTAAGTACTGGAGAGTTTTTAAATATAACATCTTGCCCGGGTTACTTGAAAACCAAGCTTCACGGTAACAAGGCATAAACTGGATTGACTTTCAGTTTACTAATAGCAGTATTAAGAAATGTAATTTTAAAAGTGGTTAAATGGTTTTTTGTGCGGAGTGTGGGCATTCTTTGAAAATGTGCGGGAGATGCATATCTGGTTTCTGGGTTGCATATCTGGGTTGGGAGCCTACTTTAAATGTAATCGCTGATGGCCATAAACATCGTGAAAATTCCCACGCTTACCTGACCGTCAAACTGTCACCTCCAATCTACTGTCAAATGTCCTGACGGTAAATAAATTGGTTAAACACAAATATTTTATGGTATCTTCAAATGACTTTACTTAATTTAATATAATTTGCTTCTAAATGCATCTAAGATAATCTAGCAAACCTGGGGACAGCAGGCGACAGCGCCCACAATAAGCAACAATACCTGGCGACAAGCCAGTGGTCGCCGAGAAATTTCATGCCGGTTGATTTCTCAGCGACGCGCCGAGATCCACTACGATTCTTTGAAGACTCCTCATGATCATGCCCACGACACCCCGGCGAACTGTCGGCGACAGCCTAGTGGCCGGCAGTCGCTGTAAAATCGCTTAAGTAGGACAGGCCCTTAAAAGTACCCTACACACACTCGGAACAATTTTACAGTTAGACCAAGCCAATTAACTTACAAACCTGTACGTCTTTGGAGTGTGGGAGGAAACCGAAGACCTCGGATAAAACCCAACGCAGGTCACGGGGAGAATGTACAAACTCCGTACAGACAAGCACCAGTGGTCAGGATCGAACCCGGGTCTCTGGCGCTGTAAGGCAGCAACTCTACTGCTACGCCACCATGCCACCACATGGTGCGGATATTTTGCTCAGGTTATGATTCTATACCAATGTACTCTACTTTTAATCGGGTGCTGATTCATTCACAGTTGGAATTCTGAAATTAGCTGTGCAATTCAGGAGAGTTCCTTTCCTTTGCCATGTTGTCAATAATATACTGATGTGGTCAAATCCCAGGTTCCTCTCTTTTTTCCCCATGCACACCAATACCAGTACCTTTGATGGAGCTGGAAAATTATGAATGGAATCATCTGATCCCCAAAGCCTCAAACAATATGAAAGATTTTTTTTTTTAAATTTGAGAGCTGGCTTAGAGATTCAGGAGTTACTTACAAATGGAAAACATTCTTAGTTTGGAAGTTCCATCATGCTTCAAAGGGAAAGAAATAGGCGGCTGTAGGAAGAGGAAACAGTCTGAAGAAGGGTCTCGACCCGAAACATCACCTATTCTTTTTCTCCAGAAATGCTGCCTGACCTGCTGAGTTACTCGAGCTTTTTGTGTTTACCTGTGTGAAGAGCCCCTTTCAAAGCAGTTTTCTGCCCAAACAAGTAAAGTCCAACCCTGATTAGAGCCAAGAGCATCAACAAACTTACCAATAACTCTATGCATGTGGCAAAACATTTGAGCACAGGGACAGCTTTCAATCAAACAACAAGACATTACCATGGTAAAGTCATCCCCAGTTGACTCGATGGAATATTAATTGTTGCAATTGTAAACTGCGACATTCAATGCAATGCAATTTTGGTAAGGTTGTGTGAATTCATGCACATTTGATGTTTGTCATTGAAAGGAACTATTTGTGAAAATTTTGAATCTACGTCCTAACAAACTATATCCTGGGGAGAGCATGATTTTTCATACATATTCCCTCATGTTGCCTTCTCCCACTGGCCACAGGTTTTGCACATACTAGCTATTTTTCCTGCTTTTCTCATGGGTAGAAAAGGCCTGTTGCATTGCCCCCTCATATTCACCTGATATAGCAACATATCCACAATTCCAACACACAAACAGGAGCTATCATCAACCCGAGCTTCATTTTTTGCCTCGCCTAATGATGTTGCTTTATGTTTTGTCACAGGCCCAGAGTCGCATGCTGCCTTCTGATCCTCACCATTTTATCACCTCTGTTTAGTCCTAACCAAATCACATCTTATGATAGGTCCTGTCATCATCCTCCGACAGGAATGACCACAGCTGTATAACTGCACTGGGAAAACCTATCAGCTTTTATAAGAGAACCGTGCTGGAGGATTGGTTTATGAGTTTGGACCAATATCCAAGGTAAAGCGTTTTGATATGTACTGAGTGGGGAAAATGTGTTTCACTTCTGTAAAAGATAGCCTGCAGTGAAGACCTTAGATAGTACTGTTCTCACACAGACGCCCGAGATACTTGATCAGCTGAACTTTATCCCACACACATAATATTATCAGGAAACAGGATTTTGAAGATAACCTTTTACCTGCAACTGGAGGTTTCTTCATCCTTATCATTTATTTCAATAGTTCCCAATTTTTGATTTAAGAAAAGAGGCAAAGCACCAGACCTGTGGGAAATCTAGACAAAGACCATAAATAGATATAACTGGTGTAATCTCACCATATACTGAGCAGAGCAATTAGCCATCATCCAAATGGACTGAAATGCTAACGCATCTATGTATTCCAATTTGATGGTTTAACCTGTTACTCTAACACTCCTCACCTTAATAAAGATCAAAACCGGGCAAACAACCATGAACAACTATAAGAAATGCAATTAGGTCAAAATCAGCTCCTCAAAGAAGGCAACTTAAAAATGAGTGAACTTGGTGAAAAATGTTTGTAAATCATTGTTTTAGCTTTAGTTTTTTTAGTTTTAGAGATACAGGCTCTTCGGCTCACCAAGTCCGCACCGACCAGTGACCCCCACATATTAATGCAATCCTACACTCATTAGGGACAATTTACACTTATACCAAGCCAATTAACCTGCAAACCTGTACGTCTTTGGAGTGTGGGAGGAAATCGGAGAAAACCCATGGGGAGAAGGTACAAACTCCGTACAGACAGCACCCATATCCAGGATTGAACCCGGGTCTCCGGTGCTGCAAATGCTGTAGGCAGCAACTCTACAGTTGCTCCACCTTGCCGCCATTGAAATAAAAAGGAACTGCAGATGCTGGTTTATACCAAGAATAGACACACCATGCTAGGGTAACTCAATGGACCATTACTTTATTGCTCAAGCCTTGTATTTGTATAAAATCAATAAAATCCAATGACAATCTCTAATGGGTCATTGGGAGGGATGTGTGGTTGTTGTACAGGTCGACAATCGTTTTACATCCTTAAAGGACATAAAGTGCTGGAGTAACTCAGCGAGTCAGGCAGCATCTCTGGAGATCATTTATAGGTGACATCTTGGGTTGGAAATCTTCTTCAGAGTCTGAAGAAGGGTCCTAATCCAAAATGTCCCCCTATCCAGTCGGAAAAGGGTCCTGACCTGAAACGTCATCTATTCTTCTCCTCCAGAGATGCTCCCTGACCCACTGAGTTACTCCAGCACTTTTGTGTTTTTTTGTGTACATCAGCATCTGCAGTTCCTTGTTTCTACTTTTTCACTTCCACACTATTCTCAAAATGGATTGACTGAGGTGAGGAACACATGACCATATGATTTCAAACCCAAAGCCTGCTATCTCATGGTACAACGTGCTC
This sequence comes from Rhinoraja longicauda, assembly GCF_053455715.1. Classification (NCBI taxonomy): domain Eukaryota; kingdom Metazoa; phylum Chordata; class Chondrichthyes; order Rajiformes; family Arhynchobatidae; genus Rhinoraja; species Rhinoraja longicauda. The sequence goes on from NC_135956.1 coordinate 80,801,024, forward strand.
ATAAAACAACATGCTGGGTTTGTTTTAAATAAATCATGGCAGTCCTCTTAAATAAATCTTGTTACTACCTGATGACAGGTAGCATGACCTTAATGCTCAGTGTGCCATTGCAGGTACTGGTGACAAACTACATGCATCCCCTCCATCCTCCCTCCCCCCCCCCCCTCCCTTCCTCCCCCCCCCTTATCTTTGCACATCCCCCAATCCTTTCCACTCATCACTTTAATTTCATGTTTCATGTATTTTGTGTTTTTATGACTGTTAGCAGATCAATTTCCCTCGTGGGATAAATAAAGTTCTAGCATATCGTATCGTATAGTATCGTAAACAACTCCAGTAAAGTCTCCATTTGTTCGGTGCAAGCTTCAGTGTGTGTTTTAAGATGAAATTACTGACATTTACCATGAAGCTTTTCATCAATAAGTCCAGACCTCATTATTTGTGACATTAAATTTCCAAACTGGTCACCTTTCAATGCATCCTGGACACCTTTTCAATTATTTGGCTCTTTGGCAAAAAATAACACCTTGTTTATTTTACACTGACTTTTGTTATCTTGAAGGCCACCTGGGACTAGGTTGGTCAACACTAGTTGGAGGTGTTACTCATAGTTTGGTCAAATGAAGACTGACACCCATGAGTATTGTACTCCATAAGGATTGATGCACTCTGGATGGGTATTTATTCTAATAGTATTCAGAAGGTTCCAGGAGCATCCCCCCAATTCCTCCATCCCTCTCCACCCACCCCCCCCCCCCCCCCCCCTCCTCTCCTGCCATGTCCAAATAAAGGGACATTTAACCTGGGAGGGAAAATTGCTTGGGAAGAGCCAAAGATTGGAAGATCTCTGATTCCATCAATAGCCAGTAAATCTATGCAATTTCAGCAATAAATAATCTTTTCATGGCTGTAAGAACTATGCTGAATCTGGGGATTTCATCACTGCGAGACCGATTCATGCCAGTCTGAAAACCACATTGCTCAATTGTTGATATGTCCCTTTGGCTCCTTGACTGGAGTCTGCAGATGGTAAAATACCAAGCAGAGGTGGTTCTTATGTTTGGACAGGAGAAGGATTTCAGTATTCCTTTTCTATGGCATGTGTAAAACAGTTTGACAAGACGGGCAGCAGTTTGGAGAAAACATCCACAGAATGCATCACATGCACTCAAACTTTCAAATTTGTGGAAGGTTTGTGTGAAAATAAAAACTCAACGAGTAGATGGGAAATAAAAATGGTAGATATGAAATAATTGGTCTGCCTACTGCCTACAAGACATGGATAAAGTCTTCAGATAAATGAGAGACATACGCAAGAACACCATGAGATGCTTAGAAGTACAAGATAATTAAATCTGTGTAAGACAATGAGGATCTAGAACAACTAGATCTTACATTAGATTTAACAATGCTCAGGATAATCATGACTTCTGATGGTCCAAAAATATTGAGAATTTTTTGCAGAGACTAGAGAGTTTGCCCAATGTTCTGGACAAAACCTTTACCTAACACTGCAGATGGACAATGAAAGAGTAAAATGACACTATATCTGTTGAATATTGCAGTGGAAAGCTGTACCACTTTGGGATGTGGGAGGGAATTGGAATACCCAGAGGAAAATCACGCAGTAACATGGAAAACGTGCAACCTGTGCAAAGACAGCACTAAACGTTAGGAGTGAAGCGGGATCAACAAATAAATTGCTAGAGGACCTCATAAGTCAAGCAGCGTTTTTGAGGGAATGAAATTGCTGGCGTTTCAGGTCTAATCCTTGAATTGAGACCCTGCACCTAGCCTGATGCAGACTTCCAACCAGAAACGTTGACATTTCCTAACCCCTGACAGATGCAATTCAACTTGCTGAGTAGGTCCAGCAGATTGTTTGTTGCTCCAGATTACAGCAACGGAAGCCTCTTGTATCTCCAGGATTGAAACTGGGTTGCTGGAGCCATGAGACAGCAATTGCCCCACTGTGCCACCCCAGCTGTGCCTCTGTGCCACCCCAGCTGTGCCTCTGTGCCACTCTGCAGTAACATGGCATGAGCAAAAGAATAAAACTGCGGCGGCACGGTGGCGCAGCGGTAGAGTTGCTGCCTTACAGCGAATGCAGTGCCGGAGACTCGGGTTCGATCCTGACTACGGGTGCCGTCTGTACGGAGTTTGTACGTTCTCCCCGTGACCTGCGTGGGTTTTCTCCGAGATCTTCGGTTTCCTCCCACACTCCAAAGACGTACAGGTATGTAGGTTAATTCATATCATATCATATATCATATATATACAGCCGGAAACAGGCCTTTTCGGCCCACCAAGTCCGTGCCGCTCAGCGATCCCCATACATTAACACTATGATCCCTGTACATTAACACTATCCTACACCCACTAGGGACAATTTTTACATTTACATTTACCCAGCCAATTAACCTACATACCTGTACGTCTTTGGAGTGTGGGAGGAAACCGAAGATCTCGGAGAAAACCCACGCAGGTCACGGGGAGAACGTACAAACTCCGTACAGTGCAGCACCCGTAGTCAGGATCGAACCTGAGTCTCCGACGCTGCATTCGCTGTAAAGCAGCAACTCTACCGCTGCGCTACCGTGCCGCCCGACTGGGTAAATGTAAAAATTGTCCCTAATGTGTGTAGGATAGTGTTAGTGTGCGGGGATCGCTGGGCGGCGCGGACTCAGTGGGCCGAAGGGCCTGTTTCCACGCTGTATCTCTAAATCTAAAATCTAAAAAAAACTGGGTAGTAAACAAGTGGAAAATAATAATGTATGCCATTTATAGAAACAAAAGAAAGTCATATTAATCCCAACACAACCCAGTGTGGGAAAGTTGGGTCGAAGGGCCTGTTTCCATGCTGTGTCACTCTATGACTCTAGAAGGTGTATGGCGTGCACACCTTCATTACTCTGGCAATAAGCATAAGAGTCAGTAAATCATGTTGCAACTCCATAAGACTTTGGTTAGGTTATATTTGGAGTATTGCGTGCAATTCCAGCCACCCCATAACTGGAAGAACGTAAAGGCTTTGGAGAGGGAGCAGAAGAGTTTACCAGAATCCCGCATTGATTGGGTGGTATTAACAATAAAGGGAGGTTGGACAGATTTGGATTGTTTTCTCTGAAAAACCAAAGGTTGAGGGGAGACCTGATAGAGGTTTATAGAATTATAAGAGGCACAAACAGGGTAGACAGTCAGAAAACATTTTCCAGGGTGGAAACGTCAAAGACTAGAGGGTGTAACTTTAAGGTGAGAGGAGCAAAGATGCCCGGTTCATGTGCGGGGCAAGTTTTTTACACACTGGGCGGTGGATGACTGGAATACGCTGCCAGGAGAGAGGTGGAGGCAGATAAAACCGTGACATTTCGATAGGCACATAGATATGCAGGGAATGGAGGGGTATGGATCAAGTGTCGGCAGGTGAGATTAGTTTGTCTTGGCATCATGGAATATCATTGGCATAGACATTGTGGGCCAAAGGGCATCCTTTTCTTACTTACTTTTCTAGGTTCTTTGTTCTAAGTTTTTGTAATTATAGATGCAAGGAATAATTTAATTTTGCATAGAGAAATAGACCAAGCAGGAAAAATATTCTATGCTAAAATAGCTTAATGTATTGTACATTGCAATGATAAAGCTATTACGAAGCTTTTATATATTCCTACTGGCAGAGCCATGTTAATTACCTATTCCCAGCTCTCCTGGAAAATCTTGGTCAGGCTTTCTCTGGAACTTGTTCCAGTGAAAGGGACCAAATTCTTTCTGTTACGTTTTTAATGCCTGTTTTGTAAGTTTAAAAAATAGGACCCAAAGCCTATAATGATAGTCAATCAGGAGAAACTGTTTCATTGGTCATTGAACAGAAAGCCTGCCTGATAACACAAACATTTTTTTTTAATAGCAAAAGAGGTAGGGAGATAATCACAGGAATATCTTTCCCCATCTCACAGGCGCCACCTCAGGGATTCTGGAATGAGTTCACAAGTTCACAAGTTACAGGAGTAGGATTAGGCCATTCGGCCCATCGAGTCCACTCCGCCATTCAATCATGGCTGATCTCTGCCTCCTAATCCCATTTTCCTGCCTTCTCCCCATAACCCTTGACACCCGTTCTAATCAAGAATTTGTCTATCTATGCCATAAAAATGTCCACTGACTTGGCCTCCACAGCCCTCTGTGGCAATGAGTTTCACAGATTAACTACCCTCTGACTAAAGAAGTTCTTCCTCACCTCCTTTCTAAAAGAGCGCCCTTTAATTCTGAAGTTATGACCTCTGGTCCTAGACACTCCTTCCAGTGGAAACATCATTTCCACATCCACTCCATCTATGCCTTTACGGTTGTAACTTTCAAAAGTCATTTGTTTGGCTTCTTATTATTGTCACGCATACTGAGAAGCAGTGAAAAACTTAGTTTCCAAAAAATTCTATTCTGACAAACATATCATACGAGTGAATCTGATAGTACAAAAATGAAAATAAGTGCTGAATGCAGTGTTACAGCTACAAAGAAAGTGCAGATTTATTTTTAAAGTGCAAGGGCCCCAATGAGGTAGATTGGAATTTCAAAAATTCATCCCTGGTATATGTGAATCCCTTTCAATTTGCTCCCTGAACCGGTATGAAATAATTACCTCCACAAGTTCAAGATTAAGGCCTGCCATGAGCTTCCAAGAGAGCAAGGAATTGGTAATTAATGTGGCTTTGCGAGTAAAGATATATAACAGCAGGGAGGAAGCTGTTCTTCAATCTGGTCATACATACTTTCAAGCTTTTGTATTTTCTGCCCAACAGGAGAGGGGAGAAAAGAGGATGACTGGGGTGTGGAGTGGTCCTTGATTAGGTTGGCTGCTTTCCTGAGGCAGCGTGAAGTATAGATGGAGTCGATGGGGGGTGGATAGTTGTGTGATGGTCTGGGCTGCATTCACAACCCTGCAATTTCTTATGGTTTGGGCAGAGCAGTTGCCATACCAACTTGTACGGGGAAAAAGAAAACTAATGCAGAGCTACAAGTAAAGAGCAAAGGAGTGGGAATTACAACATGCGTCTTTTCAAAAACGAGCAGAGACCCAATGCCCTGGCATAAGATTTTATTTGAATGTGTTAAGCTAGTTCAAAAGATACGGAGCATTGATCATGTGCAGGCCAAAAGCAGCAGGGGTTTTACAAATTTACTTCCCTGAAAATCATTACTAGACTATTAGACAATAGACAACAGGTGCAGGAGGAGGCCATTCAGCCCTTCGAGCCAGCACCGCCATTCAATGTGATCATGGCTGATCATTCACAATCAGTACCCCGTTCCTGCCTTCTCCCCATACCCCCTGACTCCGCTATTCCTAAGAGCTCTATCTAGCTCTCTCTTGAATGCTTTCAGAGAATTGGCCTCCACTGCCTTCTGAGGCAGAGAATTCCACAGATTCACAACTCTCTGACTGAAAAAGTTTTTCCTCGTCTCAGTTCTAAATGGCCTACCCCTTATTCTTAAACTGTGGCCCCTTGTTCTGGACTCCCCCAACATTGGGAACATGTTTCCTGCCTCTATTGTGTCCAACCCCTTAATAATCTTATACGTTTCGATAAGATCCCCTCCCATCCTTCTAAATTCCAGTGTATACAAGCCCAGTCGCTCCAGTCTTTCAAGTCATTCTGAAGTCATAAGTGTTTTAATTATCCTTTCTGCAGTGCTATTTCACAAATTAAGAGCTTTGTTACATTCAGTGTTACCACTTACCATGGCTATACCTGGGAGATTTCTGGAACTGACTCAAAGCCTCAAGTAGTTCCCAAAATTAACTAACCTTGGGCCTCTTTGCCTTCTCCTGCAACTTTTGATTATTTTTTTCCCTCACAGAGAGAAAGGCCAGCAGGTCACATCCATAATCAGTGAATGGCAGCATGTCCTACTGGAGCTGCCTCTTACAAAGTCCTTGAACATGTGGGAGGTGGAGAGTTCTCTCATGCTGCTGCCAAGCATTTGGTAAATTCAAAAAACGGTGTGTATTAAGTCTTTTTTTCTTTAATATTTCTTGTCCTAGAAATTCTTTGGTGCTTGAAGTATTACATTAAATCAGCAGAGCACTGTAGGTCAGCGGGTGTAATTTTTCCAAGTGCCTGACATTGCAAAATCCGATAGTACACATTGTCCAAGATATCATGCACTATAAATACAGCTTTAAATAACTCTCGCTGAAAGGCCTTTACTTTCCATTCTTTCCCATCTTAAAGCCTTAAGGAAAGATGGTTTGAGAAAAGTCACTTCAAGCTGGTTGAATCAAGCCTATTAAGGTGGCAATGAAATACAAATGTAACCATTGTGCTCCTTACTCACAAAGGCTTGTTAACCTGGGTGAGGATGAGGGACTGGCAGGATGTTTGTCCCCAGCCTTTCAAATGTCCTTCCATTGCAATGGAATTAAACGTGCAAATATAAACCAGATATAAACCACATAGCGTGCGGCATGGTGGCGCAGCAGTAGAGTTCAGATTTAGATTTTAGATTTAGAGATACAGCGCAGAAACAGGCCCTTCGGCCCACCAGGTCTGCGCCGCCCAGCGATCCCCGCACATTAACACTATCCTATACCCACTACGGACAATTTTTTTTTACATTTGCCAAGCCAATTAACCTGCGTATCTGTATGTCTTTGGAGTGTGAGAGGAAACCGAAGATCTCGGAGAAAACCCACGCAGGTCACGGGGAGAACGTACAAACTCCGTACAGACGGCGCCCGTAGTCAGGATCGAACCTGAGCCTCCGGCGCTGCATTCGCTGTAAGGCAGCAACTCTACCGCTGCGCCACCGTGCCGCCTTGCAGCGCCAGAGATCCGGATTCGATCCTGACTAAGGGTTCTTGTCGTGTCAGTCCGAAGAAGGGTCTAGACCCGAAACGTCACCCACTCCCTCTCTGCTGCCTGACCTGCTGGGTTACTCCAGCATTTTGTGATACCAAGGGTTCTTGTCTGTACCGAGTTTGTACCTTCTCCCCGTGACCTGCGAGGGTTTTCCCCGGGAGCTCCAGTTTCCTCCAACACTCCAAAGACGTACAGGTTTGTAAGCTAATTGAAAATTGTCCTTAGTGTGTGTACGATAGAGTTAATGTGCGAGGATTGCTGGTCGGCGGGGACTTGGTGGGCTGAAAGACCTGTTTCTGCGCTGCATCTCAGAACTAAACTAAACTAAATAGATGGTGATATTCAGCTGTGACTAGAAGCCAGACTGCTTCCCCATCTCCACCCACGAGCAGGAATAAAAGCAGAGATCTGCAATGTGCAGGGAGGGGGGGAAAAATCACATGTTCAGGTGGGAAAATAGCAGCAATTACAATGGAGACACGAGAAACTGCAAGTGCTGGAGGGACTCAGCAGGTCAGGCAGCAGCTGTGGAAGGAATGGACAGACCATGTTTCAGGTCAGGACCTTTCTTTAGAATGATTGAAGTAGCAGGGAGAAAGCTGGAAAAGAGAAGAGGGTGCGGGACAAAGCCTGGAAAGGGATAGATGGACATACCTTAGATTCTGCTTGGGCCTGACCCGGGTGGCTTGGAAGCCACATGGGACAAGATGGTGGCAAAGCCAACTGCTGAGGAAGTACGTGTGGCTGTAGTAGTGAGTCTGGGCGAGAACTTGGTCGAACAGCAGGAAACACAGAGAATAAGCAGTAAGACAAGGTCTTACACAATTCCCGAGAGAGAGCGGAGGAGAACTTCTTCAAAGTTTCCTGTTGCTCTTCCTACTGTTTGACAATGATCCGACCCAATCTCACGACCACAGCCTTTCCTCAACACTTCCCTGCCAATTGTCCCACGTAGAATTTCCCATGTTTGTGACTATTAGGTCCTAATCAGAGATTTTTTTTCACATTAGGACAGATAAAACAGTTGGTTCAATTTATTCAAATATTTAGCATAGAATATTTTGAGTTATTTTAAACAAGGCATTGGCATGTATTAATGTGAACAAACCAACTTTAATATTACAATACTTAAGGGAAAGCAAAGATTGGATAAGCTTTATCTGATCGAGTTACCAAATGTCAGATGAAACGGAAAGGGATATCAGAGCTCAGAAATTGTAATCTTCCAGTGCGTCTGTTAATAATAATAATAATAATAATAATAAACATTTATTTTATATAGCGCTTTTCCAAATGCTCAAAGACGCTTTACAAAACAGTCAAGACATAAAAACAAACAAACGAACAAAAGATTTGTCCTGACGGAGAAGTGGCGAACAAATAGAGCCAGCGTCCTCTCACGTCAGGGTCCGGCAGTAGACAATAAAGAACACAAGACACACAATTACAATTTTAACACAAACAGCCATCACAGTAATGACATATTTATCCCTGAACCACTATTTTGCGATATCATAGAAATGTTTTTGTTCTTGTGATAGTTTGGGTGCATGCAACACAAAAGGTCTCGAGCACAGCTAAAGGCACAAGTACAATAGACAATAGACAATAGACAATAGGTGCAGGAGTAGGCCATTCGGCCCTTCGAGCCAGCACCGCCATTCAATGTGATCATGGCTGATCATTCTCAATCAGTACCCTGTTCCTGCTTTCTCCCCATACCCCCTGACTCCGCTATCCTTAAGAGCTCTATCTAGCTCTTTCTTGAATGTATTCAGACATCCAAGTACCCAGGAGTGGGTTTGATTTGAACCGTTTTTGTTTGAGACTGGTCCTCCATTCCATCGGCTGTTTTTTTGTCCTTAGGCAGTCCCTCAGAATTGAGGATGTCACGTTTCCACTACGGTTTTGTGGCTTCTGAGGTGATTATTGAGGCCAATATGGGCGACATAGGCTCTTCCACAGATGGGGCATGAAAGGTCTGATGTGCCATGGAGATGGTTAGCTTGTTGGGTGGAGTGCTCCTTCAGTCATTAATGTATGGTCCTGAAGAATGGATTCAAAGTTTTCAATTCCAACCCAAATTCTACTTCTCCATTTTGAGCAGTCAAGATCCAGGAGTTCCTGAGAGTCAGTGGATAATGTTGCAATCTTTGAGGGAAGCTTTGAGCACATCCTTAAATCTCTTCATCAGGCTACTTGGTAATCTTTTCATGTGACAGAGCTGAGAATAAAACATTTGCTTTGGGATCAAGTGTTGAAGATATGAAATATATCTAAACAGGAACAGGAAACATGTTCCCAATGAACAGGAACAGGAAACATGTTCCCAATGTTGGGGAGTCCAGAACCAGGGGCCACAGTTTAAGAATAAGGGGTAGGCCATTTAGAACGGAGATGAGGAAAAGCTTTTTCAGTCAGAGTTGTGAATCTGTGGAATTCTCTGCCTCAGAAGGCAGTGGAGGCCAATTCTCTGAATGCATTCAAGAGAGAGCTAGATAGAGCTCTTAATGATAGCGGAGTCAGGGGGTATGGGGAGAAGGCAGGAACGGGGTACTGATTGAGAATGATCAGCCATGATCACATTGAATGGCGGTGCTGGCTCGAAGGGCCGAATGGCCTACTCCTGCACCTATTGTCTATTGTCTATAAGATATGGCATGCCCAACATAGTCAAATGAATGAAATTAAAACAATGCTGGGGATGTTGGCCTTCGAGACGACTGATATTGGTTCAGTTGTCCTTCCATTGAATTCAAAGAATTTTGTAGAGACAGCATTGGTGGTATGTTTTGGTGCCCCTTCACATGTCTTGTATCTCAGAAGCATATTGGGAGAATGGGAGGCAGGAACCACATCGCTGAGAATTTTGCTGAGGCCTTGATCTTCAAACAACATTTTCTTCAGCCAACCAACCAACGTCTGTACTGGGTCACTGAAGACTAAGATAAATTTCACCTTCAATGAAAGGTACATGTTTAGGAAAGGTTTAGAGGGATATGGGCCAAACACGGTCAGGTGGGACTAGTGTGGATGGGGCATCTTGGTTGGCATGGGCAAGTTGGGGGTAAAAGGCCTGCTTCCATGCTGTTTGACTCTATGACTCTATAATGCCTGCAATTACTGAGGGAAGGCTTCTGACATATGGGATGTGTATCCGCATTTTCAAATGCCATACCATGAACCTTTATTGCCAGGAGGTAGTGTCACAAGAATCGGACTACTGATTCCATGGACAATAACAATGGACAATGGAGGACGCGGTGTGAGGGAGAGGGAAGAACAATTGGCAATGGAGGACCGCCATGAGAGAGGGTGGAGGGGGGGAAGAACAATGGGTAACCGGTGTGGGGGGGGGGGGGGGGGGGGGAGTTTGTAGCTTTGTAAGCATCCTTTATGGGCGACTATTTGCGTACCTTGGCACGGTATGAAAGCAAATAATTTATCTGTCACATGTAACAATAAAGTATTCAATTCATGGATACCAGTAGCAAAAAAAATCCCTGTCCTGATTCAAACAGAGTGGGGGTGTTTTTTTACTGAATTATTTTAGTCTGAAACATGTTCTGAGTTAACCAAGATTGCCCTTCGAACTGCAATTAATTTGGCCTAGTGTTGGCATCTTGCATGAGAAATAACCCCCTAGCTCTCGTAGTTAATGGTTGTTATTGAATGAGCAGCCAAGGTTTTGAACAAAGCCGTGCTCAATTCCCATCCTGACAGATGGAGAATTGAATTCATGAAATTAAATAAATCTGTAATTAAAGTTAGTCTCAGCATTGGTAGCAATAAAACTTTTGGATTGTTGTAAAGCCCCATCTGGTTCATTCATGCTCTTCAGGGAAGGAATATAAATCAACCTGTACCTGCTCTGTGACTCCATTCCCAGACTCTTAACTACTTTCTTAATTCAGAGGAAGTTAAAATAAATGGTGGCGATGCCCACGTCCTGTGAATGACCAAATAACGAACAGCATTCTGATGTTTGACTTGTTTCCTAATGCTCCCTAAAGAGATTGGATAGCAACTTGGGTGGTAGTACTTGTCATTCCCCCCTCTACATCAAATGGACATTCCCCCCTCTACATCAAAAATCTTCTAACCCACCTCTCTAACTCCAGGTCCCTCAGGTCGGCCTACTTGGGGCTACTCACTATCCCGCGGTCTAGGCTTAAGCTCAGGGGTGACCGCGCTTTTGCGGATACAGCTCCTAGACTGTGGAACAGCATCCCTCTCCCCATCAGAACTGCCCCCTCCATCGACTCCTTTAAGTCCAGGCTCAAAACCTATTTCTACTCCCTAGCGTTTGAGGCCCATTGAGGAGACGCTGTGAACTGTTTTGTATGTGCTGTTATGTTTGTGTGCTACTATATGTTTCATTTTTTCCTTAGTACCTGATCAGATGTACAGCACTTTGGTCAACGTGGGTTGTTTTTAAATGTGCTATACAAATAAAATTGACTTGACTTGACTTGCCCAGTGACCTCTCTGAACAGCAAGCATGGTTTTAATATCAAATTAAACCACCACTCAAAAGGATTGTTCATCCCTGACTCTATATTACTTTGCAAAGTGTTAGATATACATAAGTGATCAGATGTCATCTCTCAGCAGACAAACAGCCTCTTCCTCTCTGTTATCAGACTTCTGAACAGTTCTCCCACAGACTAGTGTGTAGTCCCAGTATTCCAACCTACCACATTGTGGACACTGGACTTTTTCCTCTGGAACTGTAATGCTATAATTCTGAAAATTACATTGCACGATCTGGTATTTTTCTCTCTGCTCTACCTGTTTTATTTGGGTGTGGCTTGATTGTATTTATCAATAGCATTATCTGATTTAATTAGATAGCATTTCACTGTGAAGCTATGCACGCAACAATAATAAACCAATAGCATCTATGGTATTCCTTAAATTGGTTAATTGGAGCAAAGGAGAAGAACCAATGCAATCTCAGCAGTAGAAGGTAGTTATTTAAGATCCAAGTAACTGGATGTGATCAATGTAGTGCCACGATTTCTGCCATAACCAATCATTTTCGATTAACATACCCATTCCAGTTGCTTTCAATCCTGCACAGAAGGAAGGGTTCCTAGAGAACAGGCAAACCGAGCAGATGCTTCATTTGGCCATGGGATTCTAGCCTTAGAGGGAGTACAGAGAAGGTTCACCAGATTGATCCCTGGGATGGTAGGACTTTCATATGAAGAAAGACTGGATAGATTAGGCTTATACTCGCTGGAATTTAGAAGACTGAGGGGGGATCTGAAAGAAACATATAAAATTCTTAAGGGGTTGGAGAGGCTAGATGCGGGAAGATTGTTCCCGATGTTGGGGAAGTCCAGAACCAGGGGTCACAGCTTAAGGATAAGGGGGAAGTCTTTTAGGACCGAGATGAGAAAGCATTTCTTCACACAGAGAGTGGTGAGTCTGTGGAATTCTCTGCCACAGAAGGTAGTTGAGGCCAGTTCATTGGCTATATTTAAGAGGGAGTTAGATGTGGCCCTTGTGTCTAAAGGGATCAGGGGGTATGGAGAGAAGGCAGTTACAGGTTACTGAGCTGGATGATCAGCCATAATCATATTGAATGGTGGTGCAGGCTCGAAGGGCCGAATGGCCTACTCCTGCACCTATTTTCTATGTTTCTATGTTTCTATGTTCATGTTTCTAAGCTTCTCGCCAGAGTCACTTCCTCAGAGGTTGTCAATGTGTGCCTGAGTCTGGGTAGCACTGGTGACTTGCCAACAGTTCTGGGTGGAACTGCAGCAGCTGCCTGCACAGGTCAGAGTGCTCCCTCACTCTGTATCAGTGTGCAGCAGCTGACGGGAAATACGGAGAATGTTGTAAGTCATCCAGCTTCCTGCACTCAGCGATGAATCTGGGGGGGTGGTCCTGGATCATCCGTGGTCCCTCAACTTTGTGCCAGCTCTGGTTGACGTACGGATATCCCTCGATTTACAAACGTTTGATTTACAGTTTTTGTTGCCATTTCAACCATCGCCTTTCTGAAATATGTCTTTTCGATTTATGAATCTCGTTATTGCTGTAACAAAATGTGTGCCAATCTTGTCACATTGAAATATCCACCTTTTTCGATTTATGATATTTCATTTAACGCAAAGTTTTCCAGGAATTCATTCCTTTTGCAAATAGGAGAATGTCGGTTATTTGCAGTGCACCATACATTTGAATGACATTGTCAACCAAGATTATGAAGCAGAGAGCATTATATTTAATTTTTTATTCTTCATTTTAATTAATATCAATGTTTGCAATTGATTTAATAATTAAAATGCTTTAAATGAAATCGTTTTTGAATTTTTAAAAGTGATTTTCTATTTTTTTTCAATATTTCGATGTAATTCGCGTGTTTCCCCTGGAAAAGATTTTTGACATTCAGAGCTGTCAAAGTGCCATAAGGGCAGTTCAGAGACAAGATGCCAGGTTCTATTGTCTGAGATCTGGTCAATGAGAGCAGACTGCTCTGGTCTTATTGTAGAAAATACAGCTAAAGGCAAGGTACTTCATTCACATTATTCTGATTAAACTGGCATGCAGCCGACCTGTCCTATGAAACAAAGGTTTCACAAAATGCTGGAGTAACTCAGCAGGTCAGGCAGCATCTAGGAGAGAGGGAATGGGTGACGTTTTGGGTCGAGACCCTTCTTCAGACTGATGTCAGGGGGGCGGGACAAAAAAAGGATATAGGTGGAGACAGGAAGATAGAGGGAGATCTGGGAAGGAGGAGGGGAAGAGAGGGACAGAGGAACTATCTAAAGTTAGAGAAGTCAATGTTCATACCGCTGGGCTGCAAGCTGCCCAAGCGAAATATGAGGTGCTGTTCCTCCAATTTCCGGTGGGCCTCACTATGGCACTGGAGGAGGCCCATGACTGAAAGGTCAGAGTGGGAGGGTGAGTTGAAGTGCTCAGCCACCGGGAGATCAGGTTGGTTAAGGCGGACTGCGCGAAGGTGTTGAGCGAAACAATCGCCGAGCCTGCGTTTGGTCTCGCCGATGTAGAGAAGTTGACATCTGGAGCAGCGGATACAATAGATGAGGTTGGAGGAGGTGCAGGTGAAATCTTCGATTTGTACCAGCATCTGCAGTTATTTTCCTACACATGTCCTGTGAAGGAACCACAGCATGAGGTGCATTTCTGGGCAGCGTATTTTGTGTCCATCGAAAGCAGTGGACAACTTTGGATTGGCAGCCCTCTGGTCACTGAGGACATCTATCTACTTCCCGATCACACATTGTACAGCACAGGAACAGGCCCTTCGGCACACGATGTCTGCGTTCACAACATGATGCCAGGCCCAACTCTCATCTGTCCGCGCATAATCCATATCCCTCCATTCCCTGCATCCATGTGCCTATCTAAAGGTTTATTCAATGCCCCTGTTGTACTTGCCTCCACTACCACCCCCAGCAGCGTGTCCGAGACACTCACCACCTTCTGTGTAAAATCCTTTCCCGCACTTCTCCTTTGTACAGGGCCCTGGTGAGACCGCACCTGGAGTACTGTGTGCAGTTTTGGTCTCCAAATTTGAGGAAGGATATTCTTGCTATGGAGGGCGTGCAGCGTAGGTTCACTAGGTTAATTCTCGGAATGGCGGGACTGTCGTATGTTGAAAGGCTGGAGCGGTTGGGCTTGTATACACTGGAATTTAGAAGGATGAGGGGGGATCTTATTGAAACATATAAGATAATTAGGGGATTGGACACATTAGAGGCAGGAAACATGTTCCCAATGTTGGGGGAGTCCAGAACAAGGGGCCACAGTTTAAGAATAAGGGGTAGGCCATTTAGAACGGAGATGAGGATGAACTTTTTCAGTCAGAGAGTGGTGAAGGTGTGGAATTCTCTGCCTCAGAAGGCAGTGGAGGCCAGTTCGTTGGATGCTTTCAAGAGAGAGCTGGATAGAGCTCTTAAGGATAGCGGAGTGAGGGGGTATGGGGAGAAGGCAGGAACGGGGTACTGATTGAGAGATCAGCCATGATCGCATTGAATGGCGGTGCTGGCTCGAAGGGCTGAATGGCCTACTCCTGCACCTATTGTCTATTGTCTATTGTCTACTCTGCCCCTCTCATCTTAAAACTATGCCCTCTAGTATTAGATTTTTTCCCATCCTGGGAGAAAGGTTCTGACTACGTATCTACACTATCAATGCCTCTCATAATTTTATTTACTTCCACGAGATCTCCCTCAACCTCCGGCATTTCGGAGAAACCAATCCAAGTTTGTCCAACCTCTCCCTGTAGCTCATGCACAGTAAATGCAGGAATCGTTCAGGTGAACCTCCTCTGCACCCTTCTCTGCTCTTCCTAGAGTTTCAAACTGTTGCTGTGTGGCAGAGCCCAGATCACTAGTTGCACAACGGTGAGACTGCATAGGAGCAGGAAGTCTTTGGGTGGCCTCTGTCTGTGCCTCCCTGGTAGCTGGCACCTTGTTTTTGGTTTAGCTCCTTATAATGAAGTGTACCAAAGTACAGTGAAAAGCCTTTGATTGCAAGCTATCCAGTCAGAGAGTGGTAAAGGTGTGGAATTCTCCGCCGCAGAAGGCAGTGGAGGCCAGTTCGTTGGATGCTTTCAAGAGAGAGCTGGATATAGCTCTTAAGGATAGCGGAGTGAGGGGGTATGGGGAGAAGGCAGGAACGAGGTACTGATTGAGAGTGATCAGCCATGATCGCATTGAATAGCGGTGCTGGCTCGAAGGGCTGAATGGCCTACTCCTGCACCTATTGTCTATTGTCTATTGTCTGTTGTCAGTCAAGGAAAGACAGTACATGAATATAGTCTTTAGGTGAGGGAGGGAAAGTTTAATGGGGATTTACAAGGCAAGTACTATAGTATTGCAACGATACTATAAACAAGCCTTACACCCTCCACAGTGCACAGATAACCTGAACCAGTAGGACGGAGATTGTTGGCAATACCTTTGCTGAAAATTACTCAACGTCGCTGGGGTGGAAGTCTTGGTTTCCCGACCCTGCACAAGCCCCTTCATGGACATCAAGGCAGACTCAGTTGTGCTTTTTGCTATCTCCAGCATTCAGCGAAGTGGGCGACAATACATTGACTTATAACAGTGTTCAATTGCAATACTATAGCACTTGCCCTGTAAATCCCCTTGAAACATTCCCTCCCTCATCTAAAGCTGCGCCCTCTTGTGTTTTGACATTTTCACCTTGGGATAAAGACACTGACTCTCTACCCTGGACACGATTCTCATAATTTACTGTACTTCTATCAAATCTCCTCTCAGTCTCTGGCCTTCAGAACAAAACAATCTCAGTTTGTCCAGCCTTTCTTTGTGGCTACTGCTCTCTAATTCAGGCGACATCCTGTTGAACCTCTAGTGCACCCTCTTCGAAGCATCCACATCCTTCATGTAATGTGGAAACCAGAACTGCATACAATACCCTAAATGTGACCAAACCATAGTTTTATGCTGCTGCAGAATGACTTGCCAACATTTATACTTGATAGACAATAGACAATAGGTGCAGGAGTAGGCCATTCGACCCTTCCAACACATACCCCCTTTTGTTCACTATTTTTTATGTCCTTGGTGAATTCATGAGTAGTATTTATTTAGGACCTCACCCACAACTCCCAGCTCTATACTTAGACAACTCCTTAGGTTCCTAAGGGGTTCCCACTCTTTTCCTGTCTACCCTCTTGCTCTTCATATACTTGTTTTGGGATTCTCCTTAACCTTACTTTCCATGAATATTTCATGGCCCCCTTTTTGTCCGTCTACTTTCTTTCTTAATTCAGAAAATGCCTTCCCACATTTGTGATCCTTTTAGAAACATGCTTCACAAATGCAGGGACTAATATTCAGTTCCATCAAATAATTTCTGGAACATATTTTATCCTGGTAAGTCTTAGCACACAACGAAAGGTAAATCTTAATTTTGGCACTTGAACCAATTTACGTCTTGTGGGTGAAACCTGATTCCAATTTTCTTGTTTTTGAACTTTGATGTAGATAATTTAATATTTACAACTCCTTGCAGGGAGAACCAGAGACTGAATCTTTTATAGTCTTGCTTGTGTGAATAATGTCATAACTGGAGAACTACGGCTATGTGGGAGGCATTAATAAATGCAGAATTAGGGGTTGGTTCTAATAAAAATGTGCATCAATGTTGGGAATATTAACCATTTGAAATACTGCTATCACGCTATGGAGTCAGATGCAGCATATGAATATTATTTATACCTCTTGTTAAGATCCATAATATTATCCTAAAGCATTAATCTCTACAGCAACAATAAATGCCCAGAGAGAGAGTGAAAGTTTCTTAAAAGTTGGAATAAAAGGGCTTGTTACAACAAAACACAAAGTGCTGCAGGAATTCAGCAGGTCAGGCAGTATATGTGGAAGGAATGGACGAGCAACGCTTCGGGTCAGGACCCTTCTTCAGACTCAACCCGAAACAGCGCCTGTCCAATCCCTCTCTAGATGCTGCCTGACCCACTGAGTTCCACCGGCACTTTGTGTTTTGTGGAAGATTCCAGTGACTGCAGTTTCTTGTGTCTTTGCCTCTGCTTGTTACATCCAGTTCATTGTCCTTTCTGTGGGTATTACCATGACCTTCAACCAGAAAGCAGCCATGGTTGACAAATCTGCAAAAGGGTAATATCAGGCTCTAATAATGGCCTTCTGCAAGTGTGAGGAAAAGTCGGAAGCCATCAGACTGGAAGAGCCAGGAAAATGTGAATTAAATAAGTAGCTTATACCTGCTTTCACAGGAGAAAGGAAATACGAACAGTAAAGAGGACCTACAAATGCCAAGGGACAAGATTTTTTTGAAAAAGCAATATGAAATAATAATGGGATTTAAGATCAACAAACCTCTAGGATATGATGCCTCCAACCTAGAGAAGAGGAAAATAAATAAAGCATTAATTGTAATGATTTGAAGCTGTCCTGTTTTAAGAGTTACACCTTTAGACCAGAAAGTTCTAAATCTTCCTCCATTCGTTCAGAAAGATCTGCATAAGAGGAATTAGCTAAACAAGTGGCCTGTTCATTTAACATCAGTTACATAAATGTCATTAGAATCCATTATCCAGACAGACTAGTAGCATAATAATTTGAGAGAGAGAGAGAGAGAAAGATAGAGAGAGAAAAAGAGAGAGAAAAAGAGAGAGAAAAAGAGAGAGAAAAAGAGAGAGAAAAAGAGAGAGAAAGAACGAGAGAGAGAAAGAACAAGAAAGCTAATAAGATCACCAGAACATCTCATCATTAGAAAAACATAGAAACAGAAAAATAGGTGCAGGAGTAGGCTGTTCGACCCTTTGAGCCAATATGCTCATGGCTGATCATCTAAAATCAGTACCCCATTCCTGCTTTTTCCCCCATGTTCCTTGATTCCTTTAGCCCTAAGAGCTAAATCTAACTCTTGAAAACATCCAGTGAATTGGCCTCCACTGCCTTCTGTGGCAGAGAATTCCACAGATTCACAACTCTCTGGGTGAAGAGGTGTTTCCTCATCTCAATCCTAAATGGCCTACCACTTATTCTTCTATCTGTTTCTATCAGATCCGCTCTCATCCTTCTAAATTTCAGTGAATCCAAGCCCAGTCGACCCATTCTTTCATCATATGTCAGTCCCGCCATCCCGGGAATTAATCTGGTGAACCTACACTGCACTCCCTCAATAGCAATAATGTCCTTCCTCAAATTAGGAGACCAAAATTGCACACAATACTCCAGGTGCGATCTCACCAGGGCCCTGTACAACTGCAGTAGTACTTCCTTGTTCCAAAACTAAAATCCTCTCGCAATGAAGGTCAACATGCCATTAGCTTTCTTCACTGCCTGCTGTACCTGCATGCTTATTTTCAGTGACTGATGTACAAGTAGACCCAGGTCTCATTGAACCTCTCCTTTTCCTAATCTGACACCATTCAGATAATAATCTGCCTTCCTGTTCTTGCCACCAAAGTAGATAACCTCACATTTATTGACATTATACTGCATCTGCCCACTCACCCAACCTATCCAATTCACCCTGCAGACTCATAGCATCCTCATCGCAGCTCACACTGCCACCCAGCTTTGTGTCATCCGCAAACTTGGAGATGTCACATTTAATTTCCTTGTCTAAATCGTTAATATGTATTGTAAATAACTGGGGTCCCAGCACCGAGCCTTGCGGCACCCCATTAGTCACTGCCTGCCATTCTGAAAAGGGCCTGTTAATTCCTACTCTTTGCTTCCTGTCTGCCAACTAGTTCTCTATCCATGCCAATACCCTACCCCAATACCATGTGCTCTCATTTTGCTCCTCCTCAGCGCTGCTGCCAATTTGTATTGCGGCCCAATCTATTTGTAGATTAAAGTCACCCATGATAACTGCTGTACCTTTGCTACACGCATCCCTAATTTCCTGCTTGATGCTATCCCCAACATCCCTACTGCTATGTTGTGGTCTGTATACCACTCCAACAAGCGTTTTCTGCCCTTGGCTATTTCGCTGTTCTACCCATACCGATTCGACAGCATCCAAGCTCATGTCTCTCCTTTCTATTGCATTAATCTCCTCTTTAACCAGCAATGCCACCCCACCTCCTCTTCCTTTCTGTCTATCCTTCTTGAATATCGAATACCCCTGCATGTTTAGTTCCCAGCCTTGGTCACCCTGGAGCCATGTCTCCGTAATTCCAACTGTATCATATTCATTAACTACTAACTGCACATTCAATTCATCCACCTTAGTGGATGAATTGTGGTGCTGGCCCGAAGGGCCGAATGGCCTTCTCCTGCACCTATTTTCTATTTTCTATGTTTATTACGAATGCTCCTCGCATTACGGCACATAGCTTTCACGTTTGTTTTTCTTATCTCCCTTCTACCTTTTGCTTTTTTTTTATTTTATTTTTTTTTTTTTAAATTTTTGAAAAGCATATGTACAAATAGAAATTTAAAAAAAACACATTTGTTACAGAGTTCTTACATAGCTTCAATTTTTAAATTTTTGAAGAGAGAAAGTAAAAATTTTAAAAAACTATAAACTTGGGGAGAGAGAATAAGAGGGTTAAAAATTTTTTTTTTAAAAAAAGGATCTAACTATAAAAATTAAAGGGAGTAGATCCGGGAGACAATAACCACAGTTGTACATCCAACCCCTAACTCAAGTTTCAACTTTTAATTTATAATTTTTATTTTAGTCCTGTGCCAAACCCATTTACTTTTCTAAAAATTCAATAAATGGAGACCATATTTTTAAAAATAACTCAGGTTTGTCGATTAAGGCAAATCTTATTTTTTCCAAATGCAGGGTCTCTGTCATTTCCGTAGTCCACATTTTAATTGTGGGGGTTATTGGTTTTTTCCAAAATATAAGTATTAATTTTTTCGCAGTTATTAGACTGTAATCAAGAAAATGTACCTGACTTGCTGTAAAATTTGTAGTATGTTCTGATAATCCTAATATAATTAATTTTGGATCCATATCTAATTTTTTGTTAATAACTTTAGAAACTATTTTAAAAATCTCCAACCAGAAATTTTGCATTTTTATACAAGTTACGAAAATATGAGTTAAATTAGCTTCTTGAAATTGACATTTATCACAAATAGGAGAGATACTAGGAAAAATCCTATTTAATTTCATCTTCGAATAATGTAATCTATGTATTATTTTAAATTGTATTAAGGAATGTCTAGTATTTAATGAACATTGATGTATATGTTGTAAACTTTCATCCCATATATCTTGCATTATAAGTTGATTCAATTCTTTTGCTTTTGCTTTTGTCCTCCTTTTATGTCCTTGTCTCTTTGCATTGATTCCCATCCCCCTGCCCTGTTACATGACTGTTCCTAAACTCTCTTCCCCGTTAACTGCATGCATACGCTTCCATGTTGTTGACTCCACGCCCCTCCCCCCTCCCCCACCCCCAATATTTATATTGATGGAGTAATGAATCCACACAACAAAATAGGCCACCAGGCCCCTCCAGCCTGCCTTGCCATTCAATATGTTTGTGGCTGATCTACTCCAGGCCTCATCTCCTTCTCTCTAGTCTCATAGGTCTCAATCTACGACCTTTCAACAAAACTGTCTACTCTAGCCTTCAGTTTATTCCAACACATCGCTCCAAACCACTTCCCCTGCCCATCCCTTTTGGGTTCTGGTCTTTTCTTACCTCCAGTTGCTTCTGACAATTTCTTACCTCCAGTTCCCTCCCCTCTCCTTTCATTCTGAAGAAGGGTCCCAACCTGAAACGTCACCCATCCTTTTTCTCCGGAGATGATGCCTGACTTGCTGAGTTACTCCAGCACTTTGTGTCTATCTTCAGTATGAAGCAGAATCTGCAGCTCCTTTTTAAACACCACCCTTTCCCCTTCTACGCAGGGATCGGCGCTGGGCCCATTGCTGTTCGTGGTTTGTATCAACGATTTGGACGAGAATGTAGACGGCATGATTAGTTAGTTTGCAAATGACATAAAGTGGTGGTATTGTAGATAGCGACGATGGTTAATACAAAATTACAGTGAGATCTTGTTCAGTTGGCAAGTGGGCTGAGGATTGGTTTAGTGTTGCATTTTGGGAAATCATGATCTTCGCAGTGGATGACAGGGCCCTGTGAAGTGTTGTAGAGCAGAGGGATCTCGGAGTGCAGGTACGTAATTCCTTGAAAGTGGTGTTATGGGTAGATAGAGTTGTCAAGAAGTTTTTCGGTACATTGGTCTCCATCAATCAGGGTATGGAGTGTGGAAGCGGGGATGTCACGATACAGTCGTTCAAGTTGATCAGCAGATCATGGCCAGCCCAGAGGTATGGAGGGTTGGTGGGATGAAGCCATGCGAGTGATGATGGCTTCACATGTGATGAGTGACAGGCTCTGTGCAAATCTCTTCCACTGCACAGTGGTGCAGCCGTGGAACTGCTACCTTACAGTGTCAGAAACCTAGGTTCAATCCAGACCATGGGTGCTCTATGTACGGAGTTTGTATGTAGTCCCCGTGACAGTGTGGGCTTTCTCTGGCTGCACCAGTTTCCTCCAACACCCCAAAGACGTACAGGTGTTGGGTCAATTGGCTTTGGTGAAATTGTAAATTCTCCCTTGTGTGTTGGGCAGTGTTAGTGTATGGAATGGTAGCTTGTTGACGCAGATTTGGTGGGCTGAGGGGCCTGTTTCTGCACTGTATCTCTAAAAACTAAAGTCTAAAGGCTGAGGTGATCTATTTCAAACATGCGCGTCTTTTGCAGGCTTTCTCAAGGTAGTTGCAGGGATGACATTTCCACCAATTAGATCTAGATCCAGGAGATGATAGTCTTGTAATATGGGAGTGGTCACTCAGGTTTGAGATAAGAAGACATTTCTTGTCCCAGGCGGTAATTCTTGTTCGATTTCCCGAGCCAAAAGGACAAAGGAGACTCAATTATTTAACATATTAAAGACAGAGACTGATAGAAGGGTCCCGGGCCGAAACGTCACCCCTCCTTTTTCTCCAGAGATTCTGCCTGACTTGCTGAGTAACTCCAGTATAATTAACCAAGTAATTATACCAAGTCAATTTTACCAAGCCAAGGGGCCACAGTTTAAGAGTAAGGGGTAGGCCATTTAGAACTGAGATGAGGATAAACTTTTTCAGTCAGAGAGTTGTAAATCTGTGGAATTCTCTGCCTCAGAAGACAGTGGAGGCCAATTCTCTGAATGCATTCAAGAGAGAGCTAGATAGAGCTCTTAAGGATAGCGGAGTCAGGGGGTATGGGGAGAAAGCAGGGATGGGGTACTGATTGAGAATGATCAGCCATGATCACATTGAATGGCGGTGCTGGCTCGAAGGGCCGAATGACCTCCTCCTGCACCTATTGTCTATTGTCCAGCACTTTGTGTCTATCTTTGGTATAAACCAGCATCTGCTGTTCTTTGTTTTGACATTCTTTCATGAACTAAAGTTTTTTTTTTTAACATGGAGATTAATTGGTTTCATTAGTTTAAGAAATCAGGTGAAGTGGGGACAGATATGAGCAAATGGAATTGAGAAAACTAACATCCATGCTTTAATTGAATGATGGAACAGGCTTCTGAGACTAAATGGCCTGCTTCTGTTGCCTTAGTTGTAAAAAAAAATGTTCACACTAATGTGGCAATGTACTGTAATAGTTTTCAGTCTTATTACCCACTGCACCAGAGCTTAATCAGTTTATAAAGACTCGCTATTACTTTGCAAAACAATCTTTATTTATTTATTTAAGGCTGTGTTAGGTTTCATCACCATAAGAACACATCTAATTATACTTTCTACCTAAATAATTTAATAGTCCAAATGATTTCACAAATCTTCTTTCTACATACAGATTTTTATAGCAAACTCTGTTGATGAAAAAGTATCTAAATACATTAAGTATAATAATTGTATAATTTGCTTTGCACGTAAAATTTATTATCAACCAAACTGAATTACTATATATCACCCAGACTCGAAATACTAAAATAAAGTCACGGCACCATAATAAATGAAATTTCATTCAGTTATGACACTTTTAATTATGAAAGGCAAGGCATTCAGAAGAGAAAGAGAAAACTGGGACAATTTCAGCTTCAGAACAGAACGTTATGGATGTGAAACAAAATCTCAACATGTTTCTTTTATGGCTATAGATAAACAAATCTTAGTTTGTTGATTGGCTGCTTTTCAAAGGTCATCCAGGGTTGAACTTCTAAATCTCATTAAGTTTCATGTAGGAGAAGGTCTTTTTCATTATTACAGTGCTGAAGTCTGTATCCCTGAAGCTAATTGCAAGGTACTGCTGCAGATTTCTAATTGTTTGCTATCAAAATAGCTGTGTAAGCTTGATTAACAGCGTTCAGCAACATTCATAATAGTCCTAGCCTGTTCCTGCATAAAATAGAAACTGGGGGAAAAATCAATAAGATTTAATAAGATCAGGAACAATCACTTACAGTAGTACATCAATCACACAAAGTAATAGCTGCAGGATTTGATAGGGTCCTGAACTGCCTGAGAGATTCATAACCGGTACTCGTTAATGATTTGTTCATTTGCATTTTATCAATCCAGTCGGAGCTGACAAGCAGAAGGGGCAATTAGGTAATGTGTTTGCTTAAACTCATCAAATTCTGCAATTAAAACAGAAACAGGTAGCACCACACAGTTTGTCAGTTAGTTTACAAGCAACAATTCGAATAATATCCAGGAGCTGTGTGGCCAAATATACAGCATTTTACCTCATTTCATTTTGATCCAGCATGTAAATACTACTGTGCCGTTTCTGCAGGAAGTAAAAACAGAATTATTTATAAGCGACCAACACCATTAAAATGTCGTTTTACTTTTCTGTAAATATATGCATGTTCCTGCGGTTTTGTTTTCCAACTTTCGGAATGAATTGCTGGCCATCATTCAGCTGCAATAATATATATTTATAATAACTACAGTTTAGAACCACTGCAGCAGGCTAATGCTTCTGCCAGTTAAGCAATCTCTACAAGTGCCTTTTAGCACCTGAAGAGACCAAATATCACCACAAACGCAGTCAATATTTGTCTTGTTATACATGAACTATTTTTTTAAATATGTGCAATGATTGGATTCATTTGAGGGAACTGTGCACCATAGGCCTGGATAGAGTGGATGGGGAGAGGATGTTTCCACTAGTGGGAGAGTCTAGAAGCAGAAGCCAGAGCCTCAGAATAAAAGGACACACCTTTAAAAAGGAGATGAGGAGGAACTTCTTTAGCCAGAGGGATGGTCAATCTGTGGAATTCATTGCCACAGAAGGTTTTGGAGGCCAAATCAATGGATATTTTCGAAGGCAGAGAAAGATAGTTTCTTGATTAGACAATAGGTGCAGGAGTAGGCCATTCGGCCCTTCGAGCCAGCACCGCCATTCAATGTGATCATGGCTGATCATTCTCAATCAGTACCTCGTTCCTGCCTTCTCCCCATGCCCCCTGACTCCGCTATCCTTAAGAGCTCTATCTAGCTCTCTAGTAATTAGTACGGGTGTCTGGGGTTATGGGGAGAAGGCACGAGAATGGGGTTGAGAGGAAAAGATAGATCACCCATGAATGAATGGAGGAGTAGACTTGATGGGCGGAGTGGCCTAATTCTGCTCCAATAACTTATGGACTTGTGAACATAAGTAATGTCATCCATTATTCACTGACATGGCCCATGATTGTGTTAGTTGTTATCAGATATAGTTGGCCACAAAGAGCACAGAACGTGGGCATGTGCAACAGACTATTCAGCCCATTGGAATGAATAGGATCCATCTTCTTCTTGATTCAATTTTTCAATCGTCACAATCAAAATTACCAGCAGAAAGTCTGGAAATAGTTCATTTCATTACCATAAAAATCCACATTTCCCATGAAGGGAAAGGAGCCCAACTCAAAATATGAATCTGGTGCTATTGTCAGGTCATTCTATCCAATCAAACGAACTCACAGAAAATATTGTTATTAACGAAGTAACGACGAGAGTTTGTGTTTTTCTGTATTAGATGTGTATTTACTGTGTTGGGTATCAGAACAAATAGTTTCTTTTCAGCCAAATCCCAACTATGCAAAGGAAGTAAAGGTAAGAGGTTATTCAAAGAGTCTCTGTGACGGCATATTTGGGGATTTTCTCGTTGATTACTTGCAGCCATTCTTGAAAATGACTCGGTGTGTGACACTTCATGTAAGTTTGTAATCAGTCTGAAGAAGAGTCTGTAAGTAATCAGTCTGAAGAAGGGTCTCGACCCGATACGTCACCCATTCCTTCTCTCCCGAGATGCTGCCTGACCTGCTGAGTTACTCCAGCATTTTGTGAATAAATACCTTCATGTAAGTTTAATGATCTTTCTGTAAAGGAGTATCTAAAACCATTTGTTGTCCTATGATTATGGCCCAAGTGATATTTTGCATGATTTTATCATCTCCCAGAAGGTGTACCTGTGCCGCCACAAATTCAGTTTTTGATATATCTATATACTAAAATGATCGTTTGTTTGTTCCTGAACTACAGCTAGGAATTTCCATCACCTTTATTTGCTCCTGTTTCGTTCATCATGCATTCATTCAGAAGTCACCTTGACTACATCATGTACAGGTGTTTGTTTTATCTTCCGCTGTGCGCCCATGTTATCATTAACACCTTTTACTTAATGACAAGTAGGACAAATATGAAATGGTTTTACTGTGAGTGAAGGTAAGGACCAGATTTAGGCAATGTAAACATCTAGCCTTGCTCTTTAAAGTAATTTGATGTTCAACGTCATGTGTCCTACAGTATGGTGCAAAGCACAATAGGCATTTTGTATGTTATCTCCTGCCACGGAAAGGGATAAAGGAGGTTGTGAGACGTGGAAGAACTTGTAACAATTGCAAACAAGACCACAATGTATTCGAAGTATGCTCACACTAAGGTAGATATGTCGCCAGGACCCAAAGGCCTACATTCAGGGGGTTAAATGAAGTGGCAGTGGAGATGGTGGACCTGTTGATGGAAGTTTTTGGTGAAACTCATTGCATTCTAGGAAGCTGGCAGTGAGGTGGAAAACACCAAATTTGACTCTCTTGTTCAAGAAGGAAGAAAGACAAAAGGTGGAAAACTATGGTTAGCTTAACATCTATTGTTGCCAAGAGGCAAGTATCAATATTCTCAGAAGAAATAGCCAATCATTTACGAAAACAACATAATCAAATAAATTCAATGTGGTTTCATGAAAAGCAAATCTCGTTTGACAAATTTACTTGAGTTTTAGATGAAGTAACAAGCATCAGAGATAGATGGGAACCATTAGACGTAGTGTATTTGGACTCCAACAAAAGGATTTGACAAAATTCCACATATAAGGCTGATGCACTGGTTAAGAGCTCACATTAGTAGGAAGTCTATTGTTATGGATTGAAAATTGATTATCACATAGAAAGGAGAGAGTTGGACTAAATGAGTCTTTTTCAGGTTGGAAGCATTTAATTAATGGAGTACCCGAGGGATCAGCTCTCGGCCCTCAATTATTTACTTTATATTAATGATCTGAAGGAGAGGGTAGAAAGTAAGGTGTCTGAGTTAGCCGATGACACAAAAATGGGTGGAAGGACAAGTTGGCATGAGGATATTGTGACTCGGGAATGGGATATAGATAGAACTGAATGAATGGGAGAAAACCTGGCAAATTGAGTTTAATGTGGGAAAGTGTGAGGCTATGCACTTCCGTAAGAGGAACCTAAAGGCTAACTATTATCTAAGCGGAAAAGTATTGCAGATGGAGTGAAGTACCGAGGGAACAAGGTGCATAAATTGTAAATATTTAGCATGGAAATGTAGCAAATGGTGAGGAAACCAAATGGCATTCTGGCCTTAATTACAAAGGGAATGGAGATAATAAAAAAAACTATTATTACAATTGTACAGGGTGTTGGTGAGGCTAAAGCTGGAGTACCAAATGCAAGACTGGTCCTCTTATTTAAATAAAAAAAAGGATAGAGGATGTCAGAGAGTTGTGAATCTGTGGAATTCTCTGCCTCAGAAGGCAGTGGAGGCCAAGTCTCTGAGGGCATTCAAGAGAGAGCTAGATAGAGCTCTTAAAGATAGCGGAGTCAGGGGGTATGGGGAGAAGGCAGGAACGGGGTACTGATTGGGAATGATCAGCCATGATCACATTGAATGGTGGTGCTGGCTCGAAGGGCCGAATGGCCTCCTCCTGCACCTATTGTCTATTGTCTATGTCCAGGGCTTCACCAGACTGGGGAAAAAAGGATTGTCTTATCCAGAAAAGCTAAATATGTTAGTTTATATTCTTTGGAGTTTAAACGAATGAGGCATGATCTTACTGAAACATATCATATCCTAAAGCAGTAGGAGAGAGCAGATATTGAAATGTTTCCACTAATGGGAGAGTCTTGATCAAGGGGATATAGTTTCTAGATAAGGGGCTGATCATTTTAAAAAACAATGTATGCATAAATTATTTCTCACATAGGGCAGTGAATTCCTGCAATTTTCTGCTGCCAAGAATTATGAACACTAGATCATTCAAAGCACTTAAAGTTAATGCCGGTAAATTATTGAAAGATTGGGGGACTTAGGGCGGTGGGGAACGGACGAGAGGAGTTCAGGCCAGGAGTAGATCATCCATGATTATATTGAATGACAATGCAGGCTTTTGGGATCAGGTGATCTTCTCCTGCTCCTGTATCCTTGTGTTCTTGTGAGACCATCTCCAGGGATATAGAAAACAGGCACAGAATACTGGAACAGCTCAGCGGGTCAGACAGCATCCCTGGAGAAAATGGATAGGTGATGTTTCGGATCAGGACCCTTCTTTACACTCTCACGGATTGTGCTGGGGGAGGTTTGGGGATAAGAGAAATTAGACATACGACTGGAGAGGAGAGGGTTAGGATATTGATGCAAGGTGGAAGACAATAGACAATAGGTGCAGGAGTAGGCCATTCGGCCCTTCGAGCCAGCACCGCCATTCAATGTGATCATGGCTGATCATTCTCAAACAGTACCCCATTCCTGCTTTCTCCCCATACCCCCTGACTCCGCTATCCTTAAGAGCTCTATCTAGCTCTCTCTTGAATGTATTCAGAGAATTGGCCTCCACTGCCCTCTGAGGCAGAGAATTCCACAGATTCACAACTCTCTGACTGAAAACATTTTTCCTCATCTCAGTTCTAAATGGCCTACCCCTTATTCTTAAACTGTGGCCCCTGGTTCTGGACTCCCCCAACATTGGGAACATGTTTCCTGCCTCTAATGTGTCCATCCCCTTAATAATCTTATACGTTTCGATAAGCTGTCAAGATTGGGAGTGGGGTGGGATAGGTGTGGGGATTGATGCAACGGAGTCTAACCAATAATGGAGAACAAAATAAGGCACATATAACAAACTGTCACTGAAAGCTGCCCTGTTTTGCTGAAGGAATTTGAGCAATGGCAAAGCGGGTCTCAGCTCTCTAGATAAGCTTGGGATTCTCATATTGTGAAACAGAATTATGCGGCCCTGACATT
The DNA here is from genome assembly GCF_053455715.1 of Rhinoraja longicauda. Taxonomy (NCBI): domain Eukaryota; kingdom Metazoa; phylum Chordata; class Chondrichthyes; order Rajiformes; family Arhynchobatidae; genus Rhinoraja; species Rhinoraja longicauda. Next base: position 80,829,885 of record NC_135956.1, read on the forward strand.
TGACTATGCTGTGCATGTCCAGCAACCTCAGACTGCAAGCTCATCGTGTGCACTCGCGTCAGTGCAAGACCATGGTCTTTTGCTGCAACCTGAAAATGGATGTGCAGCTGCAAATGTTTCAACAAGGTTGTTCTAACGCAGGAGCAACTGTTTCAAGAGCAGCTCAGTGGAGTTCGGTAACTAGTGCTGCTCCTCAACATCAATGCAAATGCCTCAACTGGTTGGAATGGAATGGAATGGACTACTTTATTGTCACATGTGACTAGGCACAGTGAAATTCTTTGCTTGCATACCCAATGAATACAAATAGCAGCCCACTACAGCGCTGACAAAGTTACAAAACACGCCGGCTCCTCCTTTTGTTCTCCCCCCCTCCAACATCGGTTCCCCCACGCCGGGACCCCATTGTTCATTGTTCACCCCCCACCTCCCTCATGGCTGTCCCCCTGCACCGCGTCCTCCATTGTTCCCCCCCCCCCTCCCCCCTCATGGCGGTCCCTATTTGATTCCATCACCATGTGGCAGGGATACCTCCATCTGTCTGATGGACAGACTTGTCAATAATTTCTGTCAGCGTCCCTTTGCATATTTACTATGATATATGTGCAGGGCCATCTCCAATATTCAAACTTTCCTGTGTGTGCTTTGCTTCTGCACCAGTGTGCTGAATATAATGCCAAGTTAAAATAATGCCACTCCCTGCATACCCATACCCATCCATCCTAAGCACCACTTTAGTATCTGCTATGGATTTGGCCCCAAGATCCCTCTGTAAAGGGTCAGGCCATTAACTGAATAGTTTCCCCTTGCATTCGACTTCCGAAAGTGCAGCACCTCAAACCTGGTCGGATTGAACTCTATCTGCCATTTCTCCACCTACATCTCTAACTGTTCTATATCCTGCTGTGTTCATTGACGGCCTGTTTTACTGGCTGCAACTCCACTAATTTCTATGTCTTTTGTAAACTTACTAATCGATTCATCTACATTTTAGTCAAAGTCATTTATTTTATATATAAAGAAAATAACTGCAGATGCTGGTACAAATCGAAGGTATTTATTTCACAAAATACTGGAGTAACTCAGCAGGTCGGGCAGCATCTCAGGAGAGAAGGAATGGGTGTAGAAAAATAAATATATAAATATATGTATATGTATATATGTATATGTGTGTGTGTGTATATATATATATTTATTCACAAAATGCTGGAGTAACTCAGCAGGCCAGGCAGCATCTCAGGAGAGAAGGAATGGGTGACGTTTCGGGTCGAGACCCTTCTTCAGACTGTATATTATATATATATGTGTGTGTGTGTGTGTGTGTGTGTGTGTGTGTGTGTGTGTGTGTGTGTGTGTGTGTATGTATGTATGTGTGCATATGTATGTGTGCGCATTAAACAAACAACAGAGGTGTAAAACCATTGGTCCCAAACCTCCAGCCAGAATAGCACATAGCACTCTTCCAATACTATCCTCTGACTTCTATTGATAAGCCAGTTCTGAAACCAAACAACCAAGTCACAGTGGATCCCATGTACCTTAATCTTTGTGATTAGCTTACTTTATCAAATGTCTTACTAAAATGCATGCAGTCAACATCCATTGTCATCATCCTCATCAAGCATCTTCATCACCTCCTCGAAAACCTCAATCAAGTTAGTCAGACATGACCTGCTGTGGAAAAAGCCAAGTTTAATGTCCCTAATTGGCCCAAATACGAGTTGATCCGATCCCTGAGAATCTCTCCAGCAGCTTCCCAACCACTGACGAGAGAGGCTCACCAACCTCTAATTTCCTGTATTATCTCCATTTCTTTTCTTAAGCAATGACAACATTGGTTACTCTCCAGTCCTCTGGGACATTCACTGTGGCCAGTGAGAATATAAAGGTCTTCATCAAGGCCCGTGCAATCTCCTCTCTTGCTTCCTTCAATAACCTGGGATTGATCGTGGCTACCCAGCTGCCTTCTGCTTTCCAGTGAACATAAACAGTTTTGTTGTCAGGGGCAACCTCTCATGGCCATGGATACTCTGCTCCATAGGTTAGATAGGTGTTTGTAGGTGAGTGTTGATCATCAAAAAGTCAATTTGTCAGGTAGCAGATCATTTGGGTGATACCACAGGTGCTGGATGACGGCATTGCCTGACTAAATATCTCCTGGTGTTGAATTTTACCATTGTTCCGCCTCCAAGACAGTTGAAGGAATATTCCTTCCTCAGAAGGTGATGCCCTTTGCCTTCTGAGCAGATCACCGTTCAAACTGTGAAAAAAGCACCGGTCTTCATCATGGAAGGGATCAATACCAGATGCAATTACATTTGAGAAAATCTTATTGGAAATTTGGATTATAATTGCAAATACTTCAGATGAACTCATTTCACCCCAATCATCTTTGTGCTTATATTAATTTAGCAGGATACCCAGAAATCATGAAGTCACAGAATTTCTAAATTAAAAAGCCACTGACATACACCTACTGCTGAGTTTCTTCAGCAGCACTGTGGTGCTGATTTAGAGATGGGTCTGTTCGGAATTAGGGCATTCCACCACACTTTCCAATAGACAATAGGTGCGGGAATAGGCCATTCGGCCCTTCGAGCCGAATCCACCACCATTGACTCAATGCACTGAATGTCGGTAGCTAAGCAGTTACAAGCAGCCTCTATTATTTTGCCCGTTCAGTTCATACACTGGATTATCTACAGTTTTCTCCCTACAGTTACCTTGTACCCAGTTAAATAAATTCATAATTTGTGTAATGGCACAAATTATGCCATATTTAGTGGAGTTGAATAATTAATTTGCTTATCCATTTAGACTTTTGAGACTTTAGAGTTACAGTGCAGAAACATTCCTTTCGGCCCACCGAATCCACGCCAACCAGCGATCACCCCATGCACTATCATTATGCTACACACCAGGGACAATTTACAATTTTAACTGAAGCCAATTAACCTACAAATCTGTAGTATAAGAAAATAACTGCAGATGCTGGTACAAATCGATTTATTCACAAAATGCTGGAGTAACTCAGCAGGTCAGGCAGCATCTCTGAAGAAGGGTCTCGACCCGAAACGTCACCCATTCCTTCTCTCCCGAGATGCTGCCTGACCTGCTGAGTTACTCCAGCATTTTGTGAATAAACCTACAAATCTGTATGTCTTGAATGAATCTCTCATAAGCTAAGGATGGATTCCGGATCTCTCATTCTACCTTGTTGCAGCTCTTGCACTTTTATTAAATCTGAACTGTTTATATATCTGTAACACTCAGTTTCCTTTCTTGCTTTGCATTACCTGCAGTGCTAATGTAAAGCTGCCTTTTATCACTGGCCCTTTACTCAACCTGAGTTGCTTCATGTGTTGGCCCTTCGTGATTCCACCACACTGGCTCGCTTGTCTTTGAGGTAGTGCCTCAACTTGTGTGCAATCATATGTTCTTACATTCTTAAAAGGGATGTACCAGTACTAAAACATTACATCCTTTCTACCCGACCAAAACATCTTCTTTGTCATTTGCAATTACACTACTGTAATGATACCTAATATATCCTGGACAATAAGCTCCAGAATCCCAGGCATGCCAGCAATTGGGATTGGGGTATTGTGGCAGGGAGCATTGGCGTATATTGTTCAATCTATGTATCTGAAGATGAAAATGTAAATTCATTGTTATGAACCTTAATGTGTAAAATGCAAGTTTTTGGATGATCTATTTCATAGAGGTAGCAACACTTGGAAATGATATATCGTTTTTTTTTTAGATTTAGATTTAGAGATACAGCGCAGAAACAGGCCCTTCGGCCCACCGAGTCCGTGCCGCCCAGCGATCCCTAACACTATCCTACACACACTAGGGACAATTTAAAAAAAAAACATTTACCCAGTCAATTAACCTACAAACCTGCACGTCTTTGGAGTGTGGGAGGAAACCGAAGATCTCGGAGAAAACCCACGCAGGCCACGGGGAGAACGTACAAACTCCGTACAGACGGCGCCCGTAGTCAGGATCGAACCTGAGTCTCCGGCGCTGCATTCGCTGTAAGGCAGCAACTCTACCACTGCGCCACCGTGCCTCCCTGCCTATTAATTCTGCCTATTAATACTTCCACTCGCATGTGTTTCCTTGCTTCATTTATTTTTGTTGAGATATCAAAGGGAAGTACACCCCTTGATAACTATGCTGTGAATTCTGGACAGCTCTTGAGCTAGTAACTTGTAATGGGATGTAATGGGATGTAATCTCCAGTTTATTGCAGAAAGCCAAACGAAAAATGACCCCCATTGCTATTGCATGTTTAGAATTAAATCTTGGATCCCTCCCCCAGTCCCCAACCAGTGTTTTAGATATTTTTTTTAAAATCCATTAATTTTAAACTCACACAAGCTGAGGTGATTTCAGGTTGTGATATGCGGGTTGCTAAGCAACAGCTTGTGACAGAGGCTATGCCCACTCCAATTGTTGACAATGAGGATGTGCACATGGGTTCCAGCAGTTTGAAATGTGCCTCTCATGCTTTTGTTACTGATTTGGTCCTTGTGTTTAATGTGTGCTTGAATGCAGTCTGTATGGTAATTGATATATCTGTTCATGATTTTAACAAGTGGCTAAAATGGCTCCAGTCAGTGCATGTATTATCTCACAACTGCCAAATACTAGCCTACTATTTAGCCCTTTACCTATCCCCCACGTAGCAGACTGTATAATGTAGTTCATTTTCTGAACAATTACAGTGATGGATAGTTAATTGAGTCACTCTAAGGTTCCATGTGTGATACTCATGACCTGAACGTCACTGGTCAGATTAAAATATCACAATTTCTGAAAGACTGTTGTCATCTTATAGTCAGGACAAGATCAGAAGGTTTATCTGGATACCAGCGGGTTTCCTTTGTTTTAAAAAGGAAAAAAAATTACTCTCTCAAAACCAACAGAATGCATCCCCGATTCTTGTAAGAACATTTATTTGGTCTGTTTTGTTATTTGTTGACCCGTTTTGGCGGAATATGTTAACAAATCTCATTTTCACCATTTAAATGTTTAGTTGAAGTGTGCAAACAGCAGCAAATTTATATTGTTGGGTATTTACAATTGATTGATCCGATGTTCCTATATTCGTACAAGGAGGATAATGAATAATGGACTATGTGATATGATATGTTTTTCCACAAGTGAGCTGGCTGAATAATTCACAAACAGTGAAGTGAATTTTAATAAGCTGATAAGGGAAAGTACAGCAAGTAGACTGCCGGTTATTGTTCTATTTACACAATTTATTTGAAATATACGTATGGGTTTGGCAAGCTAATTAATAACATTACTTGAATTAATGTTAATAAATATTATTAGGTAGTGCATATGACAAATAGTACTGATTGTCATATTGGAAAATACACATTTTCCCAAGATGGTTTAATCACAGTAATATTCTACAAAGAGAGGTATTGCTTATGCACTAAATAAAGGCCAACTAATACCCTAATCTGAGACAACCGATTTTCTCTGTGTTTCTAAATTTCACTGTCTGTTTTTTTGTCTGAATGCAGTGAAACATGTATTCGTTGTGTGTGGCTATGATACCCCAATGGATCTCATCTTGGGTTCAATTTAGAAATTCAGCCTTGGAGCTTGTGCTAAATCTCCATACACGGTAGTCTCCAAGGAAGGTATTCTGTTTCCTGAATTTTGTTTCATTGGAGATAATGGAACAAAAGCCAAGAAAAATCCACAGTTATAACAGTTATAAGGGTCTCGACCCGAAACGTCACCCATTCCTTCTCTCCAGAGATGCTGCCTGTCCCGCTGAGATGCTGCCTGTCCCGCTGAGTTACATTTACCATGGGCTACCAAGAACAAGTTTCGAACGTGACTATTTTTTTCTTTGTTATTTATTATATTAAACTTACGTTTTTTACTTCACAGCAGCTGAATTCTGCTGTTAAATTATACAACCTTGCAGGCAGTGAAAGACTGGAGGATAAGGCATTGGATACTTACATATCGGGGAAAAAGTCATCAACTGGAAACCACAAACTGCATAAATCAAAAGTGCCTGGACAATAAAAAAAATGGAAATGCAAGGCTAAAATGAATGTGAATAACAGCAGGATGAAAGTTATCAATGCAGAATTTCTAAATGTATGCAGTCCAAAAATATTGCTTGCTTTTGTATAGAAACATAGAAAATAGGTGCAGGACTAGGCAATCCGGCCCTTCCAGTCATTCAATATGATCACGGTTGATCATCCAAAATCGGTACCCCGTTCCGGATTTTTCCCCATATCCCTTGATTCCCTTAGCCCGAATAACTAAATCTAACTAGGATTAAAAAGTCCCTTATTTCTCGTTGTAAAGTGACCAGGTATCTGTCCGTGTGCTGGAAATCAAATGAAATATGGATAGAGTCATAGAGTCGTACAGCACGGAATCAGGCCCTTCGGCCCAGCTTACACATGCCAGCCAATGTGTCCCATCTAGTCCTACGTGCCTGCATTTGGCCCATATCCCTCTAAACATTTCCTATCTATGTACCTGTAAAAATGTATTTTAAATGGATCATTTAGGATCCCTTTCTTTTTTTAAATGATCTTGGTTATTTCAAACCAAAATCCCATCTTTTTGGGGGGAATCATGACCTGGGAAAATCATGCAGTTGACCAGCAAGGCAGCATACTGGTTTGCGCCCAGAATTATGTGCTGAACTGGGGCCTGATCGGTACTCAGTGGAAGCTTCATGAAGAGCTTTCCCCTGCCATGTCTTTGCCATATTGATCACTCGGCAGTGTGCTGGACCCTATAGCATCATTCTCCATGGCAGTCAGAAGACAATTACATAAAAAGGCTAAAATGGAGGTCAGGGAAAATACAGGGAAAGGGTAGATATGATAATCTTCTGTAGGTGTGTGAATTACAATGATGAGTTAGACAAGGTTCAGCTCCGAAGCAAAATGTACAAAATCACCTTCGCCAACCAGTGACGTGGTTTCCCTCCTCGTCAGCACTGAAAACTGAGACTGGCAGCTATTGTGAGCAAGACATTAATATCGGATGAAGTCCTTCTAATTGCCATCTCATTGGCAATCTCAGCTCAATGTTAGTCTTGTGACTGCTCAATGAAGAATGTAAGATGCATCCAAAAACCCCAGTTTATGTTGAAAAAGGAGGAAACGTGTTGCGTGATTTCGAGAACATTGGCTTATGCTAACAATAGACAATAGACAATAGGTGCAGGAGGAGGCCATTCGGCCCTTCGAGCCAGCACCGCCATTCAATGTGATCATGGCTGATCATTCTCAATCAGTAGCCCGTTCCAGCCTTCTCCCCATACCCCCTGACTCCGGTATTCTTAAGAGCTCTATCCAGCTCTCTCTTGAATGCATTCAGAGAATTGGCCTCCACTGCCTTCTGAGGCAGAGAATTCCACAGATTCACAACTCTCTGACTGAAATAGTTTTTCCTCATCTCAGCTCTAAATGGCCTACCCCTTATTCTTAAACTGTGGCCCCTTGTTCTGGACTCCCCCAACATTGGGAACATGTTTCCTGCCTCTAACGTGTCCAACCCCTTAATAATCTTATACGTTTTGATAAGATCTCCTCTCATCCGTCTAAATTCCAGTGTATACAAGCCTAGTCGCTCCAGTCTTTCAACATATGACATATGACAGTCCCGCCATTCCGGGAATTAACCTAGTAAACCTACGCTGCACGCACGTGTACAAGTGCCTGGGTCAATTTCTTCTTGAACACTGGAGCAGGTGTATTTAAGCCCGTCGTCCCCTCAAACCTGCCCTACCTTACAATTCAATCATTGTTGATCTGGGGCTCACGTTGTCGACCTCCCCGTGGTGAGCCCTGTCAACGGACCTCAGTCAGGCGAACGACGACAAACAGAGACAGCAGAAGCAGAAGCAGCTTCGTAACTTCTGCTGCCTCAAACGCAAGAAGAAGAAGATTGTTGATCTAGCCCAGACAACGTCTTTTCTGTGCCAATTTGCCGTAGGCCTCAATTTCCTGATCTCTTTTTTTTTGTTAAACTAACAAACTGCACTTTAAACACACTGAATGAAGAAGGGTCTCGACCCGAAAAGTCACCCATTCCTTCTCTCTCCAGGGATGTCGCCTGTCCCGCTGAGTTACTCCAGCTTTTTGTGTCTATCTTCACTCAATGATCACACCTCCACAACCGAAGGTATTTATTCACAAAATGCTGGAGTAACTCAGCAGGTCAGGCAGAGTTATGCTGCCTGACCTGCTGAGTTACTCCAGCATTTTGTGAATAAATATCTCCACAACCGTTACGGTGAAGAGTCCCAGAGACTCGCCACCCTTTGCAACGAGAAATTTCTACACACCTCATTTTTCAATGGACTCCCCATTATCCTGTAACTGCATCCCCTCATTTGTGACTCCTCCCATTGATGGTGACGGTGGGAGAAATGTGTGCACACCTAGTGGGGGGGAGGGGGAGTGCAAGGGCCCACCCACATTTCTCCCATCTTCTCCCACCACCTTGGTCACTTCTTTCACTAGTCGCCCCTCCACCATATGCTCATGCCACTTCCCCAAAACCCTTATTTCCCTTCTCTCTCCCCACTTTCTCCTCCACCCTTCCCCTTCCACCCTTGTGGCTTTACATTTGGCCACCCTCTGGCTTTACATTTCTCTCATCCTCTTTTCTCTTTCTCTGAAACCCTTTTGTCATCTTTTCACCTCTCGCCTTTGTCATTATTAATGACAGCGGAGTCAGGGGGTATGAGGAGAAGGCAGGAACGGGGTACTGATTGTGAATGGTCAGCCATGACCTCATTGAATGGCGTTGCTGGCTCAAAGGGCCGAATGGTCTCCTCCTGCACCTATTGTCTATTGTCTATCTCCACTATCTTCACTCATCCAATCACCCCTTCCTTCCCTTCACCCCCCCCCCCTCCCCCTCTCCTGTATCCACCTATCACCTGTTGGACTTTGCCCCACCCCACCTCTCTTTTCAAGATTTCTCCCCCTACTCCATCAGTCTGAAGAAAGGTCCTGGCTCATCTGTCTTTCCCCTCCACAGATGTTGCCTGGCCTGCTGAGTTCCCGCACTGCATGACCAGTGCAAGAATTGCAAGTGCAAATGCAAGATTAATTGAGGAAGTGAAAAGTCAGGAGCTGTTTATTTCACAGTAATTGAGCATTAACAGCTTGATCATTTAAAAAAAATACTTCTGAAATCAGTGTCTGAGATGGATATAAATTGGTGAGAATAATTTAGACTCCTGAGGGAGCTGGCAGGTTAACAGTACAGAGACCCTGTCTGTTGAGCAGGTTAACCGATCCTTGCTCTTAGTAAGTGATGTTTCCACAATTTATATAACTTTATTATAAGCTAGGATGTCCACATTGGTGCCATTATGCTCCCCTTGAGAGGATGATGCTTGTAGTTTTGAGGCCTCAAAAAGTGGAACCTTTATCAATTTAACCTGGTCCAGGTTAAACTGTCTCCTCAAGCTCATAACTGTGTGGAATAACTTGGTTGTGTTTCAACCTGTTTTACTTTGATGATGTACTTTGTAGCCTGTGCATAACTGGTGTACCCACTGATCCTCCTGCAATGTTTCCCATTCTTATCGGTCTCTTTCTGCATATTCCAGCCAACATGTTTTACATGAAAAGCTGGAGTAACTCAGCGGGACCGGCAGCATCTCTGGAGAGATGGAATGGGTGACGTTTCGGGTCGAGATCCTTCTTCAGACCCGACACCTCTTTTCCAGCCCCACATCTCCTCCTACTCCACCAGTCTGAAGAAAGATCCTGGCCCATCTGTCTATTCTGAAGAAGGTCTGAAGAAGGGGGCCTCGATCCAAAACGCCACCCATTCCTTCTCTCCAAAGATGCTGCCTGCCCCGCTGAGTTACTCCGGCTTTTTGTGTCTACCTTCGGTTTAAACCGAAGATTATTAAGGGGTTGGACACGTTAGAGGCAGGAAACATGTTCCCAATGTTGGGGGAGTCCAGAACAAGGGGCCACAGTTTAAGAATAAGGGGTAGGCCATTTAGAACGGAGATGAGGAAAACCTTTTCAGTCAGAGAGTTGTGAATCTGTGGAATTCTCTGCCTCAAAAGGCAGTGGAGGCCAATTCTCTGAATGCATTCAAGAGAGAGCTAGATAGAGCTCTTAAGGATAGCGGAGTCAGGGGGTATGGGGAGAAGGCAGGAACGGGGTACTGATTGAGAATGATCTGCCATGATCACATTGAATGGCGGTGCTGGCTCGAAGGGCCGAATGGCCTCCTCCTGCACCTATTGTCTATTGTCTAAACCAACATCTGCAGTTCCTTCCCAAACAACATGTTTTACACCATCTACTGAAAAGGCGAATGCAAAAACTACCAAGGCAATGAGAAGTATGAAAAGAAGACTTCAGTGTCGAAAAATACAATCTCATATAATATGAATATGAATGCCTGATGAAACCATGAAAGAAAACTGTGCAGGAAGATTCCAGCCCTTTTAGAGTCAATCATTCTTAATCCTCCTGTTGATCAATAAATCAATGAAACGCCAGCGCCAAGACAAATAGGTTATTTGTTTAATCACTGCATTCTCAGATCACCACAAATGATGGGTCACCCACGAGCTTCCAGATAAGCAGAACCATCTTATATCCTCCTTTCCTGAGTCATCTTCTTGTCTATCAAATTTGTTAAACAATCCAGAGCAAGAAAAGTATTATATTTTGTTTACTGAAGCCTTCATGGTTTACTTAACATCAGCCCTTCCTTTTCCCAGCCTTCAGCCTGATAACTTACTCTTATTTTTGGAGCACATCTCGGGTAACTGTCTCTTGCTCTGGTCTTCCACAAAAGTTGCAGAAATAATCCTCTTCATTCCTGTAAGTGAATGTAACAAACAGAATCTTGCCTTGGCTATCATATCATATCATATATATACAGCTGGAAACAGGCCTTTTCGGCCCTCCAAGTCCGTGCCGCCCAGCGATCCCCGTACATTAACACTATCCTACACCCACTAGGGACAATTTTTACATTTACCCAGCCAATTAACCTACATACCTGTACGTCTTTGGAGTGTGGGAGGAAACCGAAGATCTCGGAGAAAACCCACGCAGGTCACGGGGAGAACGTACAAACTCCTTACAGTGCAGCACCCGTAGTCAGGATCGAACCTGAGTCTCCGGCGCTGCATTCGCTTATGTCTTTGTATTGGTGAGATCGGAATATAGGAGTTAGAATTCTCAAGAGTAGTTTGATTAAGTTTAAAGATAAAGCATGGAATCAGGCCCTTTGGCCCATCGAGTCCATGCCAGCCATCGATCATCCATTCACAACAGTGCTATGTTATCCCACCTTCTCAACCGCCCCATACACTTTAGGGGAAATTTATAGAGGCCAATTAACCTACTAACCCACATGTTTGTCAGATGTGGGAGGAAACCAGGGAATTTGCGTGGTCGCAGGGAGATTGTACAAACTCCACAAAGGCACCATTCAAAGGGCAGGATGGAAGCTGGGTCCTTAGCTTTTAGGTAATTGACCCTTGATTATGTAGCTGAACATGATATTGAAACGGTCATCAACAGGAAACTTCCAAGGTTCGGTTAACTGGTATGATCACATACATTGAAAGCTATCACAGGCCAAAGATATCCCCCATTTAATTCTGATTCACCCAGTTTAATTAAATCATGAGTAATGTTATATTTTCCAAGCCTTGACTCCAATCTGGTTCCTCTGTGATAGAAAGCTGATGGGCAGGGCCCCTTCGACTGATGAGGCTGTCCTCTGAGAAAACTCAGCATCTCTTTCAGGCACTCTCATCTGAGAATACTTCCCAGAAAAAAACAACTGAATTTCAGAACTCCTTAGCCAATTTGAAGCTTTGAGCTGGAGTAGTTAGCAGTAAATATTTTTGTTATTTCTGGCATTGTTCTTGTGCATGATTGATACCAACAATTAGATTTGTTAAACAAGGATGTTCAGCTAGTGGAATAGAGTGGATCATCCATCTCGGCACTCTCCTGAGGCTGCCCTCATCCAAAGGTAGTTTTCGGCCAATTCCGTTCTCTCCATATGAAGTCAACCAATGACAGAGAGCACAGGACACAGAAAAGGTAATGGGATGAGACAGCATGCAGTAATGAAGGTCTGTTCTCCTGAAGAAGTTGACCACTGGCCCAGGTGCTCCAGTACAATTACAGCACAGATAACTACCATTATTCTGGAAAATATCCCAGAAAGTCCCGTTCATAAAAGGCAGGACAAATCCAATCCATCTAACGTCAACTAATCTGGCTAGCTCAGGCAGTAGCAAAGTGATGGATGATGTCATCAGCAGCGCGATGAGGCAGTGGACTGTATACTTTCCAACAACCTCTGGTGCCAGTTTGGGTTTGGCCAGGACCACTTGGCTCCAGAGACAAATCACAGCAGGAAACATGAACCAAAGAGCGGGCTTTCAGAGGTAAGATGAGAATGACTATGCTTGTCATCAATGCAGCACTTGCCCCAGTATAGTATAAAAGCACGCTGATAAAACAGCAATCAATGGGCATCAATGAGAAAACAGTTCATCAGTTAGAATTCTACCTAGATCTGATGTGATTGTGATGATGTTGAGTGCATCCCATCTAGAGTCCTAAGTCTAAGTCAAGACATTAGGTCCTAACTGTAATAAGTATCTACTCGTGCCCTTGCTTTAAGGGCCTGTCCCACTTTAGGCGATTTTAAGGCGACTGCCGGCGACTGTCAAAGTCATAGCAAATCGCCGAACCTTTCTTTTACCCGACGACAATGACCACGACAATGCCTAGTCGGGTCGAGATTACAGCATCTTCGGAAACATCGCAAAATTCCCACGCTGTCAATGCTTCTCCAGCGTTCTAAATTTCGCTGAAATCACTGACAAGTCGGTAAGTACTTGAGAGTTTTGAACTATAACATCTTGTACGGGTTACTTAAAAACCAAGCTTCACTGTCACAAGGCATAAACTGGATTTACTTCCAGTTTACTAATAGCTATTAAAAAAAAAATTTAAAAAGTGGTTAAGTGGATTTTTGTGAAAGGTGTGTGGGCATCCTTTGAAAATGTACGGGAGATGCATATCTGGTTTCTGGGTTGCATATCTTGGTTGGGAGCCTACTTTAAATGTAATGGCTGATGGCCATAAACATCGCAAAATTCCCATGCTTACCTGACCGTCAAACTGTCGCCTCCAATCTACCTGTCAAATGTCCTGACGTTAAATAAATTGGTTAAACACAAGCATTTTATGGTATTTTGAAATGACTTTACTTATTTTAATATTATGTGCTTCTAAATGCATCTAAGACAACCTAGCAAACCTGGGGACAGCAGGCGACAGCGCCCACAATAAGCAACGATACCTGGCGACAAGCCAGCTGTGGCCGAGAAATTTCACTCCGGATTTTTTCTCAGCGACGCGCCGAGATCCACTACGATTCTTGGAAGACTCCTCACGATCACGCCTGCAACACCCGGCGAACTGTCGGCGACAGCCTAGACGCCGGCAGTCACCTTAAAATCGCCTAAAGTGGGACAGGCCCTTTAGGGAGATTATACTGTATCAACCAAATTTCAAAGATTAATTTACTTCACTGTCTTAGTTTCTTTTTTGAATGGGTTTAATTGCAATAATCACTATTTTGAACAGTGGATCACCCCTTCCAACCAAGGAAGAGGGGCTTATAGCGATCAAAGAAGTTTAAACACATGAATTTCTAAGTGAAGAACATTTAATTCCGAGGAGTATCATCATATCATATATATACAGCCGGAAACAGGCCTTTTCGGCCCACCAAGTCCGTGCCGCCCAGTGATCCCCGTACATTAACACTATCCTACACCCACTAGGGACAATTTTTTTTTTTTTTAATAACATTTTTACCCAGCCAATTAGCCTACATACCTGTACGTCTTTGGAGTGTGGGAGGAAACCGAAGATCTCGGAGAAAACCCACGCATGTCACGGGGAGAACGTACAAACTCCTTACAGTGCAGCACCCGTAGTCAGGATCGAACCTGAGTCTCCGGCGCTGCATTCGCTGTAAAGCAGCAACTCTACCGCTGCGCTACCGTGCCGAGTAATTTCAACAAAGGTTAGAATTTACAGAGGATTTACAAAACAAGTGCAATACTTACTTCAGTTCTTCATCTGTCTGTCCACCCAGTGCAGTTTTAATCCAGGCAGGTTCCTGGTGATAATTATGCAAGGAATTAGGCTCTGAGTTAATCAGGGCAAGCCTGTGCAGGACGGAAGTGCTTTGGGAAGATGCATTTACAAATCGTGATCAGTTATAAATCAGAGAGGAATGTGTGCGGGTGGTGATATTCCCAAGGACCTGCTGATCTTGTCCTTCTTAGTTTAGTTAGAGATACAATGCGGTAACAGGCCCTTCGACCCATGAAGTCCGTACCGACCAGTATCCCCACACATTAATACTACCCCACACACACAAGGGGGAATCTTTACATTGATACCAAGCCAATTAACCAAAGACAGCCCTGCATGCCTTTGGAGGGTGGGAGGAAACCGAAGATCTCAGAGCAAACCCACACGGTCACGAGGAGAACGTACAAACTCTGTACGGACTGCACCCGTAGTCGGGATCGAACCCGGGTCTCTGGCGCTGTAAGAGTTGAAAGGCAGCAACTCTACTGCTGTGCCACTGTGCAGGCCTGGTTATAGAGTTGTAGGTTTGAGAGGTACTGTCAGAATTGCCTGGGGTGAGTAACAGTGGTGCATTTTGTAGATGATGCACATTGTGGCCACCACACACCACTGGTGGAGGGAATAAACATCTCGGGTGATTAGATGGGAGCCAATTGTAAGTGAGTTTCCTTGTCCTGGTTGGTGTTTGAGCTTCTTGAGAGCTGCCGGTGCTGCGTTCATCCAGTGACTCTGTTCAGACACACTTGAGGTTTGGGGCCTGGGGAGAGGGAGACCTCATTAGACTTCTGTCAGTCTGAGGTCAACCAAAGGTCAGCTGCTTTTGTCTCAAATTACACCATTCACCCATCACTTGCCTACAGATCCCTATTAAGAAATATTTCACTGCCATAATTCTCATCTTTGATTTTAAATCATTTTCATGGATCTCCCCTTCCCATTGTCCTACTCAATAATGCTAATTCATTTCTGGCCTAATAATTATTTTGAAATTTAACCACATACTAATAGTGGCCCTGTCCTTGGTTATCAAGGAACTAAGCTTGAAAATTCCTCCCATAACAATTTTCAATGATTATTTCTTACCTTAAGTCTCTGCACGGAACAACCTCCTGCGTCGCTTGGCTGGATCGTCATGGGGAGCCAGGACATCTACTCTCCGAACCAGTGCTCTTGCACTCGTATACAGCGCCGCTGAGTACGCCGGCCCAGCATGGTGCCGCAGCGCTCACACCAGCAAGCTAGACGCCACCCTCAACGACACCATGCAGATCATCACTGGCTGCCTACGCCCTACTCCGACGGATCTCCTGCCGGTGCTCGCAGGTATCGCACCCGCCAAGCTTCGCAGAGAGTTCTTCACTCATAGGCTGGTGTGCAAGCCCCATCGGACACCAAACATCCTTTGCACCACCTCGCCCAGGATTCACAGCAACTGGGACCTCAACGCCTGTCATCTCGTCCACCCTTCTCTCGTCACGCAGCGACCCTCTGTGGCTCCGGCTTTCAACATACTAGGAGCATGGAGAACCAGCTGGGAACAGACTTCGCAACCTCCTCAATTCACTGTCGCACCGAACACCACAGCCCCACCCGGCTCGGACACGCCCCAGCAAAGAGTGGGTCGCCCTGAACCGGCTCCGCACAGGGGTCGGCTGGTTCAACGCCAACATGCATCGTTGGGGGTTGCGTCCATCAGCAGCCTGCGTGTGTGGAGCAGACCAGCATACAGCGCAGCACAGCAGTTTTGGCTGCGCTGTCCTCAGCTCGCCTGGTGGAGGGGTAGACCTCACGGCCCTCGACAACAGCACATTTCACTGGCTACAGCGCCTGGAGGCCGTTACATAACGTCTGCTGCCTCAAACGCAAGAAGAAGAAGATCTTAAGATACTCTGTGACCCCTACTTCTTTTAGACAATAGACAATAGACAATAGGTGCAGGAGGAGGCCATTCGGCCCTTCGAGCCAGCACCGCCATTCAATGTGATCATGCCTGATCATTCTCAATCAGTACCCCGTTCCTGCCTTCTCCCCGTACCCCCTGACTCCGCTATCCTTAAGAGCTCTATCTAGCTCTCTCTTGAATGCATTCAGAGAATTGGCCTCCACTGCCCTCTGAGGCAGAGAAATCCACAGATTCACAACTCTCTGACTGAAAAAGTTTTTCCTCATCTCAGTTCTAAATGGCCTACCCCTTATTCTTAAACTGTGGCCCCTTGTTCTGGACTCCCCCAACATTGGGAACATGTTTCCTGCCTCTAACGTGTCCAACCCCTTAATAATCTTATATGTTTCGTTAAGATCCCCTCTCATCCTTTTAAATTCCAGTGTATACAAGCCTAGTCGCTCCAGTCTTTCAACATACGACACTCCCGCCATTCCGGGAATTAACCTAGTAAACCTACGCTGCACGCCCTCAATAGCAAGAATACACCCTCAATAGCAAGAGAGTTAGATTTAGCTCGGGAAGATTGGGAACATGTTTCCTGCCTCTAACATGTCCAACCACTTAATAATCTTATATGTTTCAATCCTAAATTCCAGTGTACACAAGCCTAGTCACTTCAGTCTTTCAACTGGCCTTCTGTCCAATGAGTCCTGATGTTGGATTTTGTTTTGGCTCCTCTGAAAGAGTTTTGAATCTAAAGCAATATTAATTGTCCCATTTTAATCCAAATTGGTGTTGTTGGCAGATTCGAGGAAGACTTGAACTGATGCCTGGCAGGAGGGAAGGATAATGAAAGTGCTTCTCACAGATGGGTGAGATGACTCAAGAATTATGCAGAACAGAGCGCGGCACGGTGGCGCAGCGAGAGAGCTGCTGCATTATAGCGCCAGAGACCCAGGTTCGATCCGGACTACGGGTGCTGTCTGTACAAAGTTTGTACGTTCTCCCCCTGACTGCTTGGGTTTTCTCTGAGGTCTTCGGTTTCCTCCCACAAGTACAGGTTTGTCCGTTAATTGGCTTGGTATAAATGTAAATTATCCCCAGTGTGTGTAGGAGAGTGTTAATATGCAGGGATCGCTGGTCGGTGCAGACTGGGTAGGTGGGCCAAAGGATCTGTTTCCGCGCTGTATCTCTAAACTAATCTAACCTAAACAAAACAGACCTTTAGTGGGGCAGGATAATGCAGACACAAAATCTGGAATACTTGTAAGAAAGTCTTTGTCCAACTTCAGAGCATGAGGGAGTCCACCGCTATCTCGGCTCACAGATTTGTGCAGACATTTAGGCTCATCAATTGCAACATGGAAGAGGTGGCCAACTTGATCAATGGAATCCAGATCCATTCATACAGTGTTTAATTTCTCAGCTTCAACTGCAAGGCAGTCAGCCTCTGCAAAGATCTGTGCTGTGGTAAAAACACACGATATAGACAAGTTTCTGCCATTCATGTTCAGTTTGCTGCTAATGTGTTTTTGGATACTAATGTTTCAAGAGCCATGCAGAACCAAAGCCATTCAGCAATGTAACTTGCCACACACACATTATTAGGATTACTGAGAGAAGTGGCAGTGGCTCTGTGGAATATGAGTTATTGTCCTGTCTGACTAGAAACATAGAAAATAGGTGCAGGAGTAGGCCATTCAGCCCTTCGAGCCAGCACTGCTATTCAATATTATCACGGCTGATCATCCACAATCAGTACCCTGTTCCTGCTTTCTCCTCATATCCCTTGATTCCGTTAGCCCTTAGAGCTATATCTAACCAACCAGGTTATACAATGTTTGGGACATTTGGAAATCTCTGGATTGACAAATTGGAATGAATCAACTTACCTTCTTCATTTAAAGTTATTTTCTTGTAAACATAAATTTAGTACCAGCGGTGACAAAACGGCCATGAATCTAAGTTTATATTTTCAGTTTTAAACTGTTACATTAATAATCAGCTGAATTTACAGATCAAATCATCCATGCATTATTTTGTAAGAGGGAATGGAGAGAGAGAGAGAGAGGGAGAACAGGGAACTGGAGACCTATTAGCTTAGAAACATAGAAAATAGGTGCAGGAGGAGGCCATTTGGCCCTTCGAGCCAGCACCGCCATTCATTGTGATCATGACTGATCATCCACAATCAGTACCCTGTGCCCAACTTCTCCCCATACCCCTTGATTCCACTAGCCCCCTGAGCTCTATCTAACTCTCTCTTGAATTCATCCAGTGATTTGGCCTCCGCTGCCCTCTGTGGCAGAGAATTCCACAAATTCACAACTCTCTGGGTGAAAAAGTTCCTTCTCACCTCAGTTTTAAATGGCCTCCCCTTTATTCTAAGACTGTGGCCCCTGGTTCTGGACTCCCCCAACATTGGGAACATTTTTCCTGCATCTAGCTTAGGAAGGCTTCGCGGTAGGAGGTGGGATAGATAGAAGTTGTGAAAGAACGAGAACACGGTGTTTGAAATACAGCGCGGAAACAATGTGAGATCATTGTTCCTTGACAAAGGATAAACATGGAACATTGTTGAAAAGATGACAGATTGAAATGCATAGGTATTCAAAGGAATCTGGCTGATCTTGATAGTAAATTTATGAAAGCTTTCATTCAGGCACAAGAAGCATTTAGGAAGGGCAAACCATAAGTCGGCATTTATGGCAAGAGTATTTGAGTGCAGGAATTGAAGGATCTAGCTCCATTTATATGGGGCCCCTTTGTGTCTGCGCATGCAGCATTTTGCCACTACACCTGATTAAGGTATACATGTGATATAGGGATTACACTGAATAATCACCAGATTAATTCCTGAGGCCATGTTTTTTTTTTCATTTGAGGAGAGACTAAGTAGACTGAGTCTATACTCCCTGATGTTAGTGGAATAGATGGTGACCCTGTTGAAATGTTTAAAATTATGACAGGGTAGATATGGGATTTGGTTTAGTTTAGAAATACAGCGCAGAAATAGGCCCTTTGGCCCAACGAGTCCGCGCTGACCAGCAACCACTGCAGACTAACACTATTCTACACACACCAGGGACAATTTACAATTTTAGCCAGCCAATTAGCCTACAAACCTGTACGTCTTTGGAGTGTGGGAGGAAACTGGAGATTCCAGAGAAAACCGATGCAGGGTCACAGGGAGAACGTACAAACTCCGTTCAGGCATGCACCCATAGTAAGGATCAAACCCGGTTCTCTGGTGCTGTCAGGCAGCAACTCTACCAGTGCACCACCGTGCAGGTTAATGTTTTAGGTCAGAGATCCTTCAACAGAAATGAGAAGTTTTTATAAAAAATAGGTTTCACCTGTGGAGAAGTCGGGGAAGGGTTGAGTAGAATAATAGATTTGACAGAGTGAGTCCAAATAAGTTAATATAGTAGTTGGAAGCAGATTAGGAGGTAGTGTGATGGATGGGATTCCTTCCTGATGCTTAATTTGTATTCATCTGTGCAAGGTTAAAAGTGGGTTTTAGCTGTAGGAAATACTGCAAAATGTCTGCTCTGATAATTATTCTGATTTTTTTTTCTTCTGAGCACCTCATTTTTTATTCACACCTATATACATCAATAATTCAGGGTTTCTCTCCTGAATTTCTACAACGAGCAGGAAAGCAACATATGGATTTACTTAACCCATGTTGTCTATATATTTTTATATATGATTTTGTGTTTTTCTTTCGCACCTACCACCAAATTTTCAGCTATGACCTTCTTTATTTTTATTAATTTATTTATTTGTTTGTTTATTTCTCCAGTCAATACAATATAACAGACAGTTGTGAAAGTTAAATAGTACAAAATCATTATATCAGAAATAAAACAATATGATCACACACGATATTCTCTGACCGAAAAAAATGGTGTAGGCAGAAACCAAAGCTTCTTGGGTTGTTGTTGTTTAAATTAATTAAATTATTGCATCGTATGGGAGGCGCATTCCCAATCTCGTTGTACCCCTGTACAATGACAATAAAGATATATTGTATTGTATTGTATCATTGTTATTATGTAATCGTTGCATGTTCTTGGCAGGTTCCATGCCAGCACGATAAATTCGGCTGAATCCAACAGCAGCCGTTGAGGGGTATGTGAATAATAGGAAGGTCCATATACACAGACAGCACTGAGACCATCGCCAGCCATTATCTGAGGACCTTAGCCAAACACATTCAATTTCCATTACAATGACCATTCAAAGAGATCCAACACTGACCGGTTAGTTGGCTGAACAATACTTGCCATAGAGATCTGCCAATTCAATTAATTCTGATGTAGTCTAACTTCATTCATTTTGGCAGTGGAAATTTCTGACTTATGAGAGAATGATAGTTTTCCAAGAGTTAGATTTTGCAGATCATAAAATTGACAATCTCCATCTGGAGGCACAGCATGCACGAAACCTTGGCAACTGGAGCTTGGAAGCCCAAGAAAACCAGTTGGCATTTTTAACTGAATGGGCAGAATTCTTAACTGTTTCACATTCAGCAAACTAAAATGCTTTAACTTCCCAGATGGCCATTGTTTAAGATACATGATTGTCACTGACAGAGGGAGCAATAAATTGTTGCTGGCAGATCATTGACTTTTATATTTGCATTTCATTAATGTCGATGAAAAGACAATTCAGGTGATGTGCACAATGGGTCAGGACTACACTGTAAGTGAAAATCAACTTGTGATAACTTTGAGATGTGTTCATTGTGATCTAATGGTTTGAGTTCTGACCGTTTAAGATGTGATAGACGTCCGTTGTTTCGAGTCTGCTTTGAGACACGTAGACACAAGGGACTGCAGATGTAGGCTTACCAAAAAAGGCACAAAGTACTGGAGTAACTCAATGGGTCAGGCAGCTTCTCTGGCGAGAAGGAATAGGCACTATTCATGTCCTCCAGAGATGCTGCCTGACCCGCTACTCCAGAAACAAGTGGCTGCTTTGAGATAAGTTGCTCGGGTGATGTTTTTGAAATGTTCGAGTTTGATTCAAGATACCTTTTATTTTCTACTTTTTTTTCCCCACTTTAACTCTGTTTAAAAATGAATGTCCAGAGTAAACGTCCTCAGTATTTTTGGACTTTAGACTTTAGAGATACAGCGTGGAAACAGGCCCTTCGGCCCACCGAGTCTACGCTGACCAGCGACCACCCCATACACCAGCACTCTCCTGCACACTAGGGACAAGTTACAAAGGCTATTTGAGCTGTACGTCTTTGTAGTGTAGAAAGAGACTGGAGCTGCCCGAGAAAAGCCTACTCCGATGTCATTATTGCTAGTTAAGTGTGTAAACAACAGATTGCACCCCTTAGCCATGATCGAACCCAGGTCTCTGGAGCCGTAGGGCAGCAACTCTACCGCTGCGCCTTTTGGACCTTTTTTTAAGTCCTTGTCCATTTCATCACTATCGTAAAATATAAAGCAGCCTAACCAGAGGTCACCTGTTTTCCACAGGGCTCTGCTGAACCTGTGGCTCTGTGGCTGCTGGTCTATTTTATTTTCCTCGCTGGGAACTCAAGTTATACCTGTGCCAGTGAGGTGCGGCAGCTATCAGGACGAGATTTTCATGCCAGAAGTTAAGGGTTTCTGTCTACCGTGCTAATGACATCAATTTTTTAAAAAAAGATCAAATGTCGTCCTTGCATTTGTGTGCACACCTGCATTTGCGTTTAACCTTTTCTTAAAAAGTTAGACCTTTGACATATGTTTTTATCCACCATAAAAACCAGCCCTACTAATCAAGGGTTATTTACTCTCGTATTTCCCCGAGGCCCACTAACAACTAAATGAGAAGTGCCTGACTTGGTGGGATAGCCCTTCCCCTTAGAAGATATTTTTTGGTAGAGCATGCCTCTGGGCTATGTGGCCCCTTGTGCTCTGAGTCACTACAATACTTTTCCAAGTGGGTTGACTGGACACACTAAGATGTCCTTCTGTCACCCTATACCTCTCGAATTCATGAGCTGAGCCCAGGAAATACATCCATTCCGGGAATAATCCGCAGACAATGCCTTAAGCCAGACTGATTAGGCCCCTTTCCCGACAAACGTATTTTCATGGCTGAGAAATATTTTAAAGTAAAACCTTAAACAATTGCATTAGCTTCCCTTTGATCTAACTGGGTTTCATCCTCCCCAACTCTTTAGTCTCAGCCACTAGGTATCAGCTCTGACCCCATCTTCTACACGGTATTTTACCTCAGCTCTTTGATATTTTGTTTGAACGTTACAATTCTGAATTACGTCCCAGTCGGTCAAACACAATTTCAATACTTACAGTGGATTAACTAATTTACTTCAGTGAGGATTCAAGTGGGAAAATGCAAGTACACTGCACAATAGGGTTACATGTGTGGGAATGAACTGCTGCCGATGGTTTACACAGAAGATAGGCACAAAATGCTGGAGTTACATGTGGGTTTACATGTGTAGGAAAATAACTGCAGATGCTGGTGCAAAGCGAAGGTATCACAAAAAGCTGGAGTAACTCAGCGGGTCTGAAGAAGGGTCTCGACCCGAAACATCACCCATTCCTTCTCTCCTGAGATGCTGCCTGACCCGCTGAGTTACTCCAGCTTTTTGGGATACTGTGGGTTTACATGTTACAATGGGGTTACATGTTAGTTGGGGAAAGTGAAATCTTAAAAATTTCCCAACACCAGCTGTTCAAACTAAGCTAACCGCATGTTGGTATCAGTTTATCATTGCCATGTTTACTGAGTTATAGATAAATAGTTTATTTATGTACTATCCAGTCAGACCAAATTATACACTGTACAAGCAAGCCAAGCACAACAGGTAATGCAAAGAGAAAAATACCAGAGTGCAGAATATAGTGTTCCAGAGCTATATCGACATGAAATACCACAAACGAACATACAAGTCCTTCAACAATTTTTTTCAGACTCCTAACTGACTCAATCATTTTCGTGCATTTGCATTTTTAAACGTTCTTTGGCAGTGCGGGGCGGCACAGTGGTGTAGCGGTAGAGCTACTGCCTTACAGTGCCAGGGACCTGTGTTTGATCCTGACTACTCTGGGTGTTTGTCTTGTGCAGAGTTTGTACGTTCTCCCCGTGACCCGAGTGGGTTTTCTCCCACACTCCAAAAGACGTACAGGTTTGTAGGTTAATTGGTTTGGTATACATATAAATTGTCCCTAGTGCGTGTAGGGTAGAAACATAGAAAATAGGTGCAGGAGTAGGACATTCGACCCTTCGAGCCTGCACCGCCATTCAATATGATCATGGCTGATCATCCAGCTCAGTAGCCTGTACCTGCCTTCTCTCCATACCCCCTGATCCCTTTAGCAAAAAGGGCCACATCTAACTCCCTCTTAAATATAGCCAATGAACTGGCCTCAACTACCTTCTGTGGCAGAGAATTCCACAGACTCACCACTCTCTGTGTGAAGAAATGTTTTCTCATCTCGGTCCTAAAAGACTTTCCCCCTTATCCTTAAGCTGTGACCCCTGGTTCTGGACTCCCCCAACATCGGGAACAATCTTCCCGCATCTAGTGTTAATGAGTGCGGGAATCGCTAGTTGGTGGGCCGAAGGGCCTGTTTCTGCACTGTATCTCTAAACTAAACTAAACTAAACTAAGCAGACCTGCAGATATGAAGCTGTTGGGAGTGTACCACCCCCTTGGGTAATCAGAACGTACTTGGGAAGCAGATCTCTCTCTTTCTGTCACACTAGTCCTCTCACGTTTACACTGACATAGCCTTGGTGCACTCGGGGCATTCAGAGATATTATATATTACATAGAAACATAGAAAATAGGTGCAGGAGTAGGCCATTCGGCCCTTCGAGCCTGCACCGCCATTCAATATGATCATGGCTGATCATCCAACTCAGTATCCCGTACCTGCCTTCTCTCCATACCCCCTGATCCCTTTAGCCACAAGGGCCACATCTAACTCCCTCTTAAATATAGCCAATGAACTGGCCTCAACTACCTTCTGTGGCAGAGAATTCCACAGATTCACCACTCTCTGTGTGAAAAAAAACTTTCTCATCTCTTCCCCCTTATCCTTAAACTGTGACCCCTTGTTCTGGACTTCCCCAACATCGGGAACAATCTTCCTGCATCTAGCCTGTCCAACCCCTTAAGAATTTTGTACGTTTCTATAAGATCCCCCCTCGATCTTCTAAATTCCAGTGAGTACAAGCCGATTGTATCAATTTCTGTATGTGTGGGCCAATAATTGCCTTTGACATACAACCCCCCCCCCACCAATGTAGGTACATTAGTCACTATCCCGGCATGTTACGCTACATATCCTACACTGTCCCTCTGAACAATATGCAGTAATCTTGTCAAATGGCTATTCAGTGTTTGCAGCAGTTTACTAACTGTGCACGCAGGGGAGTGGGTGTGGGGGCTGAGTGGGTGGAGGAGAAGGTTGGCGTAGGGTGGGAGTGGGGGTGGGGGGAGGAGAGAGTGGGGATGGGGGGGAGGGGAGAGTGGTGGTGAGGGAGGAGAGGGTGGGGGGAAGGGGGGTGGGGGAGAGTGGGGGGTGGGGGGGGGATTGAGGGTGCTACACCAATACAGGAGAGGCTTTAGGTCCAGGGCTCACTCAGTCACACCTTCTCCCCTTCACTGTTCCCTCTCTACGAGGACTGGGTCTAACGGGTTCATTTGGTCTAGTATACAGTAATCTTGTCAAATGGCTATTCAGTGTTTGCAGCAGTTCACTAACTGTGCCAATGAAGGTGTGCAAATGAAACTTGGATATTTTTGTTTCGAAACAAGATCACTTTTTATGACCTGTAAAACCATTCTGTTGGAAAACTACCATTCTCTCCTAAGTCAGAAATTTCCACTGCCAAAATGAATGAAGTTAGGCTACATCAGAATAAATTGAATTGGCAGATATCTTTTGACCTTAATGATCAGCCACCTAACCAGGTAGTGTAAGAAAATAACTGCAGATGCTGTTACAAATCGAAGGTATTTATTCACAAAATGCTGGAGTAACTCAGCAGGTCAGGCAGCATCTCAGGAGAGAAGGAATGGGCGACGTTTCGGGTCGAGACCCTTCTTCAGACTGATGTCAAGGGGGCGGGACAAAGGAAGGATATAGGTGGAGACAGGAAGCCACCTAACCAGGAGTCAGGTATTTATTCACAAAGTGTCTCGACCTGCAGAAGGGTCTCGACCCGAAACGTCACCCATTCCTTCTCTCCCGAGATGCTGCCCGACCTGCTGAGTTACTCCAGCATTTTGTGAATAAATACCTTCGATTTGTACCAGCATCTGCAGTTATTTTCTTATATAACCAGGAGCCAGTACTGGAGGATCACTTTGAATAGTCATTGTAGTGGAAATTGGATATGTTTGGCTAAGGTCCACAGATAATGGCTGGCGATAGTTTCAGTGTGTGGACCTTCCTGTTGTTCATATACTCCTTAACTGCTCCTTTGGATTCAGTGAATTAATCCTGTTGGCATTGAACCTGCCGAGAACATGCAATAAACATGTTATAACAGTGATAAACAAAGTCATTGCTGAAATTGGGTGCAAGGTGCAAAAGAAAAACACAAAATAATAGCAGAAATTTTAGCCAACATGGATTAAGCATTATCTATATGTTGCTTTCTTTCTCTTTGTAGAAGCTCAGGAGAGAAACCCTGAATTATTTATGTATATAGGTGTGAATAAAGAATGAGGTGCTCAGAAGAAAAAAAATCATGATTATCAGAGTCGACATCTTGCAGTATTTGCTACAGCTAATCCCCCTTTTAACCTTGCACGGGTTAATACACATTAAGCAACAGAAAGAAATCCCATCCATAATACTACCTATCGCCCCACCCCCCACCGGCCCATCCCTCTCCACCCCACCCCCCACCGGCCCATCCCTCTCCACCCCACCCCACCCCACACCTGCGTCACTATCACTAGTTAAGTGTGCGAATAACGGCTTACAGAATGAAAATTAAGAAGTTAAGATATCAAAATCCTCTATTCATTAGTATAGCTTGGCCTGATGGGCATGTCCCACAAGTCTGGGAACCCTTGTATCCTCTCATATATCTCCCAAAAAGATGCCAATGACAATGTTAGGCCCTGGTAAGCTGCTGAGACGAAAGTGAAAAAGGTGTTGGAAGAGCATTTCTTTCACTCTCATCCTTCCCCATGGTAGACTCCTCCTTTCTGTTATTTTGATGTCATGTCTCTGGTTGAGGTTTACATTTAGGTTTACCATTTTTACAAAAATGGTAAACCTAAATTTTTGGAGCAGTCCTGAGCTATTATCTACATTGGAAACCTTTGGATTATCTTTGATCAGACTTTACTGCCTTTACCTTGCACTAAACATTATTCATGTTATTCCCTCTATCGTATATCTGTGTACCATGAATGGCTCAATTGTAATCGTGCATTTTCTTTCCGCTGACTGGTTTGCACGCAACAAAAGCTTTTCTCTGTACCTTGGTACACGTGACAATAAATGCACTAAACTAATCCAAACTATTGACATGTGCACTGAGGTACAGCTAAAAGCTTTGTTTGCTATCCGATCAGATAACACTATAAATAGACAATAGACAATAGGTGCAGGAGGAGGCCATTCGGCCCTTCGAGCCAGCACCGCCATTCAATGTGATCATGGCTGATCATTCTCAATCAGTAACCCGTTCCTGCCTTCTCCCCATACCCCCTGACTCCGCTATCCTTAAGAGCTCTATCCAGCTCTCTCTTGAATGCATTCAGAGAATTGGCCTCCACTGCCTTCTGAGGCAGAGAATTCCACAGATTCACAACTCTCTAACTGAAAAAGTTTTTCCTCATCTCAGTTCTAAATGGCCTACCCCTTATTCTTAAACTGTGACTCCTTGTTCTGGATAAATACAATCAAGGCAAACAGCACAGGCAACATGGTGGCGCAG
Organism: Rhinoraja longicauda; assembly: GCF_053455715.1. Lineage (NCBI taxonomy): Eukaryota > Metazoa > Chordata > Chondrichthyes > Rajiformes > Arhynchobatidae > Rhinoraja > Rhinoraja longicauda. The sequence continues at coordinate 80,856,897 of NC_135956.1, forward strand.
GGGTAGAGTTGCTGCCTTACAGTGCCAGAGAGACCCAGGTTCGATCCTGACCATGGGTGCTATCTGTACAGAGTTTCAACTTTCTCCCCGTGACCGCGCCGATGTCCTCCAACGCTCCACATCTCTGGAGAACGTGGATTGGTGATGCTTTAGGTCGGGACCCTTGTGATATCCTTTGGCAATAATGCAAGGAAATTGAAAACAGCATTAGAAGGTTAGATGTACAGATTTGTAGGTTAATTGGCTTCGGTAAAAATAGTAAATGATCCCTAATGTGTAGGATAGTGCTTGTGTGTGGGAATAGCTGGTCAGTGTTGACTTGGTGGGACATAGGGTCTGTTTCCGAGCCGTTTCTCTAAACTAAACTAAACTAAACTAAAAAGTACAATGGGGAGAGCAAACGACAAGGTGCAGAGTGCAGAATATAGTTCTCAGCATTGGAGAGCCTCAGTTCCAGTGAATGTCCGCAGTGGGACAGAGGTGAATAGACGACACTACCCTAGCTCATGGATGGTGGATTGTAAGTATACCGAATAGCTGGTAATTCTTCTTCTTGCATATGGCGTGCACAGCCTAAAGTTGTAGGTCACGGGTAGCTGGTAATTGAAACTGATAAAAGGACACAAAGTGCTGGAGTAACTCTGCGGGTCGGGCAACATCTCTGGAGAACGTGGATTGGTAATATAAGAAAATAACTGCAGATGCTGGTACAAATCGATTTATTCACAAAATGCTGGAGTAACTCAGCAGGTCAGGCAGCATCTCGGGAGAGAAGGAATGGGTGACGTTTCGGGTCGAGACCCTTCTTCTGAAGAAGGGTCTCGACCCGAAACGTCACCCATTCCTTCTCTCCCGAGATGCTGCCTGACCTGCTGAGTTACTCCAGCATTTTGTGGATTGGTAATGTTTTGGGTCGGGACCCTTGTGATATCCTTTGGCAATAATGCAAGGAAATTGAAAACAGCATTGGAAGGTTCATCTTCAACTAATGATGGAAGCTGTTTTTAATTGCCTTTTAAAAATGTCATTGTATTACCTGAGCACACAATTTGACTTCACATCTGAAGAGCAATGGGCCAGTGTTTGTTGTGGTGCTCACACTTGGTGCACAGGTTTTCCATCCCCAAACTCAATCCCCCCCCCGTCCCCCATCCCCCTGCCACACCCAAACTTGCCTTCTCCAAATGTGGAGGAGACTTCTCAAACGGTCCGGAGCTGAGCAAGGGTCTCTGCAAGAGGGTGTGGGCTCTCAATGCAACTGGGTGACCTGGGCTGGATGAAGCATGCCCAAGCTCATAAGCCATGCTCCATCCCATCAAACGAAGCGGCACACATACCTTAGTTTGCACTGACGGCGCTGAAGTAGAGATGGTCGAAAACTTCAAATTCTTGAGAGTCAATATCACCGACAACTTCTCCTGGACCACCCAACGACCAAGAAAGCACAATATCATCTCTAGTTCCTTCGAAGGCTGAGGAAGTTCGGCATGTCCCCTACAACTTTCATCTACCTCTACAGATGCGCCATAGAAAGCATGTTATCAGGATGCATCGCAGCTTGGTTTTGGAACAGCTCCATCCAACACCACAAGAAATTGCTGCGAATTGCAGTCCATCACACAAACCAACCTCCCTTCTATAGACTCCATTTATACCTCACGCTGCCTCGGCAAGGCCAGCAACATAAAACAAGGAGGAATCACACTCTGGCCACTCCCTCTTCTCCCCTCTCCCATGGGGCAAAAGGTATAGAAGTGTGAAAACGCACACCTCCAGATTCAGGGACAGGCTGTTATCAGGTAACTGAACCATCCTACCACAACCAGAGAACAGTGCTGAACCACTATCTATCTCTTTGGTGACCCTCAGACTATCCTTGATTGGACTTTGCTGGCTTTACCTTGCACTGAACGTTATTCCCTTATCATGCACCTGTACACTGTAAATGGCTCATGTGTTCTCTGTCTGCTGCCTGGATAGCCATGTAACAAAAGTTTTTCACTGTACCTCGGTGGTACACGTGACAATAACAAAAATAAATTAAACTAAACGATAGTTTAAAGGTCAATATTTTTCTTTGACTCGGTGCCTGTTTTTTTACCACATTTACACTTTAAAAGATTATCACCTCGTGATCGATTGCAAACAATTTGGTTTTATTGTTTGTGATAATATTTGCTGGTTCCACAGATTAAAAAAAAACATTTAATAAATTTTGTTAGTGAATCACACAAAGCTTGAATGTGGAGCAACAAGACTTCATTTCTTTCAGTTTCAGAGTGAAAAATTGTTTTATGATGGAGAGATCAAGTCTCATTCCATTTTGATTTACTTACTTTCATCAATGCTTTCTTTGGCACTTAAATTGGCACTGAAATTTTATTATCTTAACCATAGCAACCGCAGGAAACTGTATTTTAAGGCACAGTTGGGTACCTGGAAACTCTGAGTGGCAGACAATACGCATTGCAATTCATTCGCGTTCATTTATTTTTGAAGTCTTTCCCATGTGAGGGATTTTTTTTATTTTTATAATCATTTTAAACTTTGCGTGCCTGATTTTTTTTTTAATGAGAAAATCCAGTGCATGCTTTCGTGGGCCCACGCCAGATTAACAAAAGTGAGTAAATGTCTTCAAGTAAATGTTGGTCAACAATTCGCTATCAATATTAATGACATTATTTCTATTCCGGTCAGTGTGAGCTATAATACAGAACGAACAGACGAATCCTGAGTAGTGCACTTGAAAACAGCTCCGTGCCCCCCTGAGATCCTGCAGCGCAGAAAAGCACAGAGTAGCCTTTCAACTAACTGCACCGATGTGGCGAGCTCCCCTTTCTGCTGCTGGATATATCCGTGAACAATTCCACAACTGTGTCAAACGGTTTGCGGTGATGGGGAAAGTTATACCGGTTCCCGATTCAATCACCCACCTACCATTAACCACCATAGGGAGGGAGATATACCTTTTCCTCCTGGGCTCAGTCAAAGCTGTTTAACTCGGCAGATGCACTATTTCATGCCTCCGTGAGACCGGGGTTTTAAAAGCAGTTTAGACATCCTGAAGATTAGATTTTGTGGACGAAGCAGAGATCCCCAACATTCATCTGCTCAATACGTTTGCCACATGAAGATCCAAGCATATTGTCCCACACGGGATAAGGGGTAGTAGGCCATTTAGAACGGAGATGAGGAAAAAAAATCCTGGTCAGAGAGTTGTAAATCTGTGGAATTCTCTGCCTCAGAAGGCAGTGGAGGCCAATTCTCTGGATGCTTTCAAGAGAGAGCTAGATAGAGCTCCTAAAGATAGTGGAGTCAGGGGGTATGGGGAGAAGGCAGGAACGGGGTACTGATTGTGAATGATCAGCCATGATCACATTGATCATGGTAAAGCTAGTTTCATGGTAAAGCTAGTTTCATGAAGGTAATGTTCCCATTCCAGCTTGCTGTTCCACAAAAGGTTGCAACCCTCTTGTTCTTAAAACTGGCCATTTCATGCCTGTAAGAGGTCACACAGTGAGGTAGCATCAATGTTTAAGAATCCGATGTCCGGATCTATAACGTTCAGATCTGCATTGGAGTTGTGCATGAGTTTATTGACTTTCCAGACCCTGAACTTGATATAGTGGAGCGAAAGTTGATGTGTGTGGTTTCTTTTCAAGTCATCAACTAGAACATGGCTCTACCACATTCCCAACCCTGGCCTCAGTCACACACCTAATCATGTTCCCAATCCCAGGCACAACTAGCCACTTTCCCAATACCATCTAATGACACAACCTTGAATGAATACATATGCAATGACACTCTTGAACAGGAGAGTTTAGGACCAGAGGCCACAGCCTCAGAATAAAAGGGACGTACCTTTAGAAAGGAGATGAGGGGAAATTTATTTATTCAGAGGGTGGTGAATCTGTGGAATTCTTTGCCATAGAAGGCTGTGGAAGCCAAGTCAATGGATATTTTTAAGGAGGAGATTGATAGATTCTTGATTAGTATGGGTGTCAGGGGTTAAGGGGAAAAAGCAGGAGAATGCGGTTGAGAGGGAAAGATAGATCAGCCATGTTTGAATGGTGGAATAGATCTGATGGCCAGAATGGCATCATTCTGCCCCTATACGTTATGAACTTATGAACATCATCCAAGATAAAGCAAAGCAGTTTTAATTCACTCTCTCCCTGGCCTCAGTGCACAATACAAGATGTAATGTATCAGATTATCTAGGGCAATCAGAAGACTCTCATAAACTTGCAGGTAGACACAAAATGCTGGAGTAACTCAGCGGGTCAGGCAGCATTATGGGAGAGAAGGAATGGGTGACGTTTCGGGTCTAGACTCTTAAACCAGCATCTGCAGTTTTTCTTCCTACTCATAAACTTCCAGCATTTCTCACCCGTGGAAGACATGGACACCAGAGGTTATGAGCCAAGTCAATGGATATTTTTAAGGAGGAGATTGATAGATTCTTGATTAGTATGGGTGTCAGGGGTTATGGGGGAAAAAAGCAGGAGAATGGGGTTGAGAGGGAAAGATAGGTCAGCCATGTCTGAATGGTGGAATAGATCTGATGGCCAGAATGGCATCATTCTGCCCCTATACGTTATGAACTTATGAACATCATCCAAGATAAAGCAAAGCAGCTTTAATTCAGCTCCTGCAAATTCATGACAAGTCTCACCCCTTACTGATTCGGAGATACCCTGTAGTTTATTCACTGCCACCAGTAGCCTGGATCTGGTCATCTGACGGCACAGCAGGTGTGCATTCACTACTCAGACCTCCATTGGTCCAGGAAGGCAGCTCATCATCATCTTCACTGAAGAAGTTAGGGATGGGAAATGAATGGTCGCTTTGCCAGCAATGCCTATCTTAAATGAATGAATGTAAAGATGTCATCTTCCATCTTCCATTCTCATGGTTACATTCATATTTTTCTATGGACTCCTTCCTCCCACTTTTATATCCTTCTATAGTCCTTCCCCAAAGCTCTGTTCTTGTGGCCCTGGCCTCATTTCCTCTGTAGGCTCACCATGTTAATTCAGTAGCCTCCTACACGCAACTTCATTCCTGAACCATTCTACCTTGTTTACCTAATACGCTCTCCTGAAGAAGGGTTCCGTCCTGAAACGTCTACTATTCTTTTTTTCCAGAGATGCTGTCTCACCCATTGAGCTACACCAGCATTTTGTGTCTATTTTCGGTGTGAACCAGCATCTAGAGTTTCTAGATGCTGATGCTTAGATCACCTCTTTTAACTATTCGGGTTGCACGTTGAGTTCCTTCATGTTCCTGTATGGCTTTCTGGATTTCTTGTCTGTGTTAAAGTTACTACTTAAGTTCAAGTTGTGTAAGAGGTGAAGGTCTAATTGATTGGAAAATAATTGAAGTCATCAGAAAGTCCATGCAGAGAATGATCAATGAACTTCTTTGTGAAGTAGTAAAGGAAAATGCATTGGAGTCTGTTAAGAGGCACTTGGAAACTGTGTTGGCAGTAAGGTAGACTTCTGAAGATAAATGAGATAAAATGGACCACAAAGCACTCTCGTTAATATTCATCCTGTGATCTATTGAGGCTTTTTTCCTGCACCGAACAGCCATGAATTGTGTCTTCCTTATCTATGCCTGTGAAATATAGTAGAATCCTGTACCTAGTGCTTTTCCTGTCAAGTCTAAACTAGAACAAATTGGCATCAGGCCGTAGGGCAACAGCCAGATCCATACTTTATCGCACTGGGTCACATGTTAAATGCCTGACCTATCACTAATTTAGCTATTAATTATTATGAGCAGCAGAATTAGTTTTTCATTTGGGAATATTCAGCAAAAGGAATTTCAAAACACATGAGTGTAGGAACAAGAGCAGACTATTTAACTCCTTGAGCCATTTTTGGAAATCCAGCCAGATTATGGCTGGTCTCTAACCTTCGCCCTCTATCAATTATTATTCTAATTAACAAAATTATATGTAAAAAAGTTTTCTGACATTCTCTCTAAAAGAGCTGCTTTAACGTTTGACCAATGCCTTAATCGTAGATTCCTTGCCGACAGACTAGCCCCCTTATTTTTTTTAAAGTTCAAAATGTTGAACCTTCTGAATGTCAGGAAATACAATCTAAGAACAGTCAGCACCATCTCATCCATTGGGTTAGAGAATGATATAGTAAATCGTTGGCCAAAAAAGACACAACGTGCTGGAATAACTCAAAGGGCCAGGAAGCATCTCTGGAGAACATGGTGGACACAAAATGCTGGAGTAACTCAGCGGGTCAGGCAGCATCTCTGGAGAGAAGGAATGGGTGACGTTTCGGTTTGAGACCCTTCTTCTCGTCCAGAAACATCGCCCATTCCTTCTTTCCAGAGATGCTGCCTAACCCACGGAGTTACTCCAGCATTTTGTGTCTACCGTTGATTTAAACCAGCATCTGGAGTTCTTTCCTGAACATGAAGAGGTGACATATTCAATCAATGTATTGAATTAAATAACATTTAATTCTCCAATCCTTTGTCCCGCCCCCCTGACATCAGTCTGAAGAAGGGGCTCGACCCGAAACGTCACCCATTCCTTCTGTCCTGGGATGCTGTCTGACCTGCTGAGTTACTCCAGCATTTTGTGAATAAATACCTCCAATTTTAAATAACCTCTAACAACCTTCCGCCCCCCCCCCACTCCTCTCCCCTTTTCTCCCCCACAATCCCCTCCCCCGCCCACCCCCTGGCTTTAGCTGATACTTACTTGATTATGAACTACCTGCTATGAGCATTGCATTTAATTGTTAACTGTATGTTTGTGTTGTCATTTGTGAGTGGAGCACCAAGGCACACTCCTTGTAATATGCACATGGCCAATAAACTTATTCATTCATTCATTCATTCATTCATTCATTCATTCATTCATTTGAACCATCATAAGGAGCAGCCAGATCAAAAATGGTAGCTGAAGAAGGGTTATCATATCATATCATATATAATACAGCCGGAAACAGGCCTTTTCGGCCCTCCAAGTCCGTGCCGCCCAGCGATCCCCGTACATTAACACTATCCTACACAATTTAGGGACATTTTTTACATTTACCCAGCCAATTAACCTACATACCTGTAAGTCTTTGGAGTGTGGGAGGAAACCGAAGATCTCGGAGAAAACCCACGCAGGTCACGGGGAGAACGTACAAACTCCTTACAGTGCAGCACCCGTAGTCAGAATCGAACCTGAGTCTCCGGCGCTGCATTCGCTGTAAAGCAGCAACTCTACCGCTGCGCTACCATGCCGCCCACATTCGGGTTATGACCCGAAATGTCACCCATCCCTTTTCTCCAGAGATGCTACCTGACCTGTTGAGTTACTCCAGCACTTTGTGTCTATCTTCAAAAATTGGTTATCCAGCGAGTATTTCTTTCTAGTTTGCATTACATTTTTAATTGTTTAAAATGAAAGGTTAGCCAATCCTAGCAGAAATCCTCTTGCGTAAGTCCAGACAAAGGCGAAGCAAGGGAAATCCACGCAGATGACTCGTGATTTAGAAAAAAGTAATGATATTGTCATAGCAAAATTGAGCTGCTACAAGCCATGAACGGCTCCATCCTTTCAAACAAAAGGCCTGACAAAGATTCCCGATATAGATACCATTATTAGCACTTGTTCTGAAGGCTGATTAATTGCTTGCCCAAGGTGTTATTACAAGAAAGGGTGTGAAGTGAGTAACTAGTTGAAGGCTATGCTGAAGTAACCTAATATGGTGTTGCTCACCATACCATGAGTTATGGCTAGTAAGGAAGGTCATATGTGCACTTGTGAAAACAAACTCTTTCGAACAATAAAGGGCCTCCATATTTTTATCATCTGAGATTTGAGAAGAGGATCTTACAGAGATTAACTATATCACTTGTGTATTTTCTTTGCCAATATCCATTAGAATGTAAAAGAAAGGATTGCATTTATATATTGACCTCCAGACCTCCAAAATGCCCCAAGGGGTTCATGGCTAATTAATTACTTCTGAAGTATCGGTCATTATTGTTTATACTTAAACGAAGCAGCCAAATAGCCCTGACAAACAGCACTGAAGTAATTAGACTGTTCCTCTGCTTTCAATACTGTTTGTTTGAGAAATAATTGTTGGTCAGGCTTCTCTTTAAAAATAGGGAAGTAAGATTTTTGAGGTGCGGCCAAAAAGTCTAACTTCAGACCCCAAAAAGCAGCAGCACTGCCAATGGAGCATGATATCAGTTTTGTTCGGAAGTGTCAGCACAGTTCCTCGAAGGTGACGTGAACATACCGATGAGATATGAGACTGCTGATTCTGTGGTGGTCATTTTAACTTGGATTAACAACTTTCCGGATCAAGCCACCTACAACTCCCAAATCGTCCATCCAAGCCCCCTCCATCACAAAATATCCGTCACTCGACAAAGATGGACACAAAATGCTGGAGGAACTCAACGGGTCCGGCAGCATCTCTGGAGAACCATCACTTATCCAATTTGTCCAGAGATACTGCCTGACCATACTGAGTTACTCCAGCATTTTGTGTCCCAAACCCTACATGCAATACCCCAACTGAGGTGAGAAGAAACTTTTTCACCCAGAGAGTTGTCAATTGTGGAATTCTCTGCCACAGAAGGCAGAGAATTCCAGCCAATTCACTGGATGAATTTAAAAGAGAGTTAGATAGAGCTCTTGGGGCTAGTTGAATCAAGGGATATGGGGAGAATATATTCCTTTATTCGTCCCACAACGGGGAAATTTACAAATTTACAAAGACAGGCACAGTTTATTGATTGTGGATGATCAGCCATGATCACAATGAATGGCGGTGCTGGCTCAAAGGGCCAAATGGCCTCCTCCTGCACCTATTTTCTATGTCTATGTAACACCCCCCTCACATAACAAGGCATTCTCCTATGTAGAATTTGAATTAAGTAAGGATGACACAGTGGCACAGCAGCAGAGTTGCTGTCTTACAGCGCCAGAGACCCGGGTTCGATCCTAACTAGGGTGTTGTCTGTACGGAGTTTGTATGTTCTCCCTGTGACTGCGTGGGCTTTTCTTCGGGTGCTCCGGTCTCCTCCCACAAGACGTGCAAGTTTGTAGGTTAATTGGCTTCGGTAAAGTGTCCCTAGTGTGCAGGAATAGAACTAGCGCACGGGTAATCGCTGGTCGGCGCAAACTCGATGGGCCGAAGGGCCCAATTACATGCTATATCTCTAAATTAAACTAAACTAAATTAAACTAAACTAAACTAAACTAAGTAAAATACCACAAACTGAGACACAATAAAGTGACAGCAGCCCTCAAAGTACAAACTAGGGGTTTGTTTTTGCACCCTTCTTTCGTATGTAAACTACAACAATCAAAAGTGGCAATTGGTGCTTCAGAGTACCGTAGTTGACGCTTTGCTGCATATTTTGCCAGTTCCGTAGAACTACCCAGGGTGGACAATGAGGACATAAAGCAGCCCCCACACCTTTTTTGCACCATTACTATCAGATTAGTATCCCCTTCATGCATTACTCATCTTGTCCATAAAAACAGGAAGAATCCAATTTGACTCATTTATCGCTCCACCTGGATGCTCAGCTTGGAAAACATTCACACGATTTAACACCGCCAGGATAATGTAGCCTGTTGCTTCCGGCACCCTCGACATTGATTCATTCCATCATCATAGCAATGAGGTTACAGGGTGTACCATCTACAATATGCACTTCCACAGCTTGTCAAATTCCTTTGTCTGTAATCTGTATGTAGATCCCAATGGAAATCATATTTTAGCAAATAAATCAATTTCCTATGCTGTCTTTAACATGTTTCTGTCCAATTATGTTGATTTTTGAGAGCTTGTGTGTTAGTGCCTATTTGGAGCATGACAACCCCTGATTTCTAACCACATTTCTCTTTATACTAATAAATTCATCAAAATATTGCAACCCAACTTGACGAAAAAAATGTCAAAACTCATTATAAGAATTTGATTGAAACGTCTTTGTTCATTATCACCTTCATTGTAGCATTTGCTGAACAAAAAATATATAGTTCTAATTTGTAGTCTCTTAAGAACTTTTTGGGCGCAATGAAGTTTGAGTTCATGCCTCATAAATCATTCTACTATTATCTGAGGACATATGCATCCACATCCAGAAATACTATCCTCCTGTAAATATAATGCCCTTGCCCAAAAATAAAAACAAGTATCATTATTTTGACCAAGGACGATATTCCATCTGCACAGTTGTAGCAAATAGTTCATTTGCAATTATATTGAAGAATAATATTAGGAAGCATAATTGTCCACATACAATGAACAGCCTCCAGGCAAAACACAGCCAGGCAAAGAACATGTTTTGATCATTTTTTCAGCATGGGAAACTTCGCTGAATTTTGCATTCCCTAAATACAAAGACCCACATCAACAGTATGGATAACCTGTATCAGACCTCGAGACAAGAATAGGTAGGAGGTACCTCAACAACCTAATCATCCCAAGAGGTTTCACGATAAAGGTGGAAAATACAGGAAACAAACACCATGTCTATTATGTCTATGTCTATTACTATGTCTATTGTCTATTAGGGACTTAGTGGTAGAGCAACTGCCTTACAGCATCAGAGACCCAGATTAGTGCTGTCTGTACGTTCTTCCCGTGACCTGCGTGAGGTTTCTCCGAGATCTTCAGTTTCCACCCATATTCCAAAGACGTACAGGTTTGTAGGTTGACATTTTATGTTTGTAGGTTGTAAATGTATAACCGATTGTGTCTAGGATAGTGTTGATGTGCGGGGATCGCTGGTCGGTGCGGGCTCGGTGGGCCAAAGGGCCTATTTCTGCGATGTATCTCTAAACTAAACTCAACTATTAACCTTTGAAGAGAGAAATGGATATTTAACATTTTGAGTTTGAAGTCTACATCAGAGTTCTTAGGATTTTTAACTTTAGCAAATTTACTTCAAACCAATATACTAAATATTAATGTGCCAGTATGATTTACCTTATGTGTAGGAAGGAACTGCAGATGCTGGTTTAAACTGAAGATGGACACAAAAAGCTGGTGTAACTCAGTGGGACAGGCAGCATCTCTGGAGAGACAGAATGGGTGACGCTTCGGGTCGAGACCAACTCTGAAGAAGGGTCTCGACCCGAAACGTCACCCATTCCTTCCCTCCAGAGATGCTGCCTATCCCGCTGAGTTACTCTAGCTTTTTGTGTCTACCTTTGATTTACCTTAGTGTAGAAAAATAGCTGCAGATGCTGGTAAAATACCTTTGATTTACCTTATACACTCTAAGGGTCAAAAAGATTATGAATTTGAGTACCCACTTGGGTTTGAGACTAAAGGCCAGTACGGAATAAAGTTATGTTGTCGGATTAACTGACAATTCAAATGAAAATCTGAATCAACTACTCAAAGAAAGACAACATTTTCTCTTGGGTAGACACAAAATGCTGTAGTAACTCAGCGGGTCAGGCAGCATCTCAGGAGAGAAGAAATGGGTGATGTTTTTCGGGTTGAGGCCCTTATAGAGTCATAGAGTCATAGAGTCCTACAGCACAGAAAGAGGCCCTTCGGCCGATCGTGTCCGCACCGCCCGTTACCAAACACAGTCTAATTTTAATCCCATTTTCCCGCAATTGGACCGTAGCCCTGAATGTTGTAGCATTTCAAGTGCCCAGCCAAATGCCTCTTAAACGTTGTGAGTGTTCCCGCCTCCACCACCACCCCAGGCAGTGAGTTCCAGACTCCAACCACCCTCTGGGTGAAAAAGTTCCTTCTCACATCCCCCCGAAACCTCCCTCCCCTTACCCTGTATATATGTCCCCTCGTTGTTGAACCTTCCACCAGTGGAAGAAGTTCCCCGCCATCTACCTTATCTATGCCCCTCATGATCTTGTACACCTCGATCATGTCCCCTCTCAGCCTTCTCTGCTCCAGGGAAAACAACCCCAGTCTGCTCAGTCTCTCCTCATAGCCAAGGCCCTTCATCCCTGGCAGCATCCTGGTGAATCTCCTCTGCACCCTCTCCAAAGCTATCACATCCTTTCTATAATGTGGTGACCAGAACTGTACACAATACTCCCTTCTTCAACATTTTCTCTTGATATCCATTAGCAGTGTTTCTCCTGCAACCAATGTTTACATTGCACCTTTTGTGGAATAGACTGACACAAATTGGAACCTGCTTTTGCACTTGGGTCAAGCTTTTTTTTTTGGCATTAAACACTTGCCAAAGATATTCGTCTGACCTATGATCTAATACAACAACATTTATGACAAAAAGTGAAACACCTGAAGAAAATAATAATTATAGTCTCCTCCAGAGTATGACCAAATTCCCTGGAAAGAAAAATAATAATAATACAGCCCTCTGCCAAAAATGCTGGCATTAAGATGTATACTGAATAATCGTGAATATTAACCCAAACACAGTCAACTTCAATACTTAAAAAACCATGCTTGCCGGAATTCTATCTAAATCGCCACAATCACCAGAATCAGCATGCTGCGAATAGAGTAAATCCTCATTATTACGGACCTCTTTGTAAAGAGGTTTGGATCTCGCCACCTTCACCGCCAGATAGGCTGCCAACGTCATCGCCGGCCACTTGCAAGCCTGTCCTACCGACCTTCACTGCCAGGCTGGGCTGCCGACACTGGCCATCACTACCTCCCCGACTGCTTCCAGGCCGGACCTACTGTCACCATCGCCGGCCCACGTAGCTTTCTCAGCCGCTTCCAGGCAGCGCCTGCCGCCACCGCTGCCGCCGCCACCGCCGATCCTTACCTACACACCGGCCGCCTGTGGGCCATGACAAACGACTCCACGGATACTTGCCTCTTCCCAGCTCCCACTTCACCTCGATTCCAGGCCCCGGCCTGGACCGAGACTCTAAAAATGGGCCTCGACCTAAACGTCACCTATCCATGTTTTCCAAAGGTGCTGCCCGACTTGCTGAGTTACTTCAGCACTTTGTGTCCTTTTGTGTGTTAACCAGCATCTGCAGTTGTTTGATTCCACCACTGATAATGATAACCCCCTTACTTGGTTACGGTGGACCATTGGAAATTGCCCCCCTCCCTCCCTATTGTCTGTTATAACAAGGGTTTACTGTATTACTAAGTAATCAGACAGTCACATCTCTTTCCCCCTCCCATTCCCATACTAACCTTTCTGTCCCGGGCTTCTTCCACTGACAGAATGAGCCCCAATGCAAATTGGAGGAACAGCACCTCATATTTCGCTTGAGCAGCTTACAACCCAACGGTATGAAAATTGATTCCACTAACTTCAAGTAACCTTTGCTTTCCTTCTCTCTCCATCCCTCCCCCACCCTAGTTCTCTGACTAGTTTCACTCTCCTCCTGATTAATTTTGCTGATTGTATGTCACCTTCCACACAGCGAACAATGATCCATTCTATAATTTCCTTGATCACTGTCTGATTTTGATCTGTTTTCACACCTTCCCCACTCCCCTCCCCTCTAGTCTCCCTCTCCACTGACTCTCAGTATGAGGAAGACTCTCAGCCCGAAACGTCACCCATTCCTTTTCTCCGGAGATGCTGCCTTTCCCACTGTTACTCCGGCATTTGGTGTCTATCTTCGGTGTAAACCAGCATCTGCAGTTCCTTCCAACACATTTCTCTCCATGTTCCTTAAGTCTCTTCAGATGGGTGAGATTTTGTGTGTGGTCTCAGTATCTCCAGAGAAACCTTTTAATCATTGTCTAAACTTCTTTCTCTCATTCCTCAATAGAATGTGATCATTACTGGCAAGGCCAACATTCATTGTCCATCCCTGATCGTTCTTGAAAAGGTAGTTACCAACCACCTACTTGAATGAAATAAAGTGAAAGCATAGTCCTGTTGAAACGAGTTTTCATGACTTTGACACAGTGACAATGACACATTTCAAAGTCAGAATACATGTTATCATGACAAGGAATACCTACTACATTGAATGAGTGTGCAATGAGTGCATAAGAGGTAAGAGCTAAAGGAACAAAGAGTTCATGAAGAGTTTTAGGTCAGATAAGATTACAGAGTTAAGCAGAAAATACACAAAATTAAAGTATATAAAATGTAGTCAAATTTAATGGACTGTGTAGACATCCTCTGTACAGTAAGCTTCTGAACTGTACAATGAGCTTCTAAACGGACAGAATATGTGATACAATATGTTGGGATTAAACTATTCCTCACTCTCCAATGAGCTTTACCTGAAAATTACCTGCAGCTGGCAGCACAGTGGCATGTTTATGACACAAGCGTGCCAAAATATTGAGAGAAGACAGATTGATGAAGCCATTTCCCAGCCAACAGGGATATTTGATGCCAACACTATATTAGACCTCGATTATCCGGTGTAACATTATTTTTGACTGCAAAGGTGGGGTATTAGCAGTAAGATAGCACCCTCCAATCCACGACCCGTACTGACAACACGACCACCTGCACATCATTAACAATTTCTAACTTATGAGTCAGCGGATAATTTAATGGAGAGCTGGCTGTGGAGATTTGCAGGTGCTTGATATTTGGACTGGAGGAATCTGGACGGAACACTTTGGCTGAAGACACACATACTTTAGTGCTTTAGGCTCAATGACCTGCTGCCACAGAATGGGGATTTGAGTGAGTGAATTTCATATTTTTTTTCATATTTCAGATACAGCGCGGAAACAGGCCCTTCGGCCCACCAAGTCCACGCCGCCCAGCGATCCCCGCACATTAACACTATCCTACACACACTAGGGACAATTTTTACATTTACCCAGTCAATTAACCTACATACCTGATGAGGAGGAGAGGAAAATCTATCCAAGGTTATTTGCTAGCTAGAGGAAGAGTGTTTAATGCTAATCGTATGATTGTTGGGAGATAAAATTTGATGAAGTATACAGTGACTTTGTCTTATGTCATCAAACTTATCATGTGACTGGATTCATGTCAGGGTCTCGATTACTCACATTCACCCCAATATTGATTGATTGAAAGATACAGCATGGATGCAGGCTCTTCGACCCACTGAGTCCATGCCGACCATTGATCACCTGTTTGCACTAGTTCTATATTATTACACTTTTGCATCCACTACGTACACACACGGGGCAATGTATAGAGGCCAGTGGTTTAATCATGCATAGAAATCCCAGTACCCGAAATCTTGCTCTTTCTTTGATTCTGTATTAAATGTAAACACATCCACACCTTTCTCAGCTATAAACAACAGTTTAAATCATCAATACGCAAATGATTGGACGAGACCCCATTTTTGTCAAGTCAAGTCAATTTTATTTGTATAGCACATTTAAAAACAACCCACGTTGACCAAAGTGCTGTACATCAGTTCAGGTACTAAGAACGAACATACAATGGCACACAAACATAACAGCACATACATAAACAGTTCACAGCGCCCCCTCAGAGGGCCTCAAACGTTAGGGAGTAGAAATAGGTTTTGAGCCTGGACTTAAAGTTTTGAGTCGATGGAGGGGGAAGTTCTGATGGGGAGAGGGATGCTGTTCCACATGGGTGGGTTCCTCTTTGGCTCCAAAAGTAACCCGCATAGTGCATATAATTTGTGATGTTGACTAAAGATGTTCAGTACTGAAACGCAATTCTTTCACCGTCTACCATCCATTTTTGGAATGCCAATTACACCAACTAAATGTTTTTTTATGGCCATTTTTACCCAAGACACCATCTTTGAAATAAACATTGGGTATTCACCTCATCAAACATTGGGTATTCACCTCATCAATGCCTTTGAAAATACAATATTTCTTTCTTGCATCCCCTCTTATTTTGCTGGATTTTCAATCCTGTTACCTCTTGTTTAGGTGGCCATCTTTAGAACCATCTGTTTCAAGGAGTGCTTCTTTGTGAAAAGCTCTTTCCCCATTATTCATTAAACCATAAATCTTGAGTGAATTTGGGTTGCATTAGATTATTTATGTGTTTTTTTTCCCCCTCTATGGTGAGGTACCTCGGTGAGGTGACTTGGACAGGTTGTGTGAGTGGGCGGATGCATGGCAGATGCAGTTTAATGTGGATAAGTGTGAGGTTATCCACATTGGTGGTAAGAATAGGAAGGCAGAGTATTATCTGAATGGTGTCAAGTTAGGAAAAGGCGACGTCCAACGAGATCTGGGTGTCCGAGTGCATCAGTCACTGAAAGGAAGCATGCAGGTACAGCAGGCAGTGAAGAAAGCCAATGGAATGTCGGCCTTCATAACAATAGGAGTTGAGTATAGGAGCAAAGAGGTCCTTCTGCAGTTGTACAGGGCCCTAGTGAGACCGCACCTGGAGTACTGTGTGCAGTTTTGGTCTCCAAATTTGAGGAAGGATATTCTTGCTATTGAGGGCGTGCAGCGTAGATTTACTAGGTTAATTCCCGGAATGGCAGGACTGTCGTATGTTAAAAGACTGGATCGACTAGGCTTGTATACACTGGAATTTAGAAGGATGAGAGGAGATCTTATCGAAACGTATAAGATTATTAAGGGGTTGGACACGTTAGAGGCAGGAAACATGTTCCCAGTGTTGGGGGAGTCCAGAACACAGTTTAAGAATAAGGGGTAGGACATTTAGAACTGAGATGAGGAAAAACTTGTGAATCTGTGGAGGAGTTGTGAATCTGTGGAATTCTCTGCCTCAGAAGGCAGTGGAGGCCAATTCTCTGAATGCATTCAAGAGAGAGCTAGATAGAGCTCTTAAGGATAGCGGAGTCAGGGGGTATGGGGAGAAGGCAGGAACGGGGTACTGATTGAGAATGATCAGCCATGATCACATTGAATGGTGGTGCTGGCTCGAAGGGCCGAATGGCCTCCTCCTGCACCTATCGTCTATTGTCTATTGTACCTGAATTCAAGATAAATCCATCAGACCACTCAGTCATCCATTGGTTTTGGGGCGGCACAGTGGTGCAGCTGGCAGAACTGCTGCCTCAGAGCACAAGAGACCCAGGCTCAATCCTGATTCCTAGCCTGCTGTCTGTGTGGAGTTTGCATGTTTTCCCTTTGACCCCATGGGTTTTGTCAGGGTGCTCTCATTTACTCCGACATCCCAAAGACATGCGGGTTTGTAAGTTAGGGGCCTGTCCCACTTAGGCAATTTCTTAGGCGACTGCCGGCGACTGTCAAAGTCGTAGCAGATCGCCAAAATTTTCTTTTACCCGACGACAATGACCACGACAATGCCGAGTCAGGTCGCGATTACAGCGTCTTCGGAAACATCGCAAAATTCCCACGCTGTCAATGCTACTCCGGCGTCCTAATTTTCGCTCAAATCACTGACAAGTCGGTAAGTAATTGAGAGTTTTGAACTATAACATCTTCTATGGGTTACTTAAAAACCAAGCATCGCTGTAACAAGGCATAAACTGGATTTACTTCCAGTTTACTAATAGCTGCATTAAAAAAAATTTTTTTTAAAGTGGTTAAGTGGATTTTTGTGAAAAGTGTGTGGGCATTCTTTGAAAATGCATATCTGGTTTCTGGGTTGCATATCTGGGTTGGGAGCCTACTTTAAATGTAATGGCTGATGGCCATAAACATCGTGAAATTCCCACGCTTACCTGACCGTCAAACTGTCGCCTCCAATCTACCTGTCGAATGTTCTGACGGTAAATAAATTGGTTAAACACAAGCATTTTATGGTATTTTGAAATGACTTTACTTATTTTAATATAATGTGCTTCTAAATGCATCTAAGAAAACCTAGCAAACCTGGGGACAGCAGGCGACAGTGCCCACAATAAGCAACGATACCTGGTGACAAGCCAGCTGTGGCCGAGAAATTTCACTCCGGATGATTTCTCAGCAACGCGCTGAGATCCATTACGATTCTTGGAAGATTCCTCACGATCATGCCCGCGACACCCGGCGAACTGTTGGCGACAACCTAGTCGCCGGCAGTCGCCTTAAAATCGCCTAAAGTGGGACAGGCCCTTTAATTTGCCCCTTGTGAATTGCTTCAAGTTTGTAGATGAAGGATGAGAGAGTGGGATAACAGAGACTTAGGGTGAATGGGTGATCATTGGTCAGCATGGACTTGGTGGGCCGATCGGTCTGTTTCCATGTTGTATCTGGCAATGATTCAAGGATTGAATGAAAACAAAGTAAGAAGTAAAAAAAATCTTCGAAGAGAAATTTTCCATTTACTGATCCAAGCAAATGTCAAGAATGAAAATAATATCCTATTATACATGTTGATATGGAATAAATTTAAAAGTAAATGCATCAAAATGTTATAAATAGTTTCCAGCCACTTGGCATAGAAAAATAAACTTTATAGCTGATCCAGAATCACTGGAAGTAATAGCTCCAAGTGATTAACATTTTTAGTCCTTTTACTAATAGCATAAGGTACTGATATTGTAGTCAAATCATTCAATTAAAAAGAAGCAATAAAACTCATGCACAATGGCCAGCACACTTCTTAAAACGTGGCAGTCTACAACTACGGAACCATCATCAGGTTGAAATGACACATAATCCATTTCTTTCACTTCCTCTATGTAACTACTGCTATTTTCTTTGCTCCTCCATGAGCTACCTGCATTTGGCTCCGGGAATGATCAGCCATGATCACAATGAATGGCGGTGCTGGCTCGAAGGGCCGAATGGCCTCCTCCTGCACCTATTTTCTATGTTTCTATGTTTCTATGACTCGGTCGGACATTGAGCCAAAAGACACGTAAAGTACTGCCTCTCATAATACACAACGAACTTGAGGTCGGAAAATAAGATGAATAAATATTCATTTAATTTACTGACTTCCATATTATTATCAGATTTAATTTCAAAATGAATCAATAGCTAGACGGATTTAGACTAACATTTGGCTTAAGAACTATAGCCTACAGCAAGTTATTAAGATTTTCATGAACAATTATACTGTTGGTTAGGATTACAAATACATAATATATTTACGTAATGGTCACAGTATATGAGTACCATCTGGCTGGATTATAACAGCAGATGGGTGACTGAAGAATGAGAAATGTTTCTGCGATGTTGTAATTTATATGCAGGGCGTAATTTATATGCACATTTTCACCACCTCCAACAGGATCCCACCCACTAGCCACATCTTTTCATCTCCACCCCTTTCCGCTTTCCGCAGAGACCATTCCCTCCGCAACTCCCTGGTTAACTCGTCCCTTCCCACCCAAACCACCCCCTCCCCAGGTACTTTCCCCTGCAACCGCAGGAGATGCAACACCTTGTCCCTGTGCCTCCTCCCTCGACTCTGTCCATTTGGGAAAGCAGTATCATTTTCAGGACAGGCACATCTTACTTATGTCTGAAGAAGGGTCCCGACCCAAATATTCGCCTGACAATTCCCTCCAATGATGCAGCCTGACCCACTGAGGTCCTCCTTCACTATGCGTTTGCACCTTTTATGTTTTACTGCTGGGGAACGGATGCGGAATGGGTCGACTGCCACAGGCCACTAGCTTGATTTCATGGGAAATCATTCCGACAGAGCCTCCTGACAGGTAGAGCCTGTTTCTGCAAAAGGAACGGGAACTGCAGGAACGACTGGTTTGGGAAGGGGAACGAAAGAATATAAGCATTATCCCGGTATAAACTAAAACATATTTTTGAAGTGGCTACTGGAAAGTTATGGTGTCAGTTAAAGTTACGCAGCAGGAAACAAATCCATCAGTCTATGTCCACCAAGCTGTGTTGACCCCAAGCATTCAACCTGCACCAATCCCCTTTTAGTCTCTCAACATTGCACTCGACAACCCTTTGATCCCACCACTCACCTGCACACAAGTGACCAGTGAAACCGCCAACTCACACACATTTGGGCTACGGGAGGAAATCAAAGCAAACGGGAGGAGACCAAAGCAAACAGAAGAAACCCACACGGTCACATGGAGAAGGTCCAAACTCCATCGTGACAGAAACAGAAGTCAACATTGAACCGAGTTGCTGGAATCTAGCAGCTGTGAGGAGCTGAGAATAGCTGAGCAGCATTAATGATCTGTGAATGTCAACGGAAGTTACAACTGGAGACCTATAACCATCGTTGCACATTCCAGGATTGGCATTTTTTAAACAGTGAAAACCCTGTGTGGAATTTGAATCAGGTAGGTAAATAGACGTGGAAGGTTCCTGACTGTGTTTCTTCTGCAAGACTCCAATATTTTACATGTAAAACTGCGGCCATCTCAATACCTCACTTTCTTTATCACAAAGTCACTGGAGAGATTTGGCAATCTAATCAGCAATAAACATTGTTTATCTACAAAATAGGTCACAGAGCCAGCAGGCATGCCTACAGTTGTTTTCCCTCCAACAACTTCACAGGAACCACCAGTCCCCAGACATAGAGTGAAATCATTCAAAGAACAGTTACTTTCCAAAGGCTGATATTGTGCCTAAAACACCTAGATATTACTGTCTTCGTTTAATAATAAAGGAAAGGGCAAAAACAAAAACATTTAATAACATGGATTCCTGTCTCCATGTTCCTTACTTTGGCAAAAATCACTGAGATACTTGGACCAACGGACTTTCCTTTCAGATCTAGTGCTAACTGGTTGAGCTGCTCCAATCCATGGGCTTTATCGCTCTACAGGATTAGTGATCTGCGACTTCAGTATCTGGACATTGGTTTCTATCAACCAAGATATATGACTGGCTTCATAAGATGTCACCTGTTTCTCCAGTTTGGAAGACCTACCACTGATAAGATCTCCTCTGATCTGTGTTGAGCCACTGGCTCTCTCTGCCCCAGTGATGTCATTGCCATACGGTCTTCATTCTCATTAGCCGTGGCAGGCCGTTTTAACCTTTGCTGTTGTGGCGTGGCCCCCTCTACTTGGTCATCTGAACTTATCTGTGTTTGTAGTTTATTTAGTATTTCTCCTGCTGGGAGTAAAGTCTAAGTGAGCCTGTACACAAGTCTCGGCAGGGAACTGGTTTAGCACATGGATGTGCAGGGAATAGAGGGATATGAATCATTTGCAGTCAGAGGTGATCAGTTGAACATGGCATCATGTTCAGTATGGACATTGATGACTAAAGAGACTGTTCCTGTGCTGTGTTGTTCTATGTTCTATCCCTCTAGATGCGGCACTGCAGAAGTTTGGGACCCAACAGTTATTCCAGGTGAAGCAATGATTTTCTTGCACTTCTTCCAAACTAGCGATCAGCTGTGATGGGTCACCCTTCTTTACTAGTTCCTGGGCTCTTCACTAGTGCTCTCTGCGCCTCCATTGCACTGTGGAAAGTGAGGGGATCCTTTCCAGTAATCAAACTGCCAGTCCTTAAAGAACCTCATAAAGGTATCTGCTGTGAACTGTGATCTATTGTTCTGTGATCAGCTCTTCAGTAGTGCCACTTGCAGTACGTTGATCTTTGAGTTTTCGAATGACCCTTGATGAGTGAGTACACAAGGAACTGCAGATGCTGGAGTCTTGAGCAAAAACACAAAGTGCTAGAGTAACTTAATGGGTCAGGCAGCATCTGTGGAGGAAATAGATAGGTGAAGTTTCAGGTTTGGTCTTTCTTGTCTGAAACCTCACCTATCTATTTCCTCCACAGATGCTGTCTGACCCGCTGAGTTACTCCAGCATATTGATGAATGAATGTCTGTCAGAGGTCTGACCCACTAAAATGTGAAATATAATTCATTATTGACTGGCATACTTACAGTACGTTTCTGGGTGAAACAGATCTGACCTGAGTTTTGCCAGAATTGGTCTGGGAGGGTCATTGTCAAATCTTCGGTTCTTATCCACAGATTGACAGCCCTCAACTTTCCGTACTTTGTCCCTGATATCTCAATCAATGTCTGGCCAGTGGATTAATTCTCTCCCTCTTTCAGAGAAACTGTTCAGTCTCAGCTGTGAGGAGTGGACATGTTTCATCGTATTGGATGTTACTAGTTTGGGGATAATTCACCCTTTGCCTTTGAAGAGCAGGTCACCTGGAGTGCCAGATCCACTCTCGGTGACAATGTGGACTGAATCACTCATGTCGGGCACTTCATCCTCTCATCTAAGACAGAATGGGCGGCACGGTGGGGCAGCGATAGAATTACTATCTTACAGCGCTTATAGCGCTTACCAGAGACCTGAGTTCGATCCCGACTACGGGTGCTGTCCATATGGAGTTTGTACGTTCTCCCTGTGACCGAGATCTTCAGATTCCTCCCACACTCCAAAGACATACAGGTTTGTAGGTTAATTAGCTTGATATAAATGTAAATTGTCCCTAGTGTGTGTAGGATAGTGTTAATGTGCGGAGATCACTGGTCGGTGAAGACTCGGTGGGCTGAAGGTGTTTCCATGCTGTATCTCTAAACTAAACTAAACAAGAATAAGCTTCCCCTGGGCCTTATCATCCACCCCTGCAATCCCACATTCAACAGATCATTTTTCACAATTTCTAGCACCTTCAAAGAGACTGCACCACCAGACACAGACACATCTGTCCCTTGGTGAATGTGTCTTGGTGGGAGCACATCTGCTGCTTCCTCTCATCGAGGATTAAATGGTATTTATCTTCTAGTTTTGCCTGTGAAAAAGTATCTGCAAGTGCATCTGGAGGTCGCACAGTGGAAGTGACCACATACTCTGGGATCAACCTTCAGGACCCTGTGGTGACGACCATTTCTCAGCCCACTTGCGATACTCAACCACATCTGGGTCTAACATTATTCTGGTCTGTTATGATGAAGTCCGCTTGCTCTCTTGGTTGTCTGGGCATAAATGCCTGGCAGTTGGCCTCATCTCCTACACATTCAGTCCGGTTCACTCGGACGGAAGCAGCTGTGAGGAAGGGTGCAACGTGAAAGACTAGACTTTTCTGTGTTCAGTGCTGGCCACAATGATAATTACACTGCACTATTTATTACAACGTGGAAGGAGGCCATTCAGCCTTCGTGTGTGGGCTAGGTCTTGGCATAGCTATTCAAAGAGTTCAGACCCTGTTCTCTCTGTATGGCTTTGCAAATATTTTCCCCTCGAGCTCTGTCCAATCCTCTTTTGAAAACCCGGTTGGCTCTGTTTACGCTATCCTTGCAGATAGTGAGTTCCAGATTTAAATCACTCTCTGTGTGTAAAAACAATCTCCACACAGCATCCACCCCGACCCCTTCCCATGCCGCCTGCACCATCCAAAACCCCTCCCTCAGGCTTACCTTTCATTCTTCTTTGTCCTTTTTGGTAGCCAAGCTCACAATCAAAACAGACTTACTGCAAAATCGTTGATTGTAACCTGGCACATTTTGTAACAAAGTTCAACTTAATTTAATTTTATCATTCAAATGGACAGATGTTGTTGAGGGTAGAATTATAAGGCTTCCAAAGCCTAAACAACTATGGTGCATGCGATCCCTCCCGAAGGGAGAATTTAGAAGCAGAACAACTTAGCTGGCCAAATGCAACTCGACTGCTTAGTTTGGTACATCATCAAAGTATGGAGCCATCTGTTGGCATGCCAAGATGGGATTTAATTTGTTTTTAATGCACATTTTCTCAATAAATCGCAAATACGTCTTACCATGTGCATCTTTAATTGGAATTTTAAGCTTTGTAATACAGGAAAAAATGCCTCTTCACATTCTGCGGTAATTGTAAAATAATTTGATGAATAGTCGTAGGACACACAATAGAAACTATAGAAAATGTTATTCAAAGATACTGACTATTTAAGATTTCGCTGCCTTCTGAACCTAGTGATATGATTTCCCCCACGGACTTACCTGTGAGCTGTTTAAATGAATACCATTCCATAAATTTTACATCCATCATGTGTACATCACAGACCAGAGTAGTTGTGATGCATAAACATTCTGAACAGAACATATTCAGCACCAAGGGTCCACAGGCAATCTAATGGTAAAGGTTAGCATAGTGTTTAGTTGTTGATTCCAAAACCGGCCATGCCAGTCACTTAATGAACCCTCAGGAGATACCCTCCCATGCGGAGCAGGTTGTGCCTGCACTCGAGGAGGTTTAAATTAGTTATATCTTACAATAACCTCTGATGAAAAGCCCACTTCGAACTGTGTTCCTTGTCAGTGGCTCTTCAAGGAAATAAACCAATTAGTTGTTTCTGTACTTCACCATTTCAATTTTGTATTAAAGACGCAAAAGGTCATGAGACTTTTCTCTTTTTTTTTTTTGGTATCAGCATTTGGAATTCATTTTGTTTGCAAATGAGTGTGAGTTTGGAGATGTAGTTATGCCGTCAGCATTTATTGAGCACGCTTGTTAACTATTTTTGGTGGTTTTTTTTTCCTTTATTTTCCGATTTAGATTTCGTTTTGAAGGTGTTTGTAATGGGGGTTAAGGGTTAATCATTTTCTGTTGCCCATTGTTACCGGGATTCTGAGAGGTATCTATACATCTACAATAAAAATAATGAGCACATTTATTTTCAGCTGCCTTATCTCGTCCAGAATTTTTTTTTAGTAAAGGCTGCAGCAGATTTCATTTACAGGCCTGCCTTTTCCGATCTGCCTCATTCTGCGCACTCTTGGGTTTTCACTTCATTTACATTTTGTAACATCTATATGCAACAGTAATTATACACCAAACTGGAGCCTATACATATATCTATGGCTTCTGCCTCTTTATTACTGCAGCTGCATGCACATGCATCCTTATCTTGACAGGTAGCATAATTAGATATTTTTCTTTGTCTTATTAAATGTGACTTTTCTCAGTAGAATTCATTCCGATGAACACAAAGAAGAGAGAATATTCTTCAAACCCTCGCAATGAAAATCGAGAGGGACTTTTATTTTTAGCCGCTTTTGTTGAACCAGTCAATGTTATTATCGAGAAGGATATTGTAATGCTGAAAATGTGCTGTTGGGATTTAAATCACGTATTAGCCTTCGAAAGCAAAAAGTGCTGTAGGGCCCAGGCAATATATTTTCTCATTAATCTGATTGAAAGATTATCCTACCTATAGCTATGGAAAGTCTAATACCCATATATCCTTCTCACTGGTTGTAAAATTTAGCTTTGTGCTAAAGCCATTGTCTCTCGTGACCCAGGGTCGTCTCCATACTGTCTCTTCTTCATTTCTAGCTAAGCCTATCTGTGCTATTAAAATCAAATCAGGCTGTGTCTCCATTTTACACAGTCATTTTGATTATTTTATAAGCCATTGTGGAGGGGGAAAATGACAGCTTCAGCAAGTCACAAATGCTTTCTGGTAATACAATCATTAAGTGGATGTCGGGCTTGGTGGTGGGGTAGAAGGTGGGG
Source organism: Rhinoraja longicauda (assembly GCF_053455715.1). NCBI lineage: Eukaryota > Metazoa > Chordata > Chondrichthyes > Rajiformes > Arhynchobatidae > Rhinoraja > Rhinoraja longicauda. The sequence goes on from NC_135956.1 coordinate 80,882,128, forward strand.
GGGGGGGGGGGAGGGATTGTGCATGGAGCAGAAGACGAAAAGCATTCTCTATTGTTGCTTTTGTTAGAATCAAGAGAGAGTCAGACTGCCCCAATCTTATTAAGAATTTAATGTTTCCTTCTAAATAAGGAGTCGGAGATACGGATAACAGACGGCGAAATTTGATCCAATGACGGGGCACGTTTTGTCTTTAGCACCATTTTGTTCTTATCGCCAATATTTCAAGCAAAGAAAAAACGCATGCGTTCAAACTTCCCTGCATTAATGCATCTTTTAAGAAGTGCTGCACGATTTCAGTTCTGTGATTACACTTCATGATGTTCATTGTTGAGCATTCACAGGAAGTTGGATTGCAGCTCGTAAATAAAGTGGGTTTGGCAAGCAGCAGCAAAGAACAATGGGGCTTAATGGGTTAACAACACAGCACTGGTTAGATGCACTTCCCTGCAGGTTTTTTTTTACACTCTCCTGACTTCAGTATTAGGCAAGTCATTTTGATCAGTGGCTTTAGCCAGTAATTGAAGGCACTCCTGATGATTTCACACAATCAGAGCAATACATTATTTGTGATGGAAGTTCACTAAAGAGAAGCTGGTCTTTAAAGCCACCTTGCTAATGGTCAATTACCTATCCAAAAGGTCCGTAATTTTTTTTTACACACTTTTCCACATCATAGATTTGGGGCTATTTTCATATAACCTTACTTCTCACTAGCATCATATAGCTGGTAGCTCATTGCATAAAGCTTTTGATGAACATGCAGAAAACCACTTTAAAAGGGTGATTTCTAATCCAAGCTCTTAGACTTGTAACTACATGTGCTCCATAGCTTGCTGCAACTATCGATGCACGCAGATAAGACGCATCTCAGGTTATAATGTATAAGATCTCCCATAGCTGACCACTGTCATACAATCACCCTTTGTTACGAATATGTGTTGACAGAAGACAAAATCAACCACAAGTTTCCAAAAAATTAAAATTCTGTGAAATAAAGAATGTCATCTTCCCTCGTGGAAAACAAAATCACTGGCCTATATGCATTTATATTTTAAGCACTGGACCTGCAAATAAGGTTGGGAGAGTGGCGATGTAATTTGTTAATTGATTTTGTAATAAACATTTTTGTTTAGTTTAGTTTAATACAGTTTCATTTAAAAAAAAGTTGCCTGTATAATATTTCTTGATGACTCTTAAATTTGTATTGATTTCATTCCAAATAATGGAATGGCTTATATTTTAAAGTAGGAATTAATAAAGTGCAGGTGATTTAGGTCCACCGTGGGCAGCTTTCTGAATATTGTACAATGTTATTTTATATATTGAATTATGAAAATTGATGAAAAAGACATTAGATTATCTTTTAAATTAAAAAACACAAATATTCTAAACGATCAATATGTGTCATCTTGCATTTTTTCTCAAAAGCTTATTACAGGAAATTTGTAAATTATTACCAAATGCTTATCCACAGAGGACTGCACTGAGAACCAAAGATAAGGTGTATGCTCAGTATATTGTCTTTATACTGGATGCATTGCATTATATCTCTATTACTTGGTTGCAGCAAAATCTCATTGTACTGACTGTTACCTGATATGAAGGTGTCAGAAAACCATTGATAGAAAAATGATGAATTACACGTCAGTGGGAAAGGGTTTTAATACGGAAACATTTCTGGAAATATCACTGCAACGCAACCGTTTCATTCCTCCCCCAATCTAATAAAATGGATAACTCAGCTAAAAATCTAATGCAGCCTATCCCTTTTCCATTGATCTATTAAAGGCAAAAACTAATCTGTTATTATAAATCCCTGAAATACAATTCATACTGAATAAGGTGCAACAAAATGCATATAGGAAGCTATTAGCTGCAGAACTGCCACGTGAAATCAAAAGATGATGGTTTGCTATTATGGGAAGCTGATATTATTGGTTGCTGTATACAGACCCTGAAGCCAGGTTTGCAAACTCATAAAGCATCAGCTTTGCTCATTACATCACTAAGAAGAATCTTTCATAAACCTGACTTGGCAATAATATTATAGATACACGCAAATACTAATAGCCATATTAGGAACTTTTGCATATTTGCTTACTGCTGTTGGAGAACTCATTTATTAATTTGTCTCTTGTAAGATTAATCTCTCAACAACTCAGTTTAACGTAAATTGGATGACCATGGTATTAAAAGGACTTCTTTTCTAAAACTGTAATTTTCTTGAAATCTACCATCCATTTCTTCACTAACAATGTGGGATTCGGTAATGATTGTCTAACCCTTTAACCCAAGTAACTTTTGCAGGCGAATCATCTGAAGAGCTTCTGAGCCAGCAGTAGATCGCCAAACAGCCTTTCTTTAAGTTTCTTATGTTAATTTGAATTGAATTTTCAGCACCAAAAGACTATCAGTCTCCAGGGATATCTATGGGTGTAATGGGGCAGGACAGAAAGAAGAGAATAATCACAATGGTCTATGAATTTTATTCAAATAGAAATTCCTAATTAAGGGTTGCTGCTCTTACAGATTTATCTTGAAATCCCTGTACAGTGTGACACCAAACTCCACAGTAAGTGATATTGGTGACCCCCTTGCCTAAGCAATCCCATTGACTTTATATGGATTGTTTCTGGTGGTTCTTTTTGTTTTGAGGAGAGGGAGAACCAAATTTATAGAGATCTGGCATGTCAGCAAGTACTCTAACTAACCTCTGCAGAGGCTGTCACGCCAAGGGTCCAGGTCGAGCGAAGGTGGGAGACCGTTTCAAAGCGGAGTAAACATGGACTACAGGAGACCCCGGTGGCTGTGCCTATTGCAAACAGGTACACCTTCTTGGGAGCTGTCGGGGCAGAAGACGCTTCCAGTCCAAGCGGCGGACAGGTTGGTGGCTCTAATCCAGGCAAGGAGACTCGACTGGGGAGACCGAAGTCGGGAAGAGCCATAGTAGTGGGCGACTCCATTGTCTGAGGTACGGGCAGTAGATTCTGTGGCCGCAGGCGGGAGTCGAGGATGGTCTGTTGTCTCCATGGTGCCAGGGTTCAAGACATCACGGACCGGCTTCAGAACATCCTAGCGAGGGAAGGCGATCAACCGGAAGTAGTTGGGCATGTGGGCACGAACGACGTCGGGAGGAAGAGGAAGGAGGTACTGCAACGTGCGTTTAGAGAGTTAGGAAGAAGACTGAGAAGTAGGACGTCGAGGGTGATTATAGAAACATAGAAACATAGAAAATAGGTGCAGGAGTAGGCCATTCGGCCCTTTGAGCCTGCACCGCCATTCAATATGATCATGGCTGATCATCCAACTCAGTATCCTGTACCTGCCTTCTCTCCATACCCCCCGATCCCTTTAGCCACAGGGGCCACATCTAACTCCCTCTTAAATATAGCCAATGAACTGGCCTCAACTACCTTCTGTGGCAGTGTTATCTCTGGATTGCCTCCTGTACCTCGTGCTGGTGAAGGCAGGAATAGAGAGATTGGGGATATGAATGTATGGCTGAGGGGCTGGTGCAGGGAGCAGGGATTTAGATTTCTAAAACCGCTGGGATCTCTTCTGGGGTAGGGGTGACCTGTACAAAAGGGACGGGTTGCACCTTAACAGCATGGGGACCAACATTCTGGCAGGCAGGTTTGCTAGTGTTACACGTGTGGGTTTAAACTAAGTAGTGAGGGGGAGGGGTTGACAAATTGGGAATATGAAAATGGAGTTAAAGGGGAAGCGAATACAGGAGAAATTGCAAAGGACTCTCGAATAAATGGGGAGGAAAGTTCTAGATGGGATAAGAGAGTAAGGTCAGGGCCAATACCAAAGTTAAAGTGTTGTATTTAAATGCGCGAAGTATAAAAAATAAAATGGATGAGCTTGAGGCTCAGTTAGACATTGGCAAGTATGATGTTGTGGGAATTACAGAGACATGGCGACAAGAGGACCAGGGCTGGGAACTGAATATTCATGGGTACACAATGTATAGAAAAGACAGACAGGTGGGCAGAGGGGGTGGGGTCGCTCTGTTGGTAAGGAATGATATTCACTCCCTTGCAAGGGGTGACATAGAATCAGGAGATGTAGAATCAGTATGGATAGAAATTAGGAATTGTAAGGGTAAAAAGACCCTAATGGGAGTTATCTACAGGCCCCCAAACAGTAGCCTCGACATAGGGTGCAAGTTGAATCAAGAGCTAAAATTGGCATGTCGAAAATGTAATGCTACGGTGGTTATAGGAGATTTCAACATGCAGGTAGACTGGGAAAATCAGGTTGGTACTGGATCCCAGGAAAGTGAGTTTGTGGAGTGCCTCCGAGATGGATTCTTAGAACAGCTTGTACTGGAGCCTACCAGGGAGAAGGCAATTCTGGATTTAGTGTTGTCTAATGAACCTGATCTGTTAAGGGAACTCGAGGTAAAAGAGCCATTAGGAGGCAGTGATCATAATATGATTTTTACTCTACAAATTGAGAGGGAGAAGGGAAAATCGGAAGTATCAATATTACAGTATAGCAAAGGGGATTACAGAGGCATGAGGCACGAGCTGGCTAGATTTGACTGGAAGGAGGCTCTAGCAGGGAAGACGGTTGAACAACAATGGCAGATATTCCTTGGAATAATGCAGAAGTTGCAGGATCAATTTATCCCAAAGAGGAGGAAAGATTCTAAGGGGAATAAGAGGCACCCGTGGCTGACAAGGGAAGTCAAGGACAGCATAAAAACAAAAGAGAAGAAGTATAACATAGCAAAGAAGAGTGGGAAGCCAGAGGATTGGGACTCTTTTAAAGAGCAACAGAAGATAACTAAAAAGGCAATGCGGGGAGAAAAGATGAGGTACGTGAAGAGGAAAAAAATAGTCAAGGTAACTGTGGGTCCCTTGAAGACAGAAGCAGGGAATTTATTATGAGGAACAAGGAAATGGCAGAGGAGTTGAACCAGTACTTTGGATCTGTCTTCACTGAGGAAGATACACACAATCTCCCAGATGTTCTAGTGGCCAGAGATCCTAGGGTGACGGAGGAACTGAAGGACATTCACATTAGGCAGGAAATGGTGTTGGGTAGACTGATGGGACTGAAGGCTGATAAATCCCCAGGGCCTGATGGTCTGCACCCCAGGGTACTTAAGGAGGTGGCTCTAGAAATCGTGGACGCATTGGTGATCATTTTCCAATGTTCTATAGATTCAGGATCAGTTCCTGTAGATTGGAGGGTAGCTAATGTTATCCCACTTTTTAAGAAAGGAGGGAGAGAGAAAACGGGAAATTATAGACCAGTTAGTCTGACATCAGTGGTGGGGAAGATGCTGGAGTCAATTATAAAAGACGAAATTGCAGACCATTTGGATCGCAGTAACGGGATCGTTCCGAGTCAGCATGGATTTACGAGGGGGCAAACATTCTTGACTAATCTTCTGGAATTTTTTGAGGATGTAACTAGGAAAATTGACTGGGGAGAGCCGGTGGATGTGGTGTACCTTGACTTTCAGAAAGCCTTCGACAAGGTCCCATATAGGAGATTAGTGGGCAAAATTAGAGCACATGTTATTGGGGGTAGGGTACTGACATGGATATAAAATTGGTTGGCAGACGGAAAGCAAAGAGTGGGGATAAATGGAACCCTTTCAGAATGGCAGGCAGTGACTAGTGGGGTACCACAAGGCTCGGTGCTGGGTCCGTAGCTATTTACAATATACACTAATGACTTGGATGAAGGGATTAAAAGTACCATTAGCAAATTTGCAGATGATACAAAGCTGGGTGGCAGTGTGAACTGTGAGGAAGATGCTATGAGGTTGCAGAGTGACTTGGACAGGTTGTGTGAGTGGGCGGATGTATGGCAGATGCCGTTTAATGTGGATAAGTGTGAGGTTATCCACTTTGGTGGTAAGAATAGGAAGGCAGATTATTATCTGAACGGTGTCAAGTTAGAAAAAGGAGACTTAAATGAGATCTGGGTGTCCTAGTGCATCAGTCACTGAAAGGAAGCATGCAGGTACAGCAGGCAGTGAAGAAAGCCAATGGAATGTTGGCCTTCATAACAAGAGGAGCAAAGAGGTCCTTCTGCAGTTGTACAGGGCCCTAGTGAGACCGCACCTGGGGTACTGTGTGCAGTTCTGGTCGCCATATTTGAGGAAGGATATTCTTGCTGTTGAGGGCGTGCAGCGTAGGTTTACTAGGTTAATTCCCGGAATGGCGGGAGTCGTATGTTGAAAGACTGGAGCGACTAGGCTTGTATACACTGGAATTTAGAAGGATGAGAGGGGATCTTATCGAAACATATAAGATTATTAAGGGGTTGGACACGTTAGAGGCAGGAAACATGTTCCCAATGTTGGGGGAGTCCAGAACAAGGGACCACAGTTTAAGAATAAGGGGTAGGTCATTTAGAACGGCGATGAAGAAAAACCTTTTTCAGTCAGAGAGTTGTAAATCTGTGGAATTCTCTGCCTCAGAAGGCAGTGGAGGCCAATTCTCTGAATGCATTCAAGAGAGAGCTAGATAGAGCTCTTAAGGATAGTGGAGTCAGGAGGTATGGGGAGAAGGCAGGAACGAGGTACTGATTGAGAAGGGCCGAAAGGCCTACTCCTGCTCCTATTGTCTATTGTCTCTTGTCTATTGCAGATGCATGGTAGACAGTATCCTCACTGGTTGCATCGCGGCCTGTATGGTAATGCCAGTGCACAGGAACACGAGAGGTTGCAGAGAGCGGTGAAATCAGGCCAGTCCCACAAGGGAACAGCCCTCCCTCCCATTGAAAGGTCCATATGGTGCAGCCTTAAGAATGCAGCATCTACCAATATGGATCGCCACCATCCGGGCCCTGGTCCCTTCCTGTTGCTGGCGTAGGGCTGGCATTACCTGCGTTATGCGCGCTGCAGTGCGCCTATATTTGCTGGAGTTTAGAAGAATAAGGGGGGACCTCATTGAAACGTACAGAATAGTGAACGGCTTAGATAGAATGGACGTGGAAAGGATGTTTCCACTAGCATAGAAACATAGAAAATAGGTGCAGGAGGAGGACATTTGGCCCTTCGAGCCAGCACCGCCATTCATTGTGATCGTGGCTGAAAAGTCCGGGAGCAGAGCAAGGACGCTCGTTGGCTGAGAAGACAAGTGAGTGCTAATTACAGTGGAAAAGGCAGTTTAAAAAGAGCGCCAAAAGGACGCTAGTAGTCAGTTTGAAAAGTCCGGGAGCAGAGCAAGGACGCCCGTTGGCTGAGAAGACAAGTGAGTGCTAATTACAGTGGAAAAGGCAGTTTAAAAAGAGCGCCAAAAGGACGCTAGTAGTCAGTTTGAAAAGTCCGGGAGCAGAGCAAGGACGCCCGTTGGCTGAGAAGACAAGTGAGTGCTAATTACAGTGGTAAAGGCAGTTTAAAAAGAGCGCCAAAAGGACGCTAGTAGTCAGTTTGAAAAGTCCGGGAGCAGAGCAAGGACGCCCGTTGGCTGAGAAGACAAGTGAATGCTAATTACAGTGGAAAAGGCAGATAAATTGGACAATCAGGCAATTTAATTGGTGATATAAGTAAGACTTGCAAAAGGGTGCAGCCCTGTTCAGGTGCAGCCCAGTGAGAAAAGTGCGAGTCTTTGGCTGCGAGTCTTCGGCGAGGAGGCTGAGGTGAGGAGGGTACAATTGTTTTAAGCCAGACACAAGGTAATGGCGGAAAAGTTGGTGCACTGTGTTTCCTGCAGGATGTGGGAAGACAGGGATGTCGCTGGTGCTTCTGGGAGCTACACCTGCAAGAACTGTGTCCAGGTGCAGCTCCTGAAGGGACGTGTGGTGGAGTTGGTGAGGCAGTTGGATGACCTCAGGGCCATCCGGGAATGCGAGAGTTTCCTCGACAGGACCTATTGTGAGGCTGTCACGCCAAGGGTCCAGGTCGAGCGAAGGTGGGAGACTGTTTCAGGGGGGAGTGGACGTGGACTACAGGAGATCCCAATGGCTGTGCCTATTGCAAATAGGTATACCCTCTTGGGAACTGTCGGGGCAGAAGACGTTTGCAGTCCGAGTGGCGGTCCTGTTGGCAAGGATACTCGACAGGGGAGACCGAAGTCAGGAAGAGCCGTAGTGGTCGGTGACTCCATCGTCCGAGGGACGGATAGAATATTCTGTGGCAGCAGGAGGGACTTGAGGATGGTCTGTTGCCTCCCTGGTGCCAGGGTTCAACAGATCACGGACCGGCTTCAGAAAATCCTAGTGAGGGAAGGCGATCAACCTGAAGTCGTTGTGCACGTGGGCACGAATGACGTCGGGCGGAAGAGGAAGGAGGTGCTACAGCGGGAGTTTAGAGAGTTGGGAAAAACACTGAGAAGTAGGACGTCGAAGGTGGTTATCTCTGGACTGCTACCGGTACCTCGTGCTGGTGAGGCCAGGAACAGAGAGATAGAGGGTATGAATATATGGCTGAGGGGCTGGTGCAGAGAGCAGGGATTTAGATTTCTGGACCACAGGGATCTCTTCTGGGCTAGGGGTGACTTGTACAAAAGGGACGGGTTACATCTTAACAGCAGGGGGACAAACATTCTGGCAGGCAGGTTTGCTAGTGTGACACCTGTGGCTTTAAACTAAGTAGTGGGGGGGAGGGGTTGACAAATTGTGAATATGAAGATGAGGTAAAAAAAAGGGAATACAGGAGATATTGCAAAAGACTCTCGGAAGAATGGGAACAGAAGTTCTAGAGGGGAAAAGAAATTAAGGGCAGGGCCAATTGTGACTGATGTGAGAGGGGAGGTGAATACAGAAGTTAAAGTGTTGTACTTAAATGCACGTAGTATAAAAAATAAAGTGGATGAGCTTGAGGCTCAGTTAGTCATGGGCAAGTATGATGTTGTAGGGATCACTGAGACATGGCTACAAGAGGACCAGGGCTGGGAACTGAATATTCAGGGGTACACAACGTATAGAAAAGACAGACAGGTGGGCAGAGGGGGTGGGGTTGCTCTGATGGTAAGGAATGATATTCATTCCCTTGCAAGGGGTGACATAGAATCAGGAGATGTTGAATCAGTATGGATAGAAATGAGAAATTGTAAGGGTAAAAAGACCCTAATGGGAGTTATCTATAGGCCCCCAAACAGTAGCCTCGACATAGGGTGCAAGTTGAATCAGGAGATAAAATTGGCGTGTCAAAAATGTAATGCTACGGTGGTTATGGGAGATTTCAACATGCAGGTAGACTGGGAAAATCAGGTTGGAAATGGACCCCAGGAAAGAGAGTTTGTAGAGTGCCTTCGAGATGGATTCTTAGAACAGCTTGGACTGGAGCCTACCAGGGAGAAGGCAATTCTGGATTTAGTCTTGTGTAATGATCCTGATCTGATAAGGGGACTAGAGGTAAAAGAGCCATTAGGAGGCAGTGATCACAACATGATAAGTTTTACTCTGCAAATGGAAAGGCAGAAGGGAAAATCGGAAGTGTCGGTATTACAGTATAGCAAAGGGGATTACGGAGGCATGAGGCAGGAGCTGGCCAAAATTGACTGGAAGGAGGCCCTAGCAGGGAAGACGGTAGAACAGCAATGGCAGGTATTCCTGGGAATAATGCAGAGGTTGCAGGATCAATTTATTCCAAAGGGGCGGAAAGACTCTAAGGGGAGTAAGAGACACCTGTGGCTGACAAGGGAAGTCAGGGACAGCATAAAAATTAAGGAGAGGAAGTATAACATGGCAAAGAAGAGTGGGAAGACAGAGGATTGGGACTCTTTTAAAGAGCAACAAAAGTTAACTAAAAAGGCAATACGGGGAGAAAAGATGAGGTACGAGGGTAAACTAGCCAATAATATAAAGGAGGATAGCAAAAGTTTTTTTAGGTACGTGAAGAGGAAAAAAATAGTCAAGGCAAATGTGGGTCCCTTGAAGACAGAAGCAGGGGAATTTATTATGGGGAACAAAGAAATGGCAGACGAGTTAAACCGTTACTTTGGATCTGTCTTCACTGAGGAAGATACACACAATCTCCCAAATGTTCTAGGGGTCGGAGAACCTAGGGTGATGGAGGAACTGAAGGAAATCCACATTAGGCAGGAAATGGTTTTGGGTAGACTGATGGGACTGAAGGCTGATAAATCCCCAGGGCCTGATGGTCTGCATCCCAGGGTACTTAAGGAGGTGGCTCTAGAAATAGTGGAAGCATTGGAGATCATTTTTCAATGTTCTATAGATTCAGGATCAGTTCCGGTGGATTGGAGGATAGCAAATGTTACCCCACTTTTTAAGAAAGGAGGGAGAGAGAAAACGGGTAATTATAGACCAGTTAGTCTGACATCAGTGGTGGGGAAGATGCTGGAGTCAATTATAAAAGACGAAATTGCTGAGCATTTGGATAGCAGTAACGGGATCATTCCAAGTCAGCATGGATTTACGAAGGGGAAATCATGCTTGACAAATCTACTGGAATTTTTTGAGGATGTAACTAGGAAAATTGACAAGGGAGAGTCAGTGGATGTGGTGTACCTCAACTTTCAGAAAGCCTTCGACAAGGTCCCACACAGGAGATTAGTGGGCAAAATTAGGGCACATGGTATTGGGGGTAGGGTACTGACATGGATAGAAAATTGGTTGACAGACAGAAAGCAAAGAGTGGGGATAAATGGGTCCCTTTCGGAATGGGAGGCAGTGACCAGTGGGGTACCGCAAGGTTCGGTGCTGGGACCCCAGCTATTTACGATATACATTAATGACTTAGACGAAGGGATTAAAAGTACCATTAGCAAATTTGCAGATGATACTAAGCTGGGGGGTAGTGTGAATTGTGAGGAAGATGCAATAAGGCTGCAGGGTGACTTGGACAGGTTGTGTGAGTGGGCGGATACATGGCAGATGCAGTTTAATGTAGATAAGTGTGAGGTTATTCACTTTGGAAGTAAGAATAGAAAGGCAGATTATTATCTGAATGGTGTCAAGTTAGGAGGAGGGGGAGTTCAACGAGATCTGGGTGTCCTAGTGCATCAGTCAATGAAAGGAAGCATGCAGGTACAGCAGGCAGTGAAGAAAGCCAATGGAATGTTGGCCTTCGTAACAAGAGGAGTTGAGTATAGGAGCAAAGAGGTCCTTCTACAGTTGTACCGGGCCCTGGTGAGACCGCACCTGGAGTACTGTGTGCAGTTTTGGTCTCCAAATTTGAGGAAGGATATTCTTGCTATGGAGGGCGTGCAGCGTAGGTTCACTAGGTTAATTCCCGGAATGGCGGGACTGTCGTATGTTGAAAGGCTGGAGCGATTGGGCTTGTATACACTGGAATTTAGAAGGATGAGGGGGGATCTTATTGAAACATATAAGATAATTAGGGGATTGGACACATTAGAGGCAGGAAACATGTTCCCAATGTTGGGGGAGTCCAGAACAAGGGGCCACAGTTTAAGAATAAGGGGTAGGCCATTTAGAACGGAGATGAGGAAGAACTTTTTCAGTCAGAGAGTGGTGAAGGTGTGGAATTCTCTGCCTCAGAAGGCAGTGGAGGCCAGTTCGTTTGATGCTTTCAAGAGAGAGCTGGATAGAGCTCTTAAGGATAGCGGAGTGAGGGGGTATGGGGAGAAGGCAGGAACGGGGTACTGATTGAGAGTGATCAGCCATGATCGCATTGAATGGCGGTGCTGGCTCGAAGGGCTGAATGGCCTACTTCTGCACCTATTGTCTATTGTCTATTGTCTATTGTCTATCAGTTACCTGTGCCTGCCTTCTCCCCATATCCCTTGATTCCACTAGCCCCCAGGAGTTCTATCTAACTCTTTTTTTAATTCGTCCAGTGAATTGGCCTCCACTGCCTTCTGTGGCAGAGAATTCCACAAATTCACAACTCTCTGGGTGAAAAGGTTTCTTCTCACCTCAGTTTTAAATGACCTCCCCTTTATTCTTAGACTGTGTCCACTGGTTCTGGACTCCCCCAACATTGGGAACTCTAGTGGGAGAGTCCAGGCCTATAGGTCAGAGCCTCAGAATTAAAGGACGTTCTTTTAGGAAGGAGATGAGGAGGAATTTCTTTAGTCAGAGGGTGGTGAATCTGTGGAATTATTTGCCACAGAAGGCTGTGGAGGCCAAGTCCGTGGATATTTTTAATGCAGGGATAGATAGATTCTTGATTAGTACAGGTGTCAGAGGTTATGGGGAGAAGGCAGGAGGGAGTGATAGATCAGCCATGATCGAATGACAGAATAGACTTGATGGACTGAATGGCCTTATTTTACTCCTATCACTTATAACCTTAAGATCTTATGATACAGCAGCCTAAATTCGAACACCATCAGGTTCAGGATCATTAAGTTTCCTACATCTATCCGATTCTTGAACTGACGTGCACAATCATAAGCCAACGGAAAAATTAATTTGGCAATGGAAAAAATTGTCTTGACAACGGAAAAAATAATTTTTATCTTGCTGCTATTTCATAGGCCCATTAACGCAATAGCACACCAATATATATGCAAAAATCAATAATACAATAAATCAATAATCAGTATCACTTGGTGATTAGACCATAATAGTGCAAAGCCAACGAATGTTATACAAGCAAAACACAGTCCATTGTTGGTTGCAGTTGCTGACATTGCACTGCCTCAGAGGGCAGTGGAGGCCAATTCTCTGAATACATTCAAGAGCGAGCTAGATAGAGCTCTTAAGGATAGCGGAGTCAGGGGGTATGGGGAGAAAGCAGGAACGGGGTACTGATTGAGAATGATCAGCCATGATCACATTGAATGGCGGTGCTGGCTCGAAGGGCCGAATGGCCTACTCCTGCACCTATTGTCTATTGTCTATTGTGCAGTGTACAAGAGTCTGAAAGTTGCTGAGGAAAAAGCTGTTCTTCAGATCACAATTTTCAGGCTCCTTTATCTTCTGCCTGATGGTATTAGCGAAGTCAATGCATGGCCTGGGTGGTGTGGGTCTTTTGCTGATGTGAGCTGTATATTTCAAGTGTGAATCCTGTAGATTCTTTTGATAACATAACAGAGCTTTATTTGTCGTTCGGTACCGAAGTACCGAACGAAACTACATAGCAGTCATAGAAAAAAAAAAGAACACAAGACACATGGCCCCAACACAAACGTCCATCACAGTGACTCCAAACACCCCCTCACTGTGATGGAGGCAACAAAACTTCCACTCTCTTCCCCACGCCCACGGACAGACAGCTCGTCCCCGACCGACCCGCACAGTCCCCGCACCGGGCGCTGAAACGTCTCGCGGCCGAACCGGGCGATGAAAGGCCCGCGACCAAGCCTTGCGCAGCTAAGTCCCGTGGTCGAGCCGCACCGGGCGATGTCAAGTCCCGCAGCCGAGCCGCACCAGCGGTGAAAAGTCCCGCAGCCGAGCCGCACCGGGCGATGTAAAGCCCCGCGGCCGAGCCGCACCGGGCGATGTTAAGTCCCGCAGCCGAGCCGCACCAGCGATGTAAAGCCCCGCAGCCGAGCTGCACCGGGCGATGTTAAGTCCCGCAGCCGAGTCCCCCAGATTCCAATACCTGGGGTGGATCGGGCACTGCCTGCCACATTCTTCAGCTTCCTTTGTTCCTGGACGTTTCAGGTTCCCGAACCAGGCTGTGATACCACCAAACATTATTCCCCTTTTGTCTAAATTGTCACCGCACCTGCAGATGTTTCTAGAGTGTAGGAAAGAACTGCAGATAATAATAATAATAATGCATTACATTTATATAGCGCTTTTCAAACACTCAAAGACGCTTTACAGGGATTACTAGAACATAGAGAAGAAAATAAATAGATAAATAAGTAAACGAACAGAAAAAGGAGACAGAAGGTGAGGTGACCTTCAGTGGTTGAAGGCAGTGCTGAACAGGTGAGACTTCAGTGTTGTTTTGAATGTGGTGAGTGAGGAGGAGTCTCTGACGGTTTGGGGTAGTGAGTTCCAGAGGGTGGGAGCAGCGATGGAGAAAGCCCTGTCCCCCCAGGATCTGAGTTTGGTCCGGATGGGGGGGGACAGGAGGTTGGCAGCAGCAGAGCGGAGGGTGGAGGTGGGAGTGTATCTGTGGAGGAGGTCAGTCAGGTAGGATGGGGCCAGGTTATGGAGGGCTTTGTAGGTCATGAGGAGGATTTTGTACTGGATTCTCTGGGGGATGGGGAGCCAGTGGAGCTTGTAAAGGACGGGGGTGATATGGTCACGGATCGGGGAGTGGGTGAGTAGACGGGCAGCGGAGTTTTGAATGTATTGAAGTTTACTGATGATTTTTGAGGGTGAGCCATAGAGGAGGCTGTTGCAGTAGTCCAGACGGGAAGTGATGAAGGCGTGGATGAGGGTTTCTGCAGCTGTGGAGGAGAGGGATGGACGAAGACGGGCGATGTTTTTGAGGTGGAAGAAGGCTGTCTTGGTGATGTGTTTGATGTGTTTGTCGAAGGAGAGGGTTTGATCAAAGATGATTCCAAGATTCCGGATGTGAGGGGAGGTGGATACTGGGAGACCATCAATATTGAGGATGAAGTTTTGGGTGGATTTGGTGAGCGTTTTTGGACCAATGATGATGATTTCGGATTTGTTGCAGTTGAGTTTGAGGAAATTTGATTGAAGCCAAGATTTTATTTCAGTGATGCAGTTTGTCAGTGTAGAGTGTGTGGTGGTGGAGATTGACTTGGTGGAGATGAGGAGCTGGATATCATCGGCGAAGCAGTGGAAGTTGAGACCATGACAACCATGATGCTGGCTTACACCGAAGATAGACACAAAATGCTGGAGTAACTCAGCGGGACAGGCAGCATCTCTGGAGAGAAGGAATGGGTGACATTTTGGGTCAAGACCCATCTTCAGACAGGCAGCGATGCCGCCTGTACCACTGAGTTACTGCAGTATTTTGAGTCTATCTTCGATATTTTTAGAGTATTTTGCGAAGTACTGGGATATAGATCAATTAGAAATATGGGCAGAGAAAAGGCAGTGGCAGTTTAATCCTGTCGTGTGAGTTGTTACACTTTGGGAGGTCAGATGTAAGAGAGGAATATACAGTGAATATGCAGATGGAACTTGGGGGTGGGAAAATAACTGCAGATGCTGGCACAAATCGAAGGCATCACAAAATGCTGGAGTAACTCAGCGGGTCAGGCAGCATCTCAGGAGAGAAGAAATGGGTGACGTTTCGGATCGAGACATAACTTTAAGGTGGGAGGAGGAAAGTTTAAAGGAGATTTACAATGTACGTTATTTACACAGAGAGTGGTAGACACCTGGAACACGTTGCCAGGTATGATGGTGGAAGCAACAACATAGCAATGTTTCAGAGGTACAAGCACAGGCAGGCAGTGAATAGAGGCATATAGATCATGTGTGGCAAGTTGGGATTAGTTTAATTTGGCAACACTGTCCCAATATTGGCCAATAGACTTGGTGCAATGTTCTATATTGTACATGTACTATAAGTATAGAAATAGATTTCACTTTTGGTGCAAAGTAGCAGTGAATTAAGAAGCGTGAGAAAAGTGATGAAAAATGAGAAAAGAAAAGTTCCAATTATCTGTTGTATCAGCCATAATGTAAAAGCACGATATGAGAGGATACTCAAATGCAGCTTGAGGTCTTGCCCGGGGGCAAGACCTATTTCAAATCTCACGCATGTCATTCTTGGGCCACCTACCAGATGGTGCTTTGTGTTTTAACATCACCTTCCTCATGGTGTTTATGTTCAGAGTACGGTCTCTCAGGTGCGTGTAGCAGCCAGGGTGATAGGTCTCCATGTGGTTGGCATTGGGTGGGGGTGACAACTCGGAACCCCGTCAGCATGACCTACCATGTCCACAGCCGGCTCTGCATTTCTTGGCACTGCCTGGAATCAGATCCAAAGGCCAACCATATAACCATATAAACCATATAACAATTACAGCACGGAAACAGGCCCGTTCGGCCCTACCAGTCCACGCCGACCACTTTCTCTGACCTAGTCTCATCTACCTGCCCTCAGACCATAACCCTCCAATCCCCTCCCATCCATATACCTATCCAATTTACTCTTAAATAATAAAATCGAGCCTGCCTCCACCACTTCCACCGGAAGCTCATTCCACACAGCCACCACCCTCTGAGTAAAGAAGTTACCCCTCATGTTACCCCTAAACTTTTGTCCCTTAATTCTGAAGTTATGTCCCCTTGTTGGAATCTTCCCCACTCTCAAAGGGAAAAGCCTACCCACGTCAACTCTGTCCGTCCCTCTTAAAATTTTAAAAACCTCTATCAAGTCCCCCCTCAACCTTCTACGCTCCAAAGAATAAAGACCCAACCTGTTCAACCTCTCTCTGTAGCTTAAGTGCTGAAACCCAGGCAACATTCTAGTAAATCTCCTCTGTACCCTCTCCATTTTGTCGACATCCTTCCTATAATTTGGCGACCAGAACTGCACACCATACTCCAGATTCGGCCTCACCAATGCCCTGTACAATTTTAACATCACATTCTGAACCATTCTGAGTCAGGGGATGGAAAATCCTCACCGCGCTTGTTGTCACCACATCTGACTCCATTACGCAGCTGGATGTCAATCCAGTGCTGGGAGATGACTTGCCAAGACAATGACCTAGTGAAAACATTATGAAGGATGGATTTATTAATAACCTTGGCCGGATCTGAAATCTTTCCAGATTATAAACGAAAGCTTATGCAATGCACATCAAAAGAGCTAAGATTCAACCTGTCAAAGGGTGAGTGGGACTTGGCCCAGCTCCATGAGCTGTTCCATTGGGTCGACGTTTAGCTCATTCATATTCATGGCTGGATTTTACATGTGAGCAGGGGGGGCAGGATGGTACTTTGTAAAGAGAGTAACAGTGTATGAAGAAAGCTCCAGCCTCTCTATTTAGCCCTTGTATCTCAAGCTGCAAATGAGTATCCTCTCATGTCATGCTTTTACATCCATAAGTTCATAAGTGATAGGAGCAGAATTAGGCCATTCGGCCCATCAAGTCTACTCTGCCATTCAATCATGGCCGATCTATCTCGCCCTCCTAAGCCCATTCTCCTGCCTTATCCTCACAACCTCGGACACCAGCCTTCATATAAAAACGATCCCCCTCAGGATCCTATAAAAAATCTTTCCCCCCTCACCTTAAAACTATGTCCTCTGGTTCTCGATTCCCCAACTCTGGGCAAAAGACTCTGTGCATTTACCCGATTGATTCCCCTCATGGTTGTATACACCTCTATAAGATCACCCCCCCCCCCCCCCCCCAGCCCTCCCATCCTCCTATGCCTCAAGGAGTCCCAGACTATTCAACCACTCCCTGTGGCTCATGTCCTCGAGTCCTGGCAACATCCTTGTAAAGATATTAGATTAGATCCGATTAGATTATCTTCACTGCCACTGTACTGAAATAGTTCTTTCAAAGTCATTAATGAAAATTTGTACGATTGTACGATACCTCTTTCTTATTTATTCTCCTTGTTTTCTCTGCTGCTTTTGACATTTGTTGACTGCTGTATACTCCTCCATCACATTTTCCTATCCGTAGCTGGGGTGTTGATAATTGCCTTGTTCTTTTCCTATCTTCTCATATTCACACGGCATAAAAGCAGATCCTTCAGCTGACCACATCCTCACTGACCACTTTGCACCATCAAACATGAATCCCATTTTTCCCTTAGCATCCCCATCAACTGCTTCCGCCCTCAATCTCCTGAAGGGTACCTTCGATGGGGGCAATTTCAGCAACCAATTAGCTTACTCACCGGCGTATTTCCTGGCACGTGGGAGGCAGCTGGTACACCTGGGAGAAAGCCATATGTCATAAGGAGAACGTGCAAACTCCACACAGACAGCACCCATTCAGGATTGAAGCAGAGACCCCAGGCCATGAGGCTGCATCAACAACTGCTGCATCGTATTTTAGGTCGAATCAGAAACAAAAATAAATCACTTGTGATGGCTTTCCTTTTCTTTCCTTGTCTACACATTACCTCCCATATTCCCCAAGGATTCATCCTCAGCCTCCTCTAATTTCACATCAATATGCTGCTCTTAGCAATGTGTCCTTTAAACAGCATTCCTTTCTAAATAAATGTTGATTGTTTGCAGTACCAGCCACTTGATCCCTTCACTGACTAAATTGCCTGAGTACTTGTCGTTAAATTTGAGTCATGCAGCCTCCATGGTCCTACCTCACACCAAATCTGTTCACTAATCACACTTATTCTTGCTCCCATTTAACTCCTCATTAAGCAAAGTCTGAGTTTAATTTTTTTTACCATGGGCTTTCCATGTCCTCATCTGTAATACTCACCAGTGCTACAACCATCTGAGATATCCAGACCCCTCCATTCCTGGCCTTTTATCATCTCTGAATTTTATTGCCGCACCTTAGGCTTTGTTTTAAAACCTGGATTTTCCTTCCTCAGCCTTTCTCCTTCCCCTCTTCATCTCTGACGTCTACCATCACAAAGTGCTTTGAGACACTGATGATGGCGCACTTTACCTCCAGCCTCCCAGCCAGCCTTGAACCACTGCAGTTTGCATACCGTCACAGCAGGTTCACAGCACACACATTCTCCCTTGGCCTAAACTCATCTCTGGAACACCAAGACAACAAGGATACCTGTGGTAGACCCACCCATTCCTTCTTCTCTAAGCTCCCATTGAGCAGAAGGTACAGAAGTTTGAAAGCAAACACCACCAGACTCACAAACAGCTTCTTTCCCTCTATTATCAGGCTTCTGAATGGTCTTTCCATAAACTAGGGTACCGTCCGATTCACCTCTGCCCCATTGTGGACATTGAACTTTGTCTTTAGACAATGCTGCAATGCTGAAAACGATATTCTGCACTCTGTATCTTTACTTTTGCTCCATCTATTGTACGTTTGACTTGAATGTATTTATGTATAGTATATCTGATCTATTGCTAAACAAGGTTTTTCACTGTATCTCGCTACATGTGACAGTAATAAACCTAAACCTAAACCTAACCATGGTTCTCCACACCTAATTCATTCATCAATCTAATGTGTCTTCCCACCAAATTTTAATTGATGATTATGATTCTTTTATGAAATATCTTGGAATTCTCGACACGTAAATACAGGATGTTATTGCTACTGATATTCTTAATCAACTAAACGTTAATTTATTGCCCCATGTAAGTAATCCTTTCTGTCACTGATGTTAGAGTTATGATATCACAATGCGGACAGGAAATACATCTGAAGTAAACACAGGGCCTTCAATAATGCAGTGCAGAATCCTGTCATATTTAGGGTATTTTGCCAATCTTATTTTCCACTGTTCAATATTAGTTTTGGTTTCCCAACATGATCTCTTTCAATAAAAAAATGCTTCTTTGAAGACTAGCTCAAACAATGTCTGTTAGTTTGTTGGGGCTCTCTCTGTTTTCTCGAGAGCACAATAAACTACACTATTGACAGATGCAGTAATTATTTGGTTATCCGTTCTGAAATAAAAATTATCAATAAGCATTACATCAAATTTCGGATGACTTTATTTATACATTTAAACTCTGGTGTATTGTAAATTATTTTCAGCTTAAAATAACCCAAAAGAATATTCAGTTTAGTACAATTCTTTCATAATATCTCTCCTTGGAAATATATATATATATTTGTAATGCCATCATGAACCACAGGAGACATATTTACACATATTACTTGCTTTGTCTCTCTGTAATTTTATAATTAGTCATTTATGCAAGTAATTTGCAGTAAAATGATAGTTATCATAAATCACTATATAAGCTAATAAATGTTAGAATAAGGTGACCAGTTTTGACATTTGTTAAAAACACGATGCTTTAGAAATGAATCTCACATCACACTGTCAAATTATTGCACATTTCTCATTTTGATAAGCAAAAGCATGCATTTAATACTGTAATAAAATCATTATATAGCATGTAAATTATGCATCTATTGGCCAAAGCACAGCCAGCACGAACATTTTACTATCATTTAAGCAAAGCATCACAATTTATAACTGAAATTCCAGTAATCATTATACGCTAACATAGCAAATCTGTAAAGGTTTTGGAATCAGATGTCGGAGATGGTGCACATTATACTTTGATTTCTACCATTTTTCACAGAAAATAACTAACAAAATGGCTTTGGCAAAATAATATTTCTTGTGGGAAATGGTGAAAAAATAATGACAAAAATATCTCATGATTTAAATGCACAAATCCCTCCTGCAGAGCTGCAGAGCTCACATTTCTGTAATGTTATTAGACAGATATCCATGTTGGAAATAAAATAGAGTAGACGTATTTATGGTGCTTAAAAAGTAAGAACAATATTTTGCCAACTATGCATTGAAAAACAGAGGGAAACAATTAGCTCTTTCTTTTTAAGGTACAATGCTTACGTACTGTGATAAAAGAAGCTTTTGATCTGAGATGATCGAACGACTTCCAATTACCTCAGATGCCCAAGAGTCACAGCAAGCTCTTTTGAAGAGATGTTGGACCACATTGGGGAGTCTGCCTGCCATTTCATACCTTGTTGCGACGAATGTGATCATCAATGGTTTCAAATGCTCAACAGTTACAATAGGGCTTTTTGAAGAATTGTTGGACTCTTCAGGGCTATGTCAAATATGTGGCACTTTGTCCAGATATGTAAGCCTTTGGTAACCTCCAGGCCAATAGACCTTTTCGATTGCTTGAGGTGCCCTCTGGTTATATGACCTATAGTCTTGGACAAACTGGGGGGGGGGATGCAGAGCTGGCTATCATACTCTGCTCAACATTGAGGATTGATGGCAATGTGATAAATAGGTGCTGGAAATATTACATTTGAAATAATACTGCAGCAGGACCAGCTTGAAGCAACAGGACCCTTTTTTTTCACGTACTTAGAGCCATCCGGGTCAGAAACATGTCCTTCAGCCCAATTTATCCATGCTGACCAAGATGCCCCATTCAATCTAATTCCATTTGCCCACATTTGGCCCATGACTTTGTAATCCTTTTCGAAGGTATTTATTCACAAAATGCTGGAGTAACTCAGCAGGTCAGGCAGCATCTCAGGAGAGAAGGAATGGGTGACGTTTCGGGTCGAGACCCTTCTTCAGACTGATGTCAGGGGGGCGGGACATAGGAAGGATATAGGTGGAGACAGGAAGATAGAGGGAGAACTGGGAAGGGGGAGGGGAAGAGAGGGACAGAGGAACTATCTAAAGTTGGAGAAGTCGATGTTCATACCACTGGGCTGCAAGCTGCCCAGGCGAAATATGAGGTGCTGTTCCTCCAATTTCCGGTGGGCCTCACTATGTCACTGGAGGAGGCCCATGACAGAAAGGTCAGACTGGGAATGGGAGGGGGAGTTGAAGTGCTCGGCCACCGGGAGATCAGTTTGGCCAACGCGGACCGAGCGCAGGTGTTGAGCGAAACGATCGCCGAGCCTGCGTTTGGTTTCGCCGATGTAAATAGGTTGACATCTGGAGCAGCGGATGCAATAGATGAGGTTGGAGGAGGTGCAGGTGAACCTCTGTCTCACCTGGAAAGACTGTTTGGGTCCTTGGATGGAGTTGAGGGGGGAGGTAAAGGGACAGGTGTTTCGTCTCGTGCGGGTGCAGGGGAAAGGGCCCGGGGATGGGGTGGTTTGTAATCCTTTTCTATTTGTGTACTGGTCCAAGTGTCCTTTAAGTCCTGTTATAGTATTTACATCATCTACCTCCTTTATCAACTTTTTCTATATACCCACCACCATCTGAGTCCAAAAGGTTGCCCCAAATTAAATATTGCCCCTTTCATCTTAAACCTATGACTTCTGGTTCTTGTTTCCCCTTCTCTGGGTAAATGACTCAGTGCATTCACGCTATCTATTTTTGAGTATGTGTGTATGTGTGTGTATATATATATTAATGTGTGTGTGTGTGTGTGTGTGTGTGTGTGTGTGTGTGTGTGTGTACATGTGTATGTGTGTGTGTATGTGTGTATATATATATGTGTGTGTGTGGTAGACACAAAATGCTGGAGTAACTCAGCGGGTCAGGCAGCATCTCCAGGGAGAAGGAATGGGTGATGTTTCGGGTCGAGATGCTTCTTCAGACTGAAGTGTGCATATGTGTGTGTGTGTGTGTGTGTGTACATATGTATGTATGTATATATACATATATATACATATATATATATGTGTGTTTGTGTGTGTATGTGTGTGTGTGTGTGTGTGTACGTATGTGTGTATGTATGTATGTATGTATGTATATATATATATATATATATATATATATATATACATGTATATACATTTATATGTGTTTGTGTGTGTGTGTACTTGTGAGTATGTGTATATATACACACTGAACCTTTTCTCTCCCTCGTTTATCATATTGTTTACAGTGTACTATGTTTACATATTCTGTTGTGCTGCAGCAAGTAAGAATTTCATTGTTCTATCTGGGACATATGACAATAAACCACTCTTGACTCTGATGATTTCATACACCTCTATAAACCTCCTGTTCTCCAAGGAATAAAGTCCTACCCAGCACGAACTCTCCCCATATCTCAGTCCCTCATGTCTTGTAACCTTGTAAATCTTATCTGCATTCTTTCCAGCTTAATTACATTAATCCTATAGCAGGGTGACCAAAATTGTACACAACGCTCCAAATGCAGCCTCACCAAGATGGCCATTAAAAAGTACAACTATAATATGATGTCCGAACTTCCATATTCAATACCCTGACTGATGAAGGCCAATGCACCAAAAGGCTTTTTGACTATCCAAATTTTGTGATGCCACTTTCAGGGAACTATGTACCTGTACATCTTTTCTATCACACTCTCAAGGGCCCTACCGATCACTGTGAAGGTTCTGCCCAGGTTTGACTTCACATAGTGCAACACCTCTCACTTATCTGCAATAAGCTCCATTAGCCATTCCCCAGCCCACCTGCCCAGTTGATCGAGATCCTGTTGTAATTTTTGATGGCCGTCTTCACTGTCCATGATACCACCTATCGACAAACTTACCAATCATGCCTTGCACATTCTCGTCCAAATCGTTGATATAAACCGGATACAGCAATGAGACCAGTACTGATCCCTGAGACGCGCCATTAGTCACAGTCTTTCAGTCTGAAAAATACCTTCTACCGCCGGCTCTGCTTTCTTCCATGACATCAATTCTGTACCCAGTTAGATAACTCTCCCTGGACTCCATGCAATCTAACTTTCCAGACCAGCCCACCATGCGGAACCTTATCCAAGGAGACGTGGTCCGATTGAATAACACTGAAAACTCTCTTAGTGCTGTCCATTTTCATTGAGTTAGTGCAAACTCCCCAAAAGATGTTTAAAAAAAATAACAACAACGCCTTGCCATTTCTTTTGGACTGTTATTTTTTTTACTTTCCTATTCTTTTTCTAAAATTATGAGTAGTTTTTAAATTAATTTTTGGTTTTATTGCATTTCTTACGCCTTTTAAACATCATAGAAACATAGAAAATAGGTGCAGGAGTAGGCCATTCGGCCCTTCGAGCCTGCACCGCCATTCAATATGATCATGGCTGATCATCCAACTCAGTATCCCGTACCTACCTTCTCTCCATACCCATCCATGGTTTTGAGTTAAAAATCTAGCGAATATTCTTTTGATCAATTATGGTCGATTTTGCAAACAAAGTAAGTCCTTCCCTCAGAAAATATCAGTGAACAAATACAAGATGAGAAATACTCAAAGTGTTCCCTAAAGTGTTTTTGACTTTAGGAAAATAGCTGACTGTCAGTTAAATTCACAAGCATAACATTATGTCTGATTTTCAGCATTTCTCACCGGTGTTGTATTTAATGGCACAGCTCACGATTACCAGATTTGCTTCTGACTTTACGTAAATAAGATGAAATCATCCATTTCTCATATGAAAACCCTGTGCAAATTGAACCGCAAAATATCCTCGATTTGTTCATCAACGTCGGTTTTCTTCGCTGTTTTATCAAAACCAATTTGTTTCTTTCCAACAGCCAGTGACTCCTGCTGAGAACTGTACAAAAATGAAAATCATTTTAGAAGTAGAGTTAATTTAAAAAAAATCTTCCAATCATTTAGTTGTCCTTGGCGAAAAATTGGATTGTGCCCATTCTTGATGCATTAAAAATGTAATGCGAACACTCAATTAGGCTCTCTGCAAACATAAATTATGAAGTTGGTCAAACTCCAATTTGAGGTATAGCTGACAGATTATAAACAGGTGGCAAGAGCTAAAATGCAACCTGTATACCTCCTCATATGACCTCCTTTGTACATTTCCGTCAATTTGCGTTGCGGGCTTTGGAGAAGAGTATCGTGCCTCCATGATATATTCCCCAGGGCATAAAACAGGAGAAACACACACTATGGTGGTCATGACAGCATTAGGAAGAGCGTTTTCACATTCATGCAAAATGATATGCAACTCCAAGTCAACGAACTACAAACTAAGGAGAAGGGAGGACCAATCTAAGCCACCAGAAAATGAGCTTAGCATGAATGAGAAACCCCACACAGCATAGAAATATGGAAATAAATTGTATATCCTCACAACCGATGTCAGGGTGATCTGCTCATCACTGTCCATGCCTACAAAATGGAAATCCTCACAGAATGGCGTATTTTGCACAGAGATCTGAGTTATATCAGTCACTGGCCATTCATCACTGCGATTGAGGGCATGCAGCATAGGTTTACTAGGTTAATTCCCGGAATAGCGGGACTGTCATATGTTGAAAGACTGGAGGGACTAGGCTTGTATACACTGGAATTTAGAAGGATGAGAGGAGATCTTATCGAAACGAATAAGATTATTAAGGGGTTGGACACGTTAGAGGCAGGAAACATGTTCCCAATGTTGGGGGAGCCCAGAACAAGGGGCCACAGTTTAAGAATAAGGGGTAGGCCATTTAGAACTGAGATGAGGAAAAACTTTTTCAGTCAGAGAGTTGTGAATCTGTGGAATTCTCTGCCTCAGAAGACAGTGGAGGCCAATTCTCTGAATGCATTCAAGAGAGAGCTAGATAGAGCTCCTAAGGATAGCGGAGTCAGGGGGTATGGGGAGAAGGCAGGAACGGGGTACTGATTGAGAATGATCAGCCATGATCACATTGAATGGCGGTGCTGGCTCGAAGAGCCGAATGGCCTCCTCCTGCACCTATTGTCTAATGTCTATTGTCTATTGCCTAATGTCATCAGGAGATAAAAAGATGTACCAGGCTTAGGTTTTGGACTTTAGACTTTAGAGATACAGTGCAGGAACAGGCCCCCTTGGCCCCATTGAGTCCACGGCAAACAAGGGAACACCCTGTATACTAGCACTATCCTAATACATTAGGGACAATTTACATTTTTTTTACCGAAGCCAATTAACATACAAACCTGGATAGACACAAAATGCTAGAATAACTCAATGGGACAGGCCGCATCTCTGGAGAGAAGGAATGGGAGAGACGTTTTGGTTCGAGACCCTTCTTCAGACTGTGAGTCAGGACTGAGAGTCTCGACCCGAAACGTCACCCATTCCTTCTCTCCAGGGATGCTGCTTGTCCCACTGAGTTACTCCAGCATTTAGTGTTAATCTTTGGTTTAAATCAGCATCTGCAGTTCCTTCCTAAACATACAAACCTGTATGTCTTTGGAATGTGGAAGGAAACTGGAGCACCTGAAGAATACCCACGTGGTCACAGGGAGAACCTACAAACTTCGTACAGACAGCACCCAGAGTCAGGATCGAACCCGGGACTCTCGTGCTGTATCGGAGATAGTCTACTGCTACGCCAGTGTGCCGCCTCATTTACCGCCCCTCCACTATGCTGCTGCCTCTGCTGTTCCAATAACAATCCCTTGAATTAACTGTAGTGTAGTGTAAGTGAGCCAGTACAGAAGGATGTGGAGTATCTTGGGCTTTTTCCCGATCTCTCCTCGCTGCTTATTGATGTACTATATTGGTGTTAAAAGAAAGAAAAATAACACATTCAGGATTAGGAGGCTTATTTTGATCATTCATGAATACTGACACTAGATAGTTTCTGTGTTAATAGGGAAAGGCTTAGAAGTCATTTGAAAGTCATTTACCTAAATAGGAATATGAGGTTTGGATGAAGCTTTCTCCATTAACAGATGGAACACCTTGGTCGGCATGGACAAGTTTGGCTGAAGGGCCTGTTTCCATGCTGTATGTTGTATGTCATAGAGTGTAATAGAGTGATACAGTGTGGAAACAGGCCCTTTGGCCCAACTTGCCCACACCGGCCAACATGTCCCGGCTACACTAGTTCCACCTGCCTGCGCTCATCATCATATATATACAGCCGGAAACAGGCCTTTTCGGCCCTCCAAGTCCGTGCCGCCCAGCGATCCCCGTACATTAACACCCACTAGGGACAATTCTTACATTTACCCAGCCAATTAACCTACATACCTGTACGTCTTTGGAGTGTGGGAGGAAACCGAAGATCTCGGAGAAAACCCACGCAGGTCACGGGGAGAACGTACAAACTCCTTACAGTGCAGCACCCGTAGTCAGGATCGAACCTGAGTCTCCGGCGCTGCATTCGCTGTAAAGCAGCAACTCTACCGCTGCGCTACCTTGCCGCCCTTGGTCCATATCCCTCCAAACCTGTCCCATCCATGTACCTGTCTAACTGATTCTTAACTGTTGGGATAGTCCCGGCCTCAACTAAGCTTGTTCCATACACCCACCACCCTTTGTGTGATGCAGTGTGTTGTCAGACAAATGTAAATGATGACAGAGCAAGAAATTGAGGAGAGCATTAGATTCTGTAAGGACTGCTCGGTGTGTAACTAAATGAGTTTGAGAAATGGAGGGAAATTCTTTACTTGAAGCAGGAAAATAAGTAACCAGATCTTCCTTTAATGGCGTATAAAATAATGAGGGGAATAGATAGGGTGAATACGCAGTCTTTTACCCAGGGTGGGGGAATCAAAAACAAGAGGACATATCTTTTTTGAGAGGGGCAAGATTTATTATGAGCCAAAATCATTGTTTAGCAAAATTCTTAAGGGGTTGGACAGGCTAGATGCAGGAAGATTGTTCCCGATGTTGGGGAAGTCCAGCACAAGGGGTCACAGTTTAAGGATAGGGGGAAGTCTTTTAGGACCGAGATGAGAAAGTTTTTTTTCACACAGAGAGTGGTGAATCTGTGGAATTCTCTGCCACAGAAGGTAGTTGAGGCCAGTTCATTGGCTATATTTAAGAGGGAGTTAGATGTGGCCCTTGTGGCTAAAGGGATCAGGGGGTATGGAGAGAAGGCAGGTACAGGATACTGAGTTGGATGATCAGCCATGATCATATTGAATGGCGGGGCAGGCTTGAAAGGCCGAATGGCCTACTCCTGCACCTATTTTCTATGTTTCTATGTTTCTATAAATTATGCATCTATTGGCCAAAGCACAACCAGCACAAACATATTACTATAATTTAAGCAAAGCATCACAATTTATAACTGTTAGTTATTTAGATTACTCTGGAAGGCTGTAAAGCCATGCAGACTGACTAGGAGCAGGGAGAAGACACCAACACTCATTTTTGGATTTCCAGATGTAACTGTCCAGATCAGTGCACCAGGGCTTCTACCATCGGGCAGACGATACAAGGTCTCTGCTGTCCGTTTCAAAGTCAACGGGAGTTAAAAATTGCAATTTTACAGTCATTGCAAAACCTGGTCCGATAATTATGTGTAGTTAATGGTGCCTCCTTGCTAGATTCAGACAAAGTTAGTGATGGTAGTCTATGAACAATCAGCACCTCACAAGAGATGGTCCATATTAGTCAATGGTCCCAATCATAATCAATAGGTTTTCTCCCAAAAGGCATTGTGATTCCTAGTTACTTGTTAGAAGTGGCTACTTATAAGCAATAAGCATTGAATATGAGAGAAGTAGGGTTTCCTCAATCTGCTAAGTTACATTAGTGGCTTTTGTCACAATCAATAGAAATTGTTCTAATGGGTTTACATAAAAGTCCTATGTCAGAATACATATTTACTCACAAATTGTTGCTGCTGCTTCTTCTACCTTAAATTCGCTTTTCACATTTGTAAAAAGCCTTAAAAAATAAAATATGTCTGCATTTAAGTGTAGCAAGTTGAATAATTTTTCCACACATTAAGGACAGGATCGGTATTTTTTTTTGCACCACCACTTAGCCGAGCAAAGATATTATTTAAAAGAACACATTTGTTCCTTCCCACCCCCGACATCAGTCTGAAGAAGGGTCTCGACCCGAAACGTCACCCATTCCTTCTCTCCCGAGATGCTGCCTGACCTGCTGAGTTACTCCAGCATTTTGTGAATAAATCGATTTGTACCAGCATCTGCAGTTATTTTCTTATGTTCCTTCAAGACATGATTTTAATGTATCACAACTTGAAATCTGATTTAATGATCGGGATAAGTCACTTGTTAATCATCTTTTATTGCAAATGCTAATTTCCCGGCAAAGGTAAGAACCACAATATATGGGTTTTTATTTTATCTTATATATACAATTAGTTCCAAATGATCTGCATAATTTTCTACAACAGTCATTGTAAACAATATTTGAAATAAATATCTGGTGATAAGACGTAAAACACCCAACTCAAAATTCACAACGAAGTTTAAAGGTCTATTTTTACTATTTATTGCTTTTGGTTCCTGAGACTGCACCACAATATCATAGCAGTGCATTCAGTAGAAACAAAGCACTGCAGATGCTGGTCAATACACAAACTGACATAAAGTGCTGGAGTATCTCAGCGGGACAGGCAGCATCTTTGGAGAAATTGGATAGGTGGCGTTTCGATCCCGGGTTCGATCCCGACTACGGGTGCTGTCTGTACGGAGTTTGTACGCTGTCCCCGTGACCACGTGGGTTTTCTCCGTGATCTTTGGTTTCCTCCCACACTCCAAAGACGCACAGCGAGGTAAGTTAATTGGCTTGGTGTAAGTGTAAATTGTCCCTAGTGTGTGTAGGATAGTGTTAATGTGTAGGGATCGCTGGTCAGTGCGGACTCAGTGGGCCGAAGGGGCATGTTTTCACGTTGTATCTCTAAACTAAACTAAACTAACCCCCTGTAGCTTTCTTTCTGGTGTAGCAACAGGAATACCAAAATGGAAAAAAAAAACTGTGCTCGCAAATATAACAGATCAATGGTGACCATTTGAACAGTTCATTAATTTCCCATGTGAGACAAAGGTTCACCTGCACCTCCTCCAACCTCATCTATTGCATCCGCAGCACTAGATGTCAACTTATTTACATCGGCGAAACCAAGCGCAGGCTCGGCGATCGCTTCGCTCAACACCTGCGCTCGGTCCGCATTGACCAAACTGATCTCCCGGTGGCCGAGCACTTCAACTCCCCCTCCCATTCCCAGTCTGACCTTTCTGTCGTGGGCCTCCTCCAGTGCCATAGTGAGGCCCACCGGAAATTGGAGGAACAGCACCTCATATTTCGCCTGGGCAGCTTGCAGCCCAGTGGTATGAACATCGACTTCTCCAACTTTAGATAGTTCCTCTGTCCCTCTCTTCCCCTCCTCCTTCCCAGATCTCCCTCTATCTTCCTGTCTCCACCTATATCCTTCCTTTGTCCCGCCCCCCTGACATCAGTCTGAAGAAGGGTCTTGACCCGAAACGTCACCCATTCCTTCTCACCCGAGATGCTGCCTGACCTGCTGAGGTACTCCAGCATTTTGTGAATAAATACCTTCGATTTGTACCAGCATCTGCAGTTATTTTCTGATACATATTAATTTCCCATGCATTTGTCAGCATCCCAGTCATATCCCTGTTCTTCTCCAGGTTGCTTCCTGGAAGATAAATTAGATTGCTCATTCACATCGTATGAATGGATTCGTCAATTGCTCCCACCAGTGCTCCAATCAAAAATCATGTAAGTGAAGATGAGCTTTAGGTCTGCAGTATTGAGCTCTGCCTAATTCCGTTTATTCACTGGCTTCCAGCTGAAGATTCCCTATGTCTCAACATACTTTAGGGCAGACCTAACGAAAAGGCTTCAATTGGAACACATTTTGAAAGAGTAAAAAAAAATTCTATCTCTTTTTTTATATACCAGTAAACCATTAATCGTCTCCTATTCCCTTTGCAATGCAATGCGAGATGCTAACAAAATGTATCATGAGGATGTGCGAGTGATTGATTTGGAAAATAGTCTGTAAGATATAAACCTCTTAAAGTATCAGTTATCCTTCTGCAGATCGATTTATTCACAAAATGCTGGAGTAACTCAGCAGGTCAGGCAGCATCTCGGGAGAGAAGGAATGGGTGACGTTTCGGGTCAAGACCCTTCTTCAGATCCTTCTGCAGATGCTGGTTTAAACCGAAGATGGACACAAAATGCTGGAGTAACTCAGCTGGAGGGGCAACATCTCTGGAGAATAGGAATGCGTGACGTTTCGGGTCTAGACCCCGAATCCTTCTGTCCCGTTGGAAAGATCTTGTTGAAAGAGCAATTCACAGGCTTGCTTGACCAATTTAAGATGTGGGAGCAGAGACTAGACTGGGTGGGCAGGAATAGGAACTGAAGCCAGGGACGGAATGGCGAACAAGGAAAGGGAGCAGGGAAACAGAAGGAGCTGCGGACTTGATTTCGTCAAAGGTGGTGCTGACCAACGCCGGTGAAGGAGACAATCAGCATTTGAGAATGTGAGGTTTTTCTAGTCTGGACTGACAGCAGAATAAGTGCAACAGTAGAGACTGGTGTAGCAGAGCCTTGCAAGACTATGAATGATTACACCAACCTCTGCCTCCCTCTGATGTGAAATGGGGAAAGGGACAGTTAAAATTCATCAGAGTCCATGGTGAGGAAGTCGACAAACCTGACAGGGGTCCACGAACCATGTAATAGAACTTCAGTGACAAAATGACAACATAAGTTACACATTGATTCTCTAAATACTTTCGCTGTTTTCGGTTGAAAATTTTCCATGTTGAATAATTTTTCTATTTATTTATTTTGGTCAATGGTTTTAACATTAATAAACAAATGGCAAAAACTGAAGATAGGGTTTGGTCATTCGTCAAAAGCTTCAAGGGGTGGCACTGTGGCGTAGTGGTAAATTTGCTGCCTTACAGAGCCAGAGACCAGAGTTTGATCTGGACCATGGGTGCTGTCTGTACGAAATTTGTACGTACCTCCCGTGACCTGCGTGGGTTTTCTCCGATTGCTCCGGTTTCCCCCACACTCCAAAGACGTACGGGTTTATAGGTTAATTGGCTTTGGTAAAATTGTAAATTGTCCCTAGTGTGTGTAGGATGGTGTTAGTGTGCACTATCTAGTGTGGACTGTCAACAGCAGACAAGCCAAACAGCTCAACCACTTTCACTTGAGCTGCCTACGCAGACTCCTTCACATCAGGTGGCAGGACAAAATTCCCGACACAGAGGTCTTGGAAATGGCCGGAATCCCCAGCGTCCACACCCTCCTACGGAAAGCCCAAGCCAGATGGGCAGACCATGTCGTCAGAATGCCCGAGAGTCGACTGCCAAAACAGCTTCTGTATGGAGAACTGTGTCAGGGCAAGCGCTCAGTAGGGGGACAGAAGAAACGGTTTAAGGACTGCCTCAAAGTGTCCCTCAAAGACTTGGACATCAACCTCAGCACTTGGGAGTCTCTTGCTCTGGACCGTCCAACCTGGCGTAGCAAGCTCACCACAGGAGCCCGTGCAGCAGAGAACAGATGCACTGCAGAGGCCCAGAGGAAACGCACCGCGCGCAAGGCCCGGGCTACCTCCACTTCCACTGCAGCACCCATCCACTTGTGTCCTACGTGTGGGCGTGCCTTCCGGCCCCGGATTGGCCTCACCAGTCACTTCTGGACCCACAGTCACCAATCCTCCAACTGAAAGTGAAGTCATGGTCATCTTCGAACCCGAAGGTCGAACAACAACAACATAGTGTGCAGAGCTCGCTGATCGGCACGGACTCGGTGGGTTGAAGGGCCTGTTTCCGCACTGTATCTCTAAACTAAAACAAAATTAAAGATCACATTTCATGGAGGAAGCCTGCGCTAGCACATCCACAATACCTCATTATTTTGTTAAAAATCATTTTAGTCTTGTGATTCCCAGCCTTGACGTATCTGGGCCCTTGGAACAGGCCTTTTGTGTCCAGAGTGGATGTGTTTGGTGAATGGAGCTGCCGCGCGATGGATGCACGTAACAGATACCACTCAAAAGTATCCAGAACAATGGCTTTGTTTCTTGATATCTAGTTGGCGGAAAATCCAGCTGAGTTTCAGACAAGCGGACTGACAACTTAGAGTCACTGGTGGGGTCATAAGGGTTGGTGACTGAGGCAGATCTAATGTCCGAAGAGCTGACGCTCATATGAAACAAAGTCCAATTAACGTACAATGTTCAGGTCTGCTTTATTTTCATGTCCGCAGCAGTGCCAGCTATTCCTGTAAACATTCTGGGCAACAGTCATTCAACAATGTCTCCTCTCTGCCCTGTATCTATTTATAGGATAGTGTAGCCTGAGGGTGTGCTATAATAGGGCACCGAAGATTGGCGGTCTGAACTGGAAATCGCCATTCACCAACTGATCTCACAGTTGTGTCCCTTCTACTTTCAAAGGCAGCCTGAGATGGGTGATAAGATGAGAGGGCAGGTGTGAGGCATTGAGCTGCATTATTGCACGGATGGCAGGTCACATGGAGTGACAGTCAACATAAACTCCACTTACTTGACACAATCGCACTTTCCTTCTTGGGAATGGGGTGAAAAAGCGACAAACAAGATTCTTTGTCGCTCTCTTGGAGTGTATTATGTGCTTCTGCTGTTAGCTCCATAATTTGGCCTCTTTCTGAACAGAGTGAGTTCCCCGAGCCACATTTCTTTTGTGGTGGAACACATTCTACTGATGATGATGGCCTTCAGTTGTTCATAGGGTACACATTTGGAACAGCCAGACAAGTCCTAATTCTGTTCAACTTATGATTGTGCTCTCACATATCCTTGGTGACCGGGCATCTTTCCATCAGGTCACTCCTACACATGGAATTGTACCCAAACAGTTTATTCCTTGAAAGCAAGAAAAAAAAAAAGTGGATTCTCCAAAGATGAAATAAAATAGAGAATTCTGGAAACATTCAACATCGACATGTCGGGCAGCATCTTTGGAGAGAGGAATAGAGTTAAGATTACCGACTAATTAACTTTCATCAATCTGACCCCCCTGACATCAGTCTGAAGAAGGGTCTCGACCCGAAACGTCACCCATTCCTTCTCTCCTGAGATGCTGCCTGACCTGCTGAGTTACTCCAGCATTTTGTGAATAAATACCGACTGGAAAGGTCAGTTGACTGAATTTGCTAAATTCAATGGTAAGTTTTGAACAGTTTCTTCCCAGCTGTTATCAGACAACTGAACCACACTATCATCAACTAGAGAGTGGTCCTGAGCCACTATCGACCGCATCCGAGACCCTCGGATTATCTTTAATCAGACGTTACTGGACTTTGTCTTGCACTAAAAGTTATTCCCTCCATCAAGTTAGGAAGAGGGGATGTTCAACGAGATCTGGGTGTCCTAGTGCATCAGTCACTGAAAGGAAGCATGCAGGTACAGCAGGCAGTGAAGAAAGCCAATGGAATGTTGGCCTTCGTAACAAGAGGAGTTGAGTATAGGAGCAAAGAGGTCCTTCTACAGTTGTACCGGGCCCTGGTGAGACCGCACCTGGAGTACTGTGTGCAGTTTTGGTCTCCAAATTTGAGGAAGGATATTCTTGCTATTGAGGTCGTGCAGCGTAGGTTCACTAGGTTGATTCCCGGAATGGCGGGACTGTCGTATGTTGAAAGGCTGGAGCAATTAGGCTTGTATACACTGGAATTTAGAAGGATGAGGGGGGATCTTATTGAAACGTATAAGATAATTAGGGGATTGGACACATTAGAGGCAGGAAACATGTTCCCAATGTTGGGGGAGTCCAGAACAAGGGGCCACAGTTTAAGAATAAGGGGTAGGCCATTTAGAACGGAGATGAGGAAGAACTTTTTCAGTCAGAGAGTGGTGAAGGTGTGGAATTCTCTGCCTCAGAAGGCAGTGGAGGCCAGTTCGTTGGATGCTTTCAAGAGAGAGCTGGATAGAGCTCTTAAGGATAGCGGAGTGAGGGGGTATGGGGAGAAGGCAGGAACGGGGTACTGATTGAGAGTGATCAGCCATGATCGCATTGAATGGCGGTGCTGGCTCGAAGGGCTGAATGGCCTCCTCCTGCACCTATTGTCTATTGTCTATTGTCCATCATGCATCTGTACACTGTGGATGGCTTGGTTGCATTATCTCCTGTGCTGTAAAGGAGCAACTCTACCATTGTGCCAGAATGTTTGGCAGGTTTTTAATTTAAAAATGTAGTACTTCCTAATACTTCTGGATCTCCTGTGGTCCGTCACTATGTTATTCTCTATTTACAATACAATACAATACAATATATCTTTATTGTCATTGTACAGGGGTACAACGAGATTGGGAATGCGCCTCCCATACGATGCAATTATGTAATTAGCTAGTCAGTATTAATTTAAACAACCCAATGAAACAAATTAGAACAGTTTTAAAACAGAATAAAGTGCAAGTAGATCTGTGCCGGTTCACTGTGCGATGTGACCATCCGGCTCAGCAGGACCGGTTCATGGCAGCTATGGCCCTGGGGATAAAGCTGTTCCTGAGTCTGGAGGTGCGGGCGTAGAAGGCCTTGTATCGTCTGCCCGATGGTAGAGGTTCGAACAGACTATTGCAGGGGTGTGAAGAGTCTTTGTGGATGCTGGTGGCTTTTCTGAGGCATCGTGTGTTGTAGATGCCCTCCAAGGCTGGTATCTGTGTTCCGATAGCCCTCTGAGCTCTATGGGCTACCCGCTGAAGAGCTTTCCTCTCTGCCTCCGTGCAGCTGAGATACCACACAGGGATGCCATGTGTTCGGATGCTCTCTATGGTGCAGCGGTAGAATGTCGTCAGCAGCTGTTGGGGTAGACCGGACTTCTTCAGTGTTCTTAGGTAGAACCGAGTTGCAGTTCCGAGCTGTGAACTGACAGCAAACTTTAATGTTATCCCTTGCATACCAGATTTTAAATCATTAATACATTAACATTCAAAAAAGCAGCGATCCCAAAGCTTAACTCCTGGGGAGCACCAAAGCAAAGTTCACCCAATTCTGCACGGAAGTCTTCACCCTATTTCTGCTTACTTTATCTCAGCGAGATCATATCCACTCAGCTAATGGCATCTCATCCCATGGACGTCAATCTTTCTGCCAAGCCTCTTATGCAATACCTGGATCCGTGGGTAAATGGCTTTGAAAATCCATCGATCCTTGTAAACTTCTCTCCATTGAGAGGAGAAATGAATAAATATGGCACGGCACCTTTCAAAGGTAAAAGCCCATTGTTAAAAAGGTTTTTCTTCATCTCTTCAATGAAATGGCAAGCCAAGAAAACTAACTGCAAGTAACATGGTTGAAAGGATGAGCGACTTTAGTTTGATTATTGCTGAATTTGCAATTTTTTATGAAGGTGGGGATGATGCTCATCAAACCTCTCTGAACACAATCAAGTTAGTCAGGCCCAGTTTGCCTTTAATGAATGTGTGCTGGCTTTTAAGGTATTTAGTAAATGCCAATTAATGTTCAAGATCATTGCCTCGAAAGGTTTCCCCATTGCCAGTGTTAGTCTGACTGGCCTTTGATTGTCATGTTTATTGAACAGAAGTGCAGCATTTTACAATTCTGTTATCCCTTGGCACCTTTTCAAATCTGTACGAGTTGTAAAGTTGTTGCCAGCACCTCCCCAGATTCAAGCTTTACTTACTTGGAAAAAAAGGATGTAGCCAGACCAACCTGCCTTGAGCACTCACTTATTCCATTTATCTCCCCTAATGTTATCTCCCCTTCTTTTGCCAATGTTACTCTCTGTTCTGTGGACACAATTTTAAAGTGTGGATTCCTGAATTAACATCTGCAATTTTGTTCGTTTTGTACAAACTTGGATAATAGCAGTGGAATTATAAAAGTCCAAGAGTCAAGAGTGTTTTATCATCATATGTCCCAGATAAAACGATGAAATTCTAACTTGCAGCAGCACAACAGAATATGTAAACATAGTACTCTATAAACAACATATTAAACGAGGAAAAAAAGTTCAGTATGTGTATCTATACACATACTCACACATACACACATATATACACACACATATATACACATGGTTACGTGTTTTGTTGCTTTTTTGGTATGACTGTATGGCAAATCAAATTCCTCGTATGATTTACATACATGTTTTGTTTTTATATTTGGCTAATAAAATCAATTATAATTACAATTACAATTACAATTACAATTACTATATTTATATATAGTATATCAATTATAATTACAATTACAATTACAATTACTATATATATATATATAGTATATAGTATATATATAGTATATATATATATATATATATATATACTATATATATACAAATTCCTCGTATGATTTACATACATGTTTTGTTTTTATATTTGGCTAATAAAATCAATTATAATTACAATTACAATTACAATTACAATTACTATATATATATATATATATATATATATATATATAGTAATTGTAATTGTAATTGTAATTGTAATTATAATTGATTTTATTAGCCAAATATAAAAACAAAACATGTATGTAAATCATACGAGGAATTTGATTTGCCATAGAGTCATACCAAAAAAGCAACAAAACACGTAACCACATAAAAATTTAACATAAACATCCATCACAGCGGCTCCCCCACATTCCTCACTGTGATGGAAGGCCGTAAAGTCTTATCTTCTTTCCTCCTTTTTCTCCCACAGTCAAGGGAGTCGGTCCATCCGCTGTCGGAGCGATTGAAGCTCCCGCAGCCGACGATCAAATCACCCGTGTTGAGGCGATCGAAGCTCCCACATTGAGGCGATTGAAGCTCCCTCGATCGGGGCGGTCGAAGCTCCTGCGGCTTGGAGCTCCCGAAGCCGGTCCCTAACCAGGGGCCACGATCTCCACGATGTTAAGTCCACAGTCTCCCGCGGTTGGAGCTTCTGAGGTCGATCCCGGGCAAAGGGACCGCCAGCTTTGAGAATTTAAATCCGCAGGCTCCCACGGTTGGAGCTCCTAAGGTCGATCCCCAGCAAGTGGCCGCTAGCTCCACGATGTTAGGCCGCAGCGCGGACGGAGATACGATAAGGAAAAAGTCGCATCTCCGTCAAGGAAAGAGATTTTAAAAGTTTTCCCCACCCACCCCCCACATAATATAAAGCTAAAGACCCACTAAAACATACATTTAACAATAGACTAAAAACAACAAAGAAGGAAAAGGTGAGACAGACCATTGGGGAGGCAGCCATCGTTCGGCTCCACTTGGTACACACACACACACACACACACACACACACACACACACACACACACACACACACACACACACACACACACACACACACACACACACACACACACACACACACACACACACACACACACACACACACTCACATACAGATACAAGGCAAACAACAATAATAGTGCACTAATAATAATAATAGTCTATGTAGTTCAAAGCTTATTTGAGGTTGTAGTGTTTAATAGGCTGATGGCTGTATGAAAGAAGCTGTTCCTGAACCTGACAATCCAGTTTTCAGGCTCCCTGCCTTATTCTCGATGGCAGGGGTAAAATGAGTGTGTGGCCAGGGTGGTGTGGGTGGAAATTTGTTCCACGTAGAAATTTGGCAGGAATATTTGATAGTGAAAGACATTATGTATGCAGCCGGAGAACATAGGTGCAGGAGTAGGCCATTCGGCCCTTCGAGCCAGCACCGCCATTCAATGTGATCATGGCTGATCATTCACAATCAGTCTTCCCATTCCTACCTTCTCCCCATGTCCCTTGACTCCGCTATCTTTTCCGTATATCAGGGGGTTATGTGGTGTATGGGACAGGTAATGGGGTGAAAGGTGAGGACGAGGGGGACTCTATCCCTGTTGCCTCAGGCGGAGCAAGAGCAGAGCTGCGGGGCACCGAGGAGACACGTGTGAGGGGCTTATCTATGATGGAAGAGGGGAACCCCCGTTCCCTAAAGAATGAAGGCATCTCAAATGTCCTGGTATGGAACACCTCATCTTGGGCGCAGATGCGGCGTAGACGGATGAAGTAGGAGTAGAGGATAGAGTCTTTGCAGGAAGCAGGGTGGGAAGAAGTGTGCAGAGAGTTGTGTATAGACTCACTTATGTGTGCACTCTGCACAGGAGAAAGGCTGATAGAGTGAGAGGCGCTGGTGCACTACGCCCCACAACATGATGCCAAGATTTTTAGATTTAGAGGTACGGCCCGGAAACAGGCCCTTCGGCCCACCGAGTCCGCGCCGCCCAGCGATCCCCGCACATTAACACTATCCTACACACACTAGGGACAATTTTTACGTTTTACCCAGTCAATTAACCTACATACCTGTACGTCTTTGGAGTGTGGGAGGAAACTGAAGATCTCGCAGAAAACCCACGCAGGTCACGGGGAGAACGTACAAACTCCATACAGACGATGCCCGTAGTCAGGATCGAACCTGAGTCTCCGGCGCTGCATTCACTGTAAGGCAGCAACTCTACCGCTGCGCCACCGTGCCGCCCATAAACTCGTTTCTTCTGCCAGCATGGCAGAGAAGATATCATAAGCAGTAATATGAATTAGGCAGGCCTTTTGAATGGAACATCAATGGACTCTTTGGTGAGCCACGTCCTGTTACATGCAATAAAAGTCAACTGGTATTGCTGAGAATGATCTAACTTCAATGAAATTCAAAGCAGGTTTCACCTTGGCTGGTACGGACAATATGATTCCCCTGGTAGAATAGAAATGCAACAGGGTCTTCATCCAACAGGTATCATTCTTTCTCAGTAAACTCTAGGGGGAAAGTATAGATTTCTGATGGATTTAAACCTTTGAAATTTGATTATCGTCCTCATCCTTCAAAATACAATCCCACTGGGAAATCCATATCCTCGATGCAAATCAGTCTTTTGAGTTAAGCTCCATGCTATGGAACCTTTTTTTACAAAATAGTAAAGGGTATTCAATTCTGTCATTCGTACTACTACACAAAATTATTTTGGGAAACTAATAAACAAATATATTAGGAGGATTACCATTGTGTCTGATTTATTTGCATAATGGGCACTGGGCCTCTAATGGATGTTTGGGAGGATATCGCAAGTGTCAGATTTTCTGGATGTGGATTTGAAACTGTTGTATTTAAGTTTTTATTTTTATTTTGTTTATTGCCTTGGAGCTGATATAAAGAGAAGGGTAAGGATTTGTGCATCCAGAGGCAGTTCTTTTTTTTGTTGCTGTAAACGTGTCTGGAACTGCCAGACAATAGAGAATAGAGAAGATAACTTGAATCCAGCTATCTTTGAACATCCTGACTCAAGGCTCTTGGTATCTCTCTAAAGAGAACTGGAGTCATCTATCTATCTATCTATCTATGTATCTATCTATCTATCTATCTATCTATCTATGTATCTATCTATCTATCTATCTATCTATCTATCTATCTATCTATCTATCTATCTATCTATCTATCTATCTATCTATGTATCTATCTATCTATCTATCTATCTATCTATCTATCTATCTATCTATCTATCTATCTATCTATCTATCTATCTATCTATCTATCTATCTATCTATCTATCTATCTATCTATCTATCTATCTATCTATCTATCTATCTATCTATCTATCTATCTATCTATCTATCTATCTATCTATCTATCTATCTATCTATCTATCTATCTATCTATCTATCTATCTGTCTATCTATCTGTAGATCAGTGCATGTTCCTTTAACATAATGACCTCACCACTACTAACCACTCCCCATTGTCTCTTGTATAATTGTAGCTTCCCCACCTCCAGCTCGCTCTCTAGTTCCGGTGATGACCACGGACAGCTAGGGCATAACTTGTGTAGTGAAATTAATAAACAATATCCAGTAAAAGACTCTGTGTGCAAAGGACGTCTCTTTACATGGTGTCAGAGCGGTAGACTTGCGTCTCCTGTTTATCGGGTTTTTATTTTTAGCATTTGTTCGTCCCAGTTGTGTCCCATCCTTCCACTTTGCCATGGCTCCCTCGTGTCGTCGTCCGGACACGCTTGTTTTTGATGAGGACATAGTGCACCGCTGGACTGTCTTCCAGCGGGACTACGAGCACTATATAGCGATTGCCCATCCTGATGCAACTGCTGCGATAAAAGCTCACCTGCTCCTCAACCTGGCTGGTCCGGAGGCAATGGAACGCTATGCGTCGTTCGAATTCGTCCCTCCGGAGGACCGCAACGACCCGGTATGTCTCATGGCTAAGTTCACTGCCCTGTGCGATATACCCACCAATAACATTATCGAACGTTTCAACTTTTTCTCGCGGCGTCAGACTCCAGGGGAGCACGTTGACGCCTTCATTGCATCCTTAAGACATATGGCTCGGCGGTGCCGCCTTCAAACGATTACACCCGACGAGATGATCAGGGACGTCCTGGTCAACGGTCTCCTAAACTCTAAGCTGCGGGATGAGCTCCTGATGAAGCCTGACCTGTCGCTAAAGGACGCCATACATGCCGCACGCATGGCCTCTGCTGTTGCCTCAGTATCTCGGCCGGCGCCCCAGGACATAAATTTCACCGGCCGCCGGCGATTGAATGACCCGCAGACCAGGGTCACCCCCTCCGCGCCCACTATGGTCACCCCTCGCAGATGCCCAAACTGCAACTTCTCGTCACACAGGTATAACGTTTGCCCAGCGCAGGGCAAAACTTGTAATTCCTGCGGGAGGCAGAACCATTTTTCTGCAGCTTGTCGTTCTCGTGGGAGACCTGTCCCTGCTCCTAGAGGGAGTCTAAACAACCTTGCGACCGATGATAGCGCAACCGGTTCCCGGTACCAACATGAGGAACTCCATGGCTCAGATACGACTTCCTCCCATGGAGACTCTATGCTGTTTTCGCTTTTGGGTGCACCTGCATTGATAACGGATCCATCCGTGCATGTTACAGTCAATGGACACTCCTTCCCTGCCAAGGTCGATACTGGGGCTTTTGCAAATGTTATGTCTGTGGGCCTCTTCGAGCAGATAAGCTCGGGGGAGAGGGTTACTCCTGACAACTCCCGCCTCCATGCCTATGGGGGAGGCGTTCTGATTGCCGTGGGAAAGGCAACGGTTATCTGTACTGTTCTGGAGACCTCTCGGCCCCTCACGTTCCTCCTGCTAGCATCTGACAACGTCACCCTGCTGGGCGCCCGTGCATGCCAGGACTTTGGTTTGGTCTCATTCCACCGCGACATCCACCTGGTGCAGGCCCCCATGGACCCCCTGATCGAGTACCCTGACCGATTTGATGACGTCCTGGGGAAGCTGCCCTGTGCCTACAAGATCGTTGTGGACCCGGGGGTCGACCCAGTGGTCAGACCGGCCCACCGTGTGTCTTTTGCCATGAAGGGCCGCGTGGAGTCCACACTACGTGGCATGGTGGACATGGGCATCCTCAAGGAGGTGAGTGCCCCCACCCAGTGGGTCTCCACCATGGTGGTCGCTGCCAAGAAGGACGCGAGCGAGATCAGGATCTGCATCAACCCCAAGGACCTGAACCTGGCTATTAAACGCCCGCACTACCCCATGCGGACGGTGGAGGACGTCGCGGCACAGGTCGGTCCAGCCACAGTTTTCTCGGTCCTGGATGCCAAGAGCTCCTTTTGGCAGATCCCGCTGGATGCACGTTCCTCCTTCCTGACCACCTTCAGCACACCGTTCGGCAGGTTCCGTTTCCTCCGCATGCCTTTTGGGATCAACTCGGCAAGCGAGGTTTTTCAGCGTACGATGGAGCAGCTGTTTGCTGGGTTGCCGTGCGCCATCATTGTGGATGACATCCTGGTGTACGGGAGGGACGTCGCTGAGCATGACCGACACCTCCGCCAAGTCCTGGACAAGGCTCGTGAGATCAATCTCAAGCTTAATCGAAGGAAGTGTCGGTTCCGCGTTGAGGAAGTCACCTACGTCGGCCACGTTTTCACGGCGGGGGGCCTGAAGCCAGACCCCGAGAAGACGGCGGCGATCACCGAAATGCCCGCTCCCACTGACGTGCCCGGCCTGCAGCGCTTCCTGGGCATGGTCAACTACTTGGGTAAGTTCATACCCGACCTCAGCGAACTGAGTGCCCCCCTGAGGGAGCTGACCAAGAAGGACAATGCCTGGGTCTGGCTCCCGCACCACCAATCGGCCTTCGTGGCCCTGAGGTCCAGACTCGCACGGACCCCCACTTTGCAGTTCTTCGACCTGAACAGGCCAATCGTCCTCACCTGCGACGCATCTCGGTTCGGCCTTGGTGCTGCCTGCCTGCAGCTCTACGACGACCGACAGCTGCCCGTCTCCTATGCCTCTCGCACAATGACCCCTGCTGAACAGCGCTACGCCCAAATTGAAAAGGAGCTCCTTGCCATGGTGTTCGCGTGCTCCAAATTCAGAGACTACGTTCTGGGAAAAACTTTCACCATCGAAACTGACCACCAGCCGCTGGTCTCTATTTTAAACAAGCCCATCCACGCAGCCTCGTCCCGCTTGCAGCGAATGATGCTGCAGCTGCAGCGTTTTACCTTCGATATCGTGTACCGCAAAGGCAAGGAGATGTTCGTGGCAGACACTTTGTCCCGTGCCCCACTACCTTCCATTTCCCGCCATCCGTACGAATCGGCTGACCTGATGGTGTTGAACGTCAACATTGTTCCATCTTGGCAGATGCAGTCACTGGTCACACACACTGCCGCTGATCCGAACCTTCAACAGCTTGAGGGCGTCATCCGCCGTGGCTGGCCTGAACGACGGTCTTCCCTGCCGGCTGGTGCCGTGCCCTACTTCCTGGTTCGGGATGAACTGGTGCTGCACGCGGGCGTGGTGGTGAAGGGTCACAAGGTTGTGGTGCCGGCATCGCTGCGAGATCACTACTTCCAGACTGCCCACAACGGACACCCAGGGGTGGAGGCCACGTTATCCCAGGCCCAAGCACAGTTTTACTGGCCTGGCATGGTCAAGGACATCCGGGACAGGGTCTCCGCCTGCGCTGCCTGCAACAGCCTATTACCTCATCAGCAGCGCCAGCCTCTCCTGCAGCAGCCGGCTCCCGAGTTGCCGTGGATGGCTGTTGCCGCCGATATTTTCGAGTGGCGTGGCAAACACTACCTGGTCCTGGTGGACTCCTACTCCAGCTGGTTCGAGGTGGACCTGCTGCCGTCCCTCACGTCTGCTGCCGTCATCGGGAAGCTTCGCCGCCACTTCTCTACCTTTGGTTCCCCGGCATCCCTCCAGTCCGACAACGGCAGCCAGTTTACCAGCGCGGAGTTTGCTGCTTTCGCCACCCGGTGGAACTTTCGCCACATCACCAGCAGCCCCGAGTACCCGCAAAGCAATGGACTTGCAGAGCGCGCTGTCCGCAGCGCTAAGGAACTGATGGAACGTTGCCGGCTTGACAGTTCGGACTTGTACCTTGCCCTCCTCAACCTCCGCAACATCTCCCGGGACCCCGCGCTCGGTTCCCCTGCCCAGCGCCTCATGTCCCGCACCACTAGACCCCCTATCCCCGTCTCCCAGCAATCCCTGCAACCCACGGCTCGGAGCCCTGCCGCTGTCAGGGAGCGCTTCACTGAAAAGCAGCTCATTCAGAAGCGCTCCTTTGACAAATCGTCCCGTCCCCTTCCACCTCTGTTCGCTGGCCAGGTTGTCCGGATGGAGTCCACCTCCGGTCACCACCGGCTGGCCGTGGTCGTCGGCAATGCTGACTCTCCACGGTCGTACCTGGTCAACTACGAGGGCACCGTGTACCGTCGTACCCGCCAGCACCTGATGCTGGTAAACGAGCCTGCACCGCCTCCCGCGGTCCCGTATTCACCTCCCGTCCAGTCCCCGGTGCCTGATGTGCCTCCTGCTCCGGTACATCCGCAGTCGCCCCAGCCCCCTTCCCCTCCCTCGCCTGCGCGTGTATCGCTTCCCAGTCCTCCTCCTTCCCCTGGTTCCCCAGCCTCTGTACCCGCACCCGTCCATGCTGTTCCTTCGACCGGAGGGGATGGTGGGTTGCGCACCCGCTCTGGGAGAGTGGTCAGGCCGCCTGTCCGGTACGGTGTGTACGAGTAGTCTGTGTTGTGCTGCATTCTATCTGCTCCCTGCTTGTAGTTTGAGCCTAGCGCATGAGCCGTGGTCACTTTTGTTTCCAAGAGGAAGGATGTAGATCAGTGCATGTTCCTTTAACATAATGACCTCACCACTACTAACCACTCCCCATTGTCTCTTGTATAATTGTAGCTTCCCCACCTCCAGCTCGCTCTCTAGTTCCGGTGATGACCACGGACAGCTAGGGCATAACTTGTGTAGTGAAATTAATAAACAATATCCAGTAAAAGACTCTGTGTGCAAAGGACGTCTCTTTACACTATCTATCTGTCCGTCCGTCCGTCCGTCCGTCCGTCCGTCCGTCCGTCCGTCCGTCCGTCCGTCCGTCCGTCCGTCCGTCCGTCTATCCGTCCGTCTATCTGTCCATCTATCTGTCTGTATGTGTGTATGTGTGTTTGTGCACACCATAACTTTGGTGCTTCGCACAGCCAAAACAGTACATCATAGCGCCACAATTTTTGCACCACGTTACTCACCATTATCCTGGGCATAATCTCTAACAACTCTCATTCAAATTGAAGCTACATTTTTAAAGGTGAGGACCATGGGGACTCTATCCCTGTTGCTACAGAGGGACCAAGAGCAGAACTGCGGGG
Organism: Rhinoraja longicauda; assembly: GCF_053455715.1. NCBI lineage: Eukaryota > Metazoa > Chordata > Chondrichthyes > Rajiformes > Arhynchobatidae > Rhinoraja > Rhinoraja longicauda. The sequence goes on from NC_135956.1 coordinate 80,926,856, forward strand.
CACCGAGGAGACATGTGTGAGGGCCTTATCTATGATGGAAGAGGGGAACCCCCGTTCCCTAAAGAATGAAGGCATCTCAAATGTCCTACATTTTTAAAGCTACAGACGTTTTAAAGTTTAAAAATTCACTTTCTAACCCATTTCCTGAAACTCCTCAACGTATGACGTCACAATGCACCACGTTCGGCTTCATTTGCTCCTCACTCGCCAAAGCAAGATGGCCGCCATCAGCGCCGCCGGCCGCCCGCGTTCCCTCTCCCCTCTCCTCTCCCCTCGCCCCTCCCCTCTCCCCTCTCCCCTCGCACCTCCCCTCCCCTCTCCCCTCTCCCCTCTCCCCTATCCCCTCTCCCCTCTCCCCTCTCCCCTCTCCCCTCTCCCCTCTCCCCTCTCCCCTCTCCCCTCTCCCCTCTCCCCTCTCCCCTCTCCCCTCTCCCCTCTCCCCTCTCCCCTCTCCCCTCTCCCCTCTCCCCTCTCCCCTCTCCCCTCTCCCCTCTCCCCTCTCCCCTCTCCCCTCTCCCACTCGTGCAGCATCCTCTCCTCCCCCACTCCCCTCTCCCTCCCCACCTCTCCCTCCTCCCCTCACCCTCCCCCTCCCTCCTCCCCTCGCCTCTACCCCTCCCTCCTCCCCCCCTCCCTCCTCCCCTCTGCCCCTCCCCCCTCTCCTCCCCTCCCCCTTTCCCCCCTCCTCCCTCCCCTGGTCGGTCACCTGCTGCTTTCATTCTCTGGCCCTCTCTCTTTCTTTGGCTTCTTATTCTTCTGATGAAGTTCAGTGTTTATACTTGATAAGTGGCACTTCGTTTTTTAATTAGGTAGGATGGTCATTGACGATTTTACAGCATTCTCCGTTCCATTCTCCGGTCCTGACTGCCTACGACAACATACGGTCAACATGCAGACCTGGATGTGAAGTCGAAAGTAATGTTTGGATATGTAAATACACAAAGCAATGATCTTTTCCAATAAGAGAGAGTGCAATTACCCCCTCTCTCTGATGATATTCGATGTCCATGGCCATTGGCATGAATGTGTCTGGACAATTTCTTCCTAGGTGCCATTCATGAAACATAGAAACATAGAAAATGGGTGCAGGAAGAGGCCATTCGGCTCTTCAAGCCAGCACCGCCATTCATTGTGATCATGGCTGATCATGCACAATCAGTAACCTGTGCCCAACCTCTCCTCATTTCCCTTGATTCCACTAGCCCCCAGAGCTCTATCTAACTCTCTGTTAAATTCATCCAGTCATTTGGCCTCCACTGAAGATGTTTTCAAGAGAGAGTTAGGGCTAACGGAATCAAGAGATATGGGGAAAAAGCAGGAACAGGGTACTGATTTTGGATGATTAGCCATGATCTTATTGAAGGGCGGCGTTGGTTCGAAGGCCCAAATGGCCTACTCCTGCACCTATTTTCTGTTTCTATGTTATCAGGCAACTGAACCATCCTATCAAAAACTAGAGAGAGGTCCTGAGCTATTATCTACCTATTTGGAAACCCTCAAATTATCTTTAATCGGACTTTACTAGAATTTATCTTGCACTAAACATTATTCCCTTCATCGTGTATCTGTACACCCTGGATGGCACGATTGTAATAGTGTATAATACTCTTTCCGCTGACTGGTTAGCACGCAACAAAAGCTTTACACTGTACCTCGGTACACGTGACAATAAGCTAAACTAAACTAAACTTTATGCAGACACTTCCACCAAAGGCGCTCATATCCACGCTATGATCACCCTCCTGGGACATGGGCCAACTTTGTCCCCGCCTCTGTTCATCAGCTGCTGAAACCCTTGACCATGCTTTAGGTATCCTTTGCACATCCAGCCGATCTCCCTCAATCATAAGTATGAAATGTTTGAAACTCTATTTATCTATCTCCTCGCTGTTTGTAAATATTTATCACGTCCCAGTTAGTAGTGCCTCCATTTAAAAAAATTCTAATTCTTTCTTCAAATCTGTGCGTCTTGCCCCTCTGCCGTTTCATCTTTCTTCATAACGCTCAGAGAAATCCACTGATTTAATTGCTGAATTATTCACATCTACGCCATCATCTGCAAATATCCTAAATTCTTGAATGCCTTTCCTCAGTTTTGTCTGCATGTCTCTCTCTTCCTTTAAAAGGTGCTCCTTACTTGTAAGCTTCCACTTTGACTCCTTTGTTTGCCTGCTCCGTTATCACCTAAAGTGGATTAACACCATATTCCTTTGGAGCAGTCCAGTTCAATGCCTTGGGACTTCTTTCCGCTTTGTCGAACGTGTTATTTAGGCAAGAAAGAGGTTGTTGTGGCTGACATAAAGCAGCAGATTGTGAAGAGTGTAGGAGAGATGGCATTGGTTCTTGGATATGGCACTAAGGAGCTGGTGGGTATTGGCTGCTCTTCCTTGCCCATTGAGGGGAAGAAACCCACTACCACCAACCTTCTCCAAACATATCTCCACCCCTTTCACTTTAGAGCAAATCTATTGGACTTTATTCAAAGCAAATGTAAATCGTGCAATTTCTCCAGACATTCCCACAAATACTGGGCGAGTAGCTTTTAATTGGACAATTTTCCAACTGTAACACTTGTTGTAAGAATCACACCCAGCTGTCATTAGACAACTGAACCATGCTATCAACAACTAGAGAAGCAGTCCTGAGCTACCATCTACCTCATTGGCGACCCTCGGACTATCTTTAACCGGACTTTGCTGGACTTTATCTTGCACTATATATTATTCCCTTTATCCTGTCGCTGTACACTGTGGAAGGCTTAAATGTATTCATGTATAGAGTGCAGCGTAGGTTCACGAGGTTAATTCCCGGGATGGCGGGACTGTCGTACGTTGAAAGACTGGAGCGACTGGGCTTGTATACACTGGAATTTAGAAGGATGAGATGGGATCTTATTGAAACATATAAGATTATTAATTGTTTGGACACGCTAGAGGCAGGAAACATGTTCCCGATGTTGGGGGAGTCCAGAACCAGGGGCCATAGTTTAAGAATAGGGGCAGGCCATTTAGAACGGAGATGAGGAAAAAAAAATTCACCCAGAGAGTTGTGAATCTGTGGAATTCTCTGCCTCAGAAGGCAGTGGAGGCCAATTCTCTGGATGCTTTCAAGAGAGTGTTAGATAGAGCTCTTAAAGAAAGCGGAGTCAGGGGATATGGGGAGAAGGCAGGAACGGGGTACTGATTGTGAATGATCAGCCATGATCACAGTGAATGGCGATGCTGGCACGAAGGGCTGAATGGCCTACTCCTGCACCTATTGTCTATTGTCTGTTGTCTGTAGTCTTTCCGCTGACTAGATAGCGCACAACAAAGAAGCTTTTCACTGTACCTCGGTACACCTGACAATAAACTAAACTTAACAAAACGGAATCATTTCCATAAACAATGCTGCTGATTTGTAAGATAAAATTTCAGTATTGTTAGTACTTAAAGAAAGGATGAGAATTTTTAATTTGTTGGAAATGTTGTTTATTTCAGAATTATTCTGGTATGAAAAGAAAATGAGCTCAGTGCATTGCAGCGAGATGCAGGCAATTTTCTTGTTCCATTAATCTGTTGAGTTTTTGTCTGGATAAAAGAAACAGCATTCCTGGACCATCAGAGGCTGTGGGTTGACCTCACAGTGGTATATAAAATCATGAGGGATGTTATGAAGGTGGATGGTCACAGTCGTTTTCCCTTGGGAGAGGAGTCAAAAACAAGAAGGCATTGATTTAAGGTGACAGGGAAAGATTTAAAGGGGGACAGACAGACACCTTTTTCACATAATGGGTGACGGGCAAATTGAATAAGTTGTCAGTGGATGTCCAAAGACTTACAGGTTAATTGACTGGGTAAAAAAAATTGTCCCTAGTGGGTGTAGGATAGTGTTAATGTGTGGGGATCGCTGGGCGGTGCGGACTTGGTGGGCCGAAAAGGCCTGTTTCCGCGCTGTATATACATGATATGATGATATGATGATACAAGAACAGTGTTTGAAAGACATTTGTACAGGTTGTATAGAAAAAAAGTTTTGAGGAACATGGGCCAAATGTAGGCTGAAGGGACTATCTCAGATAGTCACCTTGGTCAGAATGGATAAGTTGTAGTCAATAACTCTATCTCCCAAACACTCTTTTTTTGTTGCGCTCCTAGTTATAGTAAGTGGGTTTTTTTTCCCTATGTTCTGGAAGGCCAGAAATGAGTGTTGTGCAATGATCACATTGTTACATGCACATCTGATGCCAGATAAAGGTTGAAAGTGCCTGCTGGGATAATGCCCAGAGGTTCCAAGCCCAAGTTTTCAATAAGTGTAATTTCACCTGGAAATAATCACTGGACAATCTGCACCAAGTAAAATAAGTCACTGTGTGTTTATCACCTGAGAAACAATGACAAATTGATTCAGTTTCTAGGCTACAATGTTTTGTGTAAATATAAGGCAGAAAGAATGTTTTCATCTTCCCCATACATATACAGGGCGGCATGGTAGAGTCGTTGCCTTACAACACCCAAGACCCTTGTCCAGGAGGGGGTCTCCCTATCGGCCTGCTCCTGGGCCTGGCCAAGATGGCCACCCGCGGGTCCAGGCAGCGGGCAGTCGATGGCCGCACAGAGGTCGGCTGCCTACCCCTGTTCCGGGCTTACGTCCGTGCCCGCGCGTTCCTGGAGAGGGAACACGCGGTGTCCACGGGGACACTGGAGGCCTTCCGTGAACGCTGGTCGCCGCGGGGGATCGAATGTATTGTTGACAGAGATGGCGGGATTTTAATGTGATAATTGTTTATTTTGTAAACTGCCGATACAGGCGGCTTTTGTTTGATCACATTTCACTTTGTATATTTGTATGTTTTTTTTGGAATAAATTTTTAATATATATAATTTTTTTGTCCGATCCTGATTACGGGTGCTATCTGTACAGAGTTTGTACATTCTCCCTGTGGCCAGGTGGGTTTTCTCTGGGTGCTCCGGTTTGCTCCCACAATCCAAAGACAAGCAGGTTTGTAGGGTAATTGGCATCTGTAAAATATCCCCAGTGTGTAGGATGAAACTAGTGCATGCGTGATCATTGGTCGACGCAGATTCGGTGGGCCGAAGGGCCTGTTTCCATTCTGTATTTCTGAACACACACATATACAGGTTATATATATATATATATATATATATATATATATATATATATATATATATATATATAATATATATATATATAGAAGAAGGTGGAACTTCTTTGACAACAAAATTACTCTAAGCAAGCATTGAAAAAAATGATTTTTTTATTCAGAATTATAAATTAAAGTGAGTAAATTGCATTCTACAGTTATTCTAAGGCATATTTAGACCACAGTGGGATTCTGTGCATAATACCTTAGCAATGATATATTGCTTGATGGAATATGGCATAGAATGATATGTGGTCCCATATGATTGAATTAAATCGACACATTACTCAAAGCATTGTTATAGTCCCTAATATTTAGGAGATTTAAATATTAAGGCTAGTTATTTAAAATATTTAATACATTGCGGGGAAGTCATTGGGCAGGCAGAGCAAAACTATTTCTGGTTGGAAATAAAAGAATCGGTTCAGTTTTTAAACATAACCTGAGGATTGTCTAGTAAACAAATACACACTGGTTGCACTGTTGTCAAAGTCATAATCAGGCTCACTCTCACTTTCAGAAACCTTGCCTCGGGATCTGTGCTGACTGGCTCCACCAGGAGATGCCACACATAACACTTTGCAGTTCACCTCGGCATTGCAGAAATGAAGAGCAGCTTTCACAGCAAAGTGAGGGAGACGTCCATTTTTGTTCTGTATGACTTTTGCATTTAGACCTGGAAGGGACATTTGGCTTTTGTTTGGGACTCGCTAATGTGGAAGAGATTTGAAGGTGCTCAACATCCAGTCCTGGGAGAGCCTTGCAGCTGACCGTACAAGGTGGACCGTACAAGGTACCCTGAACCAACATCTCGAAACGGGGGAAGAGAAACTGATGAACGCAGCGGCAGAAAAGCGGGCACTCAGAAAGGAGCGCAACAACTTCAACAGACCAGAGACCACACACAAATGTGACCTTTGCGACAGAGACTGTCACTCCCGCATCGGTCTCTTCAGCCACAAGCGACGCTGCTCTATCCGAGGTGTGGAGCAAGCAGCCAACTAGGATGCATCACCCATGGTCAGCCATGACCGAGGGGGCCTAGGAAATGTGGAAGCATTCACAGAGAACACTCATACCCTTGCTGCCGCCCTTCCTGTCATGTCCCACTTCTTTTGCCTAATGTCTTTCTCTTGTTTTTTTTCTCAACACTGATCTGATGAACAGGAAACATGCTTTTTTCACCATTCGGATATCAATCCAAGTAATGATTTAGACCAATGGGGTTGAAAATAATCTACAGAATTTACCTGAGTGCTTAAAGGTTACTATTGATATGACTTGGATGAAACGGACATTAAAAAAAACATTAAGGAGAATGAATTTATTGCATCTATGAATCCATGCTGATTAGCAACAAGATTAACTTTCAAGTTAACCCACTGGAAAACATGTGCAGAATTGGTAACACCGTATTATCATAGTTTACGTCAATGCAGGAGCATTTTGTGTGATGCAAACAAATTTCCAGGCTTTAGTTTTGAGTATCACCGTAATTGAACATGGGCAAGGGGTGGTTATCAATAATTTCTGTACACTTTAGGTTCGAAGCAGAGTGAAACTGGAGCAGGGAATTGGCATTTTAATCATACTTGATATTTGTGATGAATATCTTATTCCTTATGTATAATAGTAGTTTAAACTATTATTACGATGACATTGAAAGGCACCCATCTGAATTGACACCGAGACTGTGGTGTATTCGAAGAAAATGACTCTGCTTCATTGATTGACTTTGCTTTTAGGTTTTAAAAAAGCAAACAGTCCACATATTTAAAGTTGTGGTTTTGTTCAACTTTGCAATAATTTAGGTCACTTCATTTATTGTAATACTTATGAAACTTCGACACTGCACAACTTCAAATTGCAAAACAGATAAACCATGATAATGACAGCATTCTTCAAAAAGCCTTCCACTTATGGCTTCTTTATTGTTCATAACTATTCTAATTGCTGCTTTATTACATTAGTCCAATGTGCAGTGTAATTTCCTGTTATTAATGTAATGTAGGTTAAATAACAATCTAATAACAATTCAGAGAGTGTTGTAGATCGCTTTTAGCTAATGTGCTATTTTATGAGTTGGGCTAACCATCTTTTTCAAATGAAAGTGCAAGTGAATTCTCCTCATGGTAATGTGCCTTCAGCTTGTACTGTGGTTTCTGCAAGTCTTCACTTGCCTGTACCTCTTGTGACCAGCAGCAGAATGAGATCAATCCCTGTCAGCCCCGTAACTGAGTACTTTCCTAATTTATAAGGCAGGTTTTCCATTAACAAGAAAATCTTCAGAATTAAATAAAAAACAGACCTTCACAAGTGCTGCAGTGTAGGTGAAAAAGGAGGAGGGGAGGAGGGGGGGGTGGGGGGGGGGGGGGGGGGGGGTGGGGGGGGGGGGGGGAACAGTGATAAATTGGTGCCCCTGCCTTCTCTGGTCTGACTTTGAAAAATAAGCTCTTCAAATTTCAGGTCTTGTTCTGACAACAATTAAGAACAGTGAAATAAATAGGCCACAATCTTTCTTTATGACACAATGTGGAAAAGCGACTCCACATATAAACGGTTCATTAAAGCTAATATAATTGGGAGCATATAATGTGTATTATTAAAGAAACTGCTTGGTAGCTTTTTAAGTGTAGCATACATTAGACAAGCATTAGTCAAAACTGTGTGACATGTTTTGCAATAGGCTCCCTTTTCTGTTTTTTAAGGGCTTCAGTTCATTGTGCAGTAAATTGGTATGCCATAATCCAGCATGTAATGTTGACTCTGATGATTTTAGGTTAACAGTATTTCACAGAGCCAATCAACAGCTTTAAAACAATGGCACAAACACAAACTTCCCTAGATAGCATTGTGTAAATGTATTACTTGTACTAAGAGACCTAGTCCTGATATAATTATGTTAGGAACCAATAAAACAGTCCACGAATCAATATGTTAAGACAGATAAAGAACTATGGCTAGCAAATTGGGAATGGATTAGTCTGGCAGGTACCTCACTCTGTTATGAAGTGCAAGATACTATTAACAATGGTAGGAGAAGGGAAGAGGTGGAGAGATGGTGGTGGGTGGGGGGGGGGGGGGGGTTGCCATTAATTGTAAATTTTACAATTAATGGCATCCACTTACAGCATCTTTATTACATTAGTCCTATGAAAAATGTATTTATACCAAGTGTATCTTGAAAGAAAAAAAAATCAGTGAAAAGGTCTTTTAACTGCTCTATCTTTGATTAAGTAAAAACAGACTCTTGGATTATAAATAGAAGAAAAGAATCTTCAATGCAGATTCAAGATAATTACTTTCTAATTGTGGCTTTGTGAAATCCAGGATCAAATAAGATGTTTTTTCCCCCCATCCACTAATTTACACATACATTTTTTTTTCCCCCTTGAAGCCTGGAATGAATTACAATAGAATAGATAAAAATTGGTCTTTGACCGTGGGTTAAAGCTCATCTTTGATGATCAACTCTGTTTAAACTCCCCCAGTCCCCAGCCCCATCTCCTTTTAATGATAAAGCCGCTGTGCTATTGTTTGGCGAATAAGTATGCCCGTAAAACAAAAAGCGAGGCCTGATGCAGGAATTATTTCTGTAAGAAGGGAGAAAAAACAAACAATGGCAGTCCTTTGTGAGCACAGCATGCCACATTTACTCATATCCAATCAAGCTTCACATAACTACCGTGAACAAAAGCAGCCATCAAGCAGGGACAAAGTCAGAGACATAAGTGGTTAGAATGAGTGTGCAATTTCTGCCCATATGACTATCCTGACACAATTGCTCTAATTTTCTTCCTAGAAATGACTGATAAAAGACTTGGGTAATTGCTATGGAGACAGACTTCCTTCCATCAAGGGCTATCTCAAATAATACAGCCTCCGGGTTGTAAGATGGAGTGTCCGTTTCTGCAAAGTCCTAAATTAATACTTGTCCCTGCTTCAGCTATACTTCCTGTACATCTAATTAAGTGAACATAATTTATCTTGACAACGTATTGGAAATCACTCGATCAAATGAGTATTCAGTAATGACCACAGAACACAAAAACATGACACTGTATTGAAAATGAGAATATGTCTGTGGCACACATTTAGCCACTTGCATGAATTCTTGTACGAGTGATTATTTTCCTATCACTAAAGTTCTTTTTGAACCACGGATAAGCACAAAATGTTTTTTACAATACAAAGCATGATAATCCAGGGCCGCATTTTTTTTTTTAAACCAACCTGCAGTGATGCCTCCTTTCGACCTGTGTCCATTCAACACATGACCTTGTCCTCTGTAATCAAACTTAATTTAGCCAGCTGATCTCTGTATCCCTAGTATTGAGTAGTGCTCACAAGTAAATTCAGAGGAGCCACCAACAAGCTAATGATTAGAAAGGCCCTTGAAAGCACTGCACGTCAGCACTGAACTGACACATAGGGCAAATTAGAGCCTCAGACCACAAAGGTCCATTATTTAGATGTAGTGAAAACCTATACTGCAACATTATACATCCTAGTAGAATTATCCTAATATAGCTGCTGAACAATATATAATTACCAGAATGAACACGATACATAAAATACACTCATGCCAATTTACCCAACTGGAATTTATGGAATCTCACAAGTTAGAACAATCATTGTATTCTACCTTTCAGAAAGGATGCATGTTGTTTCTCCGTTTGCCTCTTTGATTTTATATGCTTCTTGTCACAATCCCAGTTAATCATGCCCTTTCAGTGAAGGATTTCAGGCTGTGCAACTTACTTTTATCTGCTTTATCAAAATAAAAAGCATAATAATGTTTACAAGGTACCTTGGTCAATAACATGGACAGTCTTAAAGGTGTTATTTTGTGCTTAAATACAGTCAAGGCTCAAGACAGTGGATAATACACTGTAATGGATTAATCAATACTTATTATAGTTTTATTGGTTCACTAAAGAGAGAACAGAACCTGGTGAGCAAAGAGTAAGGGAAAAAAATCACTGCATCTGATCTAGATAACGTCTCTGCTCCCTAAGGGATTTCCCTATTCAAGAATCCAATTTACTATGTCTGATTGACAAGGATTGGATCCTTGGGATTCGCATAACTCTTTTAGGAGCTAATAAAACCCTAATGGATTTGTCCAACTGTTCAGCACATTTCAAGTTTTACTAAACTGTGGTGGTTTGTGATGATTAGCCTTTGTTCCTTATCATAATGAGAAAGCAGAACTGTTAGGATTTATTTTCCCTATATAAAGATTGGCTAACCATCGCTATGTGGCCCACTGTACCGCACTGGTCAAAAAACAATATTTGAGTTTGGCGTATGGATTATGAAAGGCAGAATGAGCAGCGATATGACTCCCTTTACTTTACCACTTACTCCCTTCACCTTACCACTGCACTAAATTAAACAACAAAATTTCCTTCAGGAATGAACTTTACTTCTCTTATTTTAATTGCCATTATTTAATGTAGTTGCCTGTTGCAACCGTAATCACGCTAAATCTGTCTCACTCACACTGGCTTTCACAGTCACTATTGACAGGATTATTTGGATTCTATCTTGTGCCTGAGAAACATCCACCAGCTAATAGTTGAGCCTGCAGTGTTGGTCCACAGAAAGTGTTAAAGGAGCTTTTCTTTTCCACCCTCACTTGGATAATCTACTTTCATTCTGTGGCAATTTATTCCTTCCTCAGATCAACAGGCATACTCTGTTTTGGCCTGCTCATGTATGCCCTTAGATCAATGTAAGTTCACAGGAAACAAAGCATTATTAGAAACGTCTGAAAATAAATACTTGTTCAGGGACAACTACTCCTAAACAAAACAAAAAATTTGTGGTGGCAATTTTTTCCCCCTGGTTTTAACTTGAACCATTGTTTCAAGATTATGCACTTTTACCTTTTCATGACCTTTTGGCATTTATGTTTTATAAGGTTTAGCAGCAATGACGAGATAATTGACAATATCCCCTGCGGCATTTTTTTGTTGTTGACTGTGACCATTGCAAACCTCTGACACCTTTAGGTTCATTTTGAGAGGTATTAGGGGTAGTAATTTCATGAAATATTTCACGTTCTAAGCTTAGGATCCTCAAACAGCATGTTTGCATGTGTGTGTTTTTGTGCATTGAGTGGGATGGGTCTGGGGGGGGGGGGGGGGGGAGGGTGGGGGGGGGGGGTGAGTGGAGGTGGGGGGGGGGGGTGGATTGAGAGAAATTGAGAGGGATTGTCAAACAACAAGATGAGAAAGACTGAAAATCCAGGTGCTTTGAGCTACAGTTAATTAAAATGATCATTAAAGTTATTATCTTACCTGTTTATTCAAGGGCACATGGACATCTAATGGGAACAAATCAAGAAAGAAAGGCTTCCTGTCAATTAGTCCTGAAGAATTTGCCAAATAATCAAGGAGGTGAGGGGGTCGGGTTGCAGCACTGCACAATAACAAAAAAAAAAACAGTAATTCAGCACCTCTTCCTTTTCTTGGAAACAACCCAAAGGTACAAGAGAGGAAAGACAAGAAGATTACCTGTGTAACTTGATCTTAAGAGTACCCAGAGAATAATGGTGTTCTCCCTGATCCCTGTCTGTGGTGGAACCTGCTGCCAACAAAAGATGTGTCTAGTACAAATATAGGCCTGTCAAGCGAGGAACAACAAAACTCTTCAGCCTCTTGTCACCGATCCTGACAGTGCAGCCTAGTCCGGGGAAAGAGGGCAGAAATGTGATTCTGTTGTGGTCTTCACATGGCTCCCCCAGTGCTTGTCTTAGTAAAATGCCGTGCCGTGACCAGCACTACTTTTCACCCAAGTGCAACATTGGCCCGAAAGGAAATTGGAAACAGCCTTTTGTTGATCATTTTCTCAGACAGTGGCATTTGATTAAATCGGAGATTGAAGAACAATGGTGATACCCCTCCAAGGCATGAAGAGATCTAATCAAAATAATACAAGAAATCATTAAAGCTACACGTTAGTTGAACACAGTTTAATGATAATGTCTTGACAGAACAAAGCAGGCTGCCATATTCAGAAATGAGAAAATAATCACATGGGATAATGTGTTTTTAACATGTTTTAAACACCTTAAAAAAAATTGTCTGCTTTATGGATGAGTTGCTAGATTATGAATAACAAAACAAAAAATCAAAACTTCTAGTGGAGATTACAAACATAAAAATATTCCAATAAATTAATGTACCAGGATAATAGGTAATTGAAGATTAATGTGTGATGAACTGCTGTGAGCCTGAAGATCGTAACTTGAGGCATCACCATCAGTTTTCAACTGGCTTGATGTACTCGATGAAGTGCTGATGGTCTGAAAACCTGTTGGGCTGGAATTTCCGGGAAAACAGTGGCAAGTTTTTCCAAGTGAGCATTGTTATTAGGATATTAATCACAAAGCAATTTGTGAGGAGGAAGAAATAACTTGTAAGTGTGAATCGCCACACGTTGCCAGATGATTTGGACTGCTCCACCGTGAGCCACACATAAATAGCAGCATGCCCTCACTTCAAGCGCATTTCAAGATATGCAGCATTAGTGCAAAGAAATTACACTATTAAAAAAATGGCACAGTTAATATCTGAATCAGAACTGTGCTAATGAGGAGATACAAGTTCCTGCAATGCCAATCAATGCCTGAGAGGCAACATGGGAAATTGTGGAGTTCTATGCAAGCAAGTAGCAAATTATTCTTAGAGCCTTTAAAAATGGAAGAAAAAAAATATATTTTCCTGTTTCCTATTTATCTATTTCATTCATTTTCCCCTCACTACATTTCTTTCTCTGTACTTGATTTGATACTGTAGGAAAATAACTGCAGATGCTGGTACAAATCGAAGGTATCACAAAATGCTGGAGTAACTCAGCAGGTCAGGCAGCATCTCTGGAGAGAAGGAATGGGTGACGTTTCGGGTCAAGACCCTTCTTCAGACTGATGTCAGGGGGGGCGGGACAAAGAAAGGATATAGGCTCGGCGATCGTTTCGCTCAATACCTTCGCTCAGTCTGCCTTAACCAACCTGATCTCCCAGTGGCTGAGCACTTCAACTCCCCCTCCCACTCCCAGTCTGACCTTTTTGTCATGGGCCTCCTCCAGTGTCGTAGTGAGGCCCACCGCAAATTGGAGGAACAGCACCTCATATTTCGCTTGGGCAGCTAACAGCCCAGCGGTATGAGCATTGACTTCTCTAACTTTAGATAGTTCCTCTGTCCCGCTCTTCCCCTCCCCCTTCCCAGTTCTCCCACTGTCTTCCCATCCTTTCTTTGATTTGATACTGTGATTCGCGTCCTTTTCCACACCAGTTCTGGCTTCTTACCCAGCACAAGGTTGCTGAGAGAGATGGGACAATCACTCCCATATTTCACTGAGGCCCCATGTGACCTCTAAGCCTCACCTGCACTTGCAGCTATCTGAGGTGGAATTGTTTTTGCCAAGCTAAAGCGTAACAGGAAAGGAAAGAGGAAAGGTCGAACTGTCTCGGTGTAATTCTTTCTCTGGTGCAGCACTTCCAAATGAAAAACACCAGATTATTTATGTTGTGTTTAGTGGGTTACCAAATATAAAGTATGTTTTCTACAAAATTGTTTCTCTTCAGGGTTGACACATATGCGATTCTGTGCATTGATAGAATTGTAATTTCCTCAGATACCAACTGCAAAACACTGTGTGAAAATTAACGGAAGAAGGACATTTCAAGATTTCCTTGCAGTTGCACGCTAAATATATAGACCTCAGTGAGTAAATTGGTGACACTGAAATTGAATTCTTTCAGATTTATATTTTGTCTTTTTCATATTTTCCTATGAACTAGAAGGAAGCCATCAGCCCATTGAATCTGTACCAATTCACGTGCACTCCCATCGATCCCAATTTGCTATATATTTCCCTGTGACCTATACTCACTCACAAGAACGTCATTTCCACCCTCACACACCTACACTAGTCTGAGCTTGGACTCACTGATGTAGAAGAAGCCACATCAGGAGTACTGAGGTACAGATGATAATGTGTCTGTTCATGGTGGCACAGCAGTAGAGTTGCTGCCTTACAGCTTTTGCAACGCCGGAGACCCAGGTTCGATCTCCACTATGGGTGCTGGCTGTACGGAGTTTGTACGTTCTCCCCAAAACCGCGTGAGTTTTCTCCGAGATCTTCGGTATCCTCCCACACTCCAAAGACGTACAGGTATGTAGGTAAATTGGCTTGGTATAAGTGTAAATTGTTTCCAGTGTGTATAGGATAGTGTTAATGTGCGGGGTTCGCTGGTCGGTGCGGACTTGGTGGGCCGAAGGGCCTGTATCTCTAAAATTAAAACTAAAAACTAAAAGATGACACTTAGGAGGTGAGTCTGAAGAAGGGTCTCCACCCAAAACGTCACTCATTCCTTCTCTCCTGAGATGCTGCCTGACCTGTTGAGTTACTCCAGCATTTCGTGAATAAATACCTTCGATTTGTACCAGCATCTGCAGTTATTTTCCTACACTTAGGAGGTCGCCAATTCACCTGTCAGCCAGTACAACTCTGAGATGTGGGAGGAAACCAGAGGACTCAGTAGAAATCCTCAAAGAAAAAAAAATACCAAGTCCATACAGACTGCACTGAAGATCAGGATCAAATCTGGTCCACTGGAGCTGTTGTTTTGCAAGTTCCCCCAGCTGTATTTTAAGAGGTTCATCAACATTTTAATGTAATCACATTGCATACAACATTTTAATGTAATCACATGCAGCGGCACTACCAGCTGCAATGCTGCTCCAACCAATAGGTTTGTGTATGCGATCCCACCATCCATCCCTTGCTTTCTGCTTTCCCCATGGACTACTCCCTCCATGATTCCCTCGTTCGCTCATTCCTCCCCACTCACACCTCTCTCTCTCCACAGACAGTTTCCTCTGCAACTATTGGAGATAGAAACATAGAAACATAGAAAATAGGTGCAGGAGTAGGCCATTCGGCCCTTCGAGCCTGCACCGCCATTCAATATGATCATGGCTGATCATCCAGCTCAGTAACCTGTACCTGCCTTCTCTCCATACCCCCTGATCCCTTTAGCCACAAGGGCCACATCTAGCTCCCTCTTAAATATAGCCAATGAACTGGCCTCAACTACCTTCTGTGGCAGAGAATTCCACAGACCCACCACTCTCTGTGTGAAGAAATGTTTTCTCATCTCGGTCCTAAAAGACTTCCCCCTTATCCTTAAGCTGTGACCCCTGGTTCTGGACTTCCACAACATCGGAAACAATCTTCCCGCATCTAGCCCGTCCAACCCCTTAAGAATTTTATATGTTTCTATAAGATCCCCCCTCAGTCTTCTAAATTCCAGCGAATACCTGAACCACCACCTCCACCTTCATCTCCATCCAGGAACCTAAACAGTCCTTCTAGCTGAACAGAGATGACCTACACGGTCACCAACCTCACCTTTTGCATTTGGTACTCACGATGTGACCTCCTCTGCATCGCTGAGTCCAAGTACAGAACAGGCGACTGCTCTGCCAAGCATCTGTACTCTGTCCACCATGACCACCTGAAACTCTCAGTTGCTAGCCATGTGAATTCACCTCCCATTCCTACAGTGAACTATTTGTCATTGGCTTCCTCCATTGCTGGAACGAGGTACAGTGAAAAGCTTACCCGTCAGCGGAAAGGCAATACATGATTACACTCGAGCCATCCACAGTGTACAGATACATGACAAAGGGAATAAAGTGATTAGCGATTAGTGCAAGATAGAGTCCAGTAAAGTCCGATCAAAGATAGTCCGAGGGTCTTCAATGAGATAGATAGTGTCTCAAGACAGCTCTCTAGTTGTCGATAGGATGGTTCAGGTGGGAAGAAACTGTCCCTGAATCTGAACATGTGCATTTTTACACTTCTATACCTCTTGCCTGATGGGAGAGGGGGGGGGGGGGGAGGGGGGAGAGAGGTGGGGTGCGACTTGACTTGATTATGCTGCTGGCTTTGCCGAGGCAGTGTGAGGTGTAAATGGAGTTAATGGAAGGGAGGTTGGTTGGTTTGTGTGATGTGAGCGGGGACCGCCATCAAAATTTGCCAAAGTCCACCACAAAAATTTACCTAAACTATGAGTCCGCATTAGCAGAAGAGTATGAAGAACCAATTAAAAGTGGAGGAGTTAGGTGGGAATATTTCCTGCAGCTAAGGAGTGCAGAACAAGGAGCACTATTCTCAGAAGAGGTTTAAAACTAAGCTGCAGAGGCTGTCGATATTCCCTTTGAAATGTATTAAAGTCTGAGAATAGTCGCTGGTTTCGGTCACTTAGCATAACTTTGAGGGTTGTGGCTACAAGGCTGCAAACTGAATGAGGCTCTGACTCCTGTATATTCTGGCCAGTGAAGTAAGTCACAGCCTACAGATGCATTTGCTGCTATGATCATGGCTGCGATCTGTCCAGTTCTCAAGGCAGCTAATTTCCCTAACATGTCTTGGACAAGTTCAATTTTGTAATTCAATATTTAGATGACTTTAGAAGAACCCTCTATAATTAACTTGGCATTGATTTGCCAACGAGTGCAAAGTGGCTTAATTCCCAGAGCTGCTCTCAAAGATGAATTGTGAAAGTTTGATTTTCCTATTTACATGCTATTTATGCTCTTTTTTTATTGAAAAATGTAAAAAGCACACTGCCATTGCAGGCTGTGCTCTGTGATTCCTTCCGGTAAACATTCCTTGAAAGTATTAAAGATGAAAATAAAATTATATTGAAACAATAAGCCACAGGGTCAGAGAACCGAGAGAATTAATCACACAGAACAGTTTCTTCATAAGAAGTAAAGATATAATATATAAGAAAATAAATCCGAGTGCGGGTTCTGCCGCTCCACGTACCCTTTCTACCCTCAGAATAGATCACATAGGATTATGGACAATAGACAATAGACAATAGGTGCAGGAGTAGGCCATTCGGCCCTTCGAGCCAGCACCGCCATTCAATGTGATCATGGCTGATCATTCTCAATCAGTACCCGGTTCCTGCCTTCTCCCCATACCCCCTGACTCTGCTATCCTTAAGAGCTCTATCCACCTCTCTCTTGAATGCATTCAGAGAATTGGCCTCCACTGCCTTCTGAGGCAGAGAATTCCACAGATTCACAACTCTCTGACTGAAAAAGTTTTTCCTCATCTCCGTTCTAAATGGCCTACCCCTTATTCTTAAACTGTGGCCCCTTGTTCTGGACTCCCCCAACATTGGGAACATGTTTCCTGCCTCTAACGTGTCCAACCCCTTAATAATCTTATACGTTTCGATAAGATCCCCTCTCATCCTTCTAAATTCCAGTGTATACAAGCCTAGTTGCTCCAGTTCCTTCAACATACGACAGTGATTATCACACCACTTGTCGATCCTGGCTCTACCCGGGTCTATTGAGTCAGTTTCCAAGTACAAAAAGAAGAACTGCAGATGCTGTTTAATACACAAAAGGACACAAAGCGCTGGAATAACTCAGCAGGCCAGACAGCATCTCTGGGGAAGACAACATGTGTAGAAAAGGAACACAACTGCAGATGCTGATTTATACCAAAGATAGACACAGAGTGCTGGAGTAACTCAGCAGGTCAGGCAGCATCTCTGGAAAAAAAGGGTGGGTGAGGTTTCAGGATGGGACCCTTCTTCAGACTGAAAGTAAGGGGGTGTGGGTGAGCTGGAGGCGAGAGAAAAACAGGACCAATTAGTGGCGGCAACAAATGGTGGAGTCCTGCAAGGCCCATTGTTGGCTAGGAAGGTCAAGATGGGTACTTATAGAAACATATAAAACATATCAAATTCTTAAATGATTGGACAGGCTAGATGCAGAAAAAAATGTTCCCGATGTTAGGGGAGTCCAGAACCAGGGATCACCGTTTAAGAATAAAGGGTGGGCCATTTAGGACTGAGATGAGGAAAAACTGTGGAATTCTCTGCCACAGAAGGCAGTGGAGGCCAATTCACTGGATGTTTTCAAGAGAGAGTTAGATTTAGCTCTTATGGCTAAAAGAATCAAGAGTTATTGGGGAAAAAGCAGGAATGTGATACTGATTTTAGATGATCAGCCATGATCATATTGAATGGCGGTGCTGGCTCGAAGAACCAAATGACCTTTTTCTATGTTTCTATGTTTTCTATGTTTCTACAATGTGGTGAACTGTGCAACTGGGATACAATGTGGTGCATGTCACCTATCCTTTATCTCCAGAGATGCTGCCTGACCCACTGAGTTACTCCAGCACTTTGTGTATCTTCAGCATCTCTGGAGAACATGGATCGGTGATGTTTCAGGCCGAGACCCTTCTTCAGCTCAGTCTCTGAGCTGAGTATCCACTTCTCCATCCATTTACAATGGGGAGCTCTTAAACTGCACATTGACTCTATCACCAACCAAAGAGCAGCCCTGAGCTGCCATCTACCTCATTGGAGACCCTCGGACTATCTTTAATTGGACTTTATTGGGCTTGATCTTGCACTAAAGATATTGCCTTTACCCTATATCTGTACACTCTGGGACGGCTTGATTATAATCATGTATAGGCTTTCTGCTGACTATAGCACAAAACAAAAAAAAAAAGCTTTTCACTGTACCTCGGTACATGTGACAATAATCTAAACTAGATTAGCAGGGTAGGCACGCCAATGTATCTGAACAAGACAAACAGAAGCTCCCAGTCAGTATGAAACCAATTCCATAGTGGAAGGTTTCCTGCATCCAATCTGCTGTGTAAGTAAACTCTTTGGCTAGCATATGAAGAGAGCAAAATGCTGAACAAAACGTCATTGCCCGAGGCTCCAGCACAGAAACTAACTTGAAAGAAATGCTGGAAGAACTCAGTCGAGCAACATCTGTGATATGAGGGTCTCGTCAATGCTTCGGGTTAGTGACCCTTCCTTGGGGCTGGGAGGAGGAACGTGGAACAGCAAACATGAAACGTACAGCACAGGAACGAGTCCTTTGTTCGCAAAATGTTTGTGCGAACTTGATGCCAGGTTAAACTGATCTCATCTGCTTCTACATGATCCATATCCCTCTACTCCCTGCACTTCCATCAGCCTATCTGAAAGCCTCTGAAACGGCGCTATCGTATCAGCCTCCACCACCCCACCTGGCAATGCATTCCAGGCCCCCACCACCCTCTGTGTAAAAACCCTGCCACGCACATCTCCATTAAGCTTACCCCTCTCACCTTGTAGCTCTGCCTTGCAGTCATCCCAGAGCGCCAACTGCCGTGAAACAAGACAAAATACCGGTCCCTACATCATCGACTCGCTAGATTTCAATAAACTTTGCTACCAATATTCCCTTTACCCCAGGGCGATAAGGGGATGGAATATGTTACCACCCAACACACGTGCTGCTTCCGATGTTAAGTCATTTATAAAGGGGATTGAGCAACTAGATCTCCTCAACTTGGTCCAACAGGCCCACTTCAAGGTTCAATCGCGACTCTACTCACTCCGACCTGCGCGAGATCACCACTTATCAGGCGTTTGCGCAGTAATCAACCAGAACCAGAACGAGAACCATCAAATATTGGACATTTCTACCTTAAGAGAAAGATCTGACTGTCTATCCTATCTATGTCCCTGATCATTTTATATATTTTTTATCAAGTCTCCCCCCCCCAACCTCTGACATTCCAGGAGTATGGTCTAAAATAAAAGTTCCAGGGGGAGGAGAGGTTAAGAAAGTTGAGGCGATGAAGAGCACGGGTACTAAACATTAGCAAGACATTTTAAAGTAACAGAGAGAGAAACAGACACAGACAATTAGAGCATAACACAAGGGACGGCAGAGGCTGGGTCCTTGAGCAAAACGTAAAGTGCCGAACTAGCTCTGTGGGTCAGGCAGCATCGGTGTTGGGGAGGGAGGGTGACGTTTCTGAGTTAGATCCCTTTTGCAGACTGATCGTAGTGGAGGGGGAAACGTTGACAAAGTTGTAAGGGTGGGACAAAGTCTGGGTGTGTGATAGAAGGATGCAGGTGAGGGGTGCTTGTTTGGCCGATGGGTGGAGTAACTGATAAAGGCGAGGGATGAAAAGGAGACGAAAGGCTGTGAGGAAGGAGTGAAGTGGAATGAAATGCAAGAGGTGAGGGATGTAGGTGGAAGGGGACGGGGAGGTAGGGGATAGAGGGGCTAAATAGTGAGAGAGGTGGCTGTGCACTGGAGTGGGGGCACACTGGGAAGGGTGGAAGGGAGGGTTTGTTACTATAAATTGGAAAGACAATAGACAATAGGTGCAGGAGTAGGCCATTCGGCCCTTCGAGCCAGCACCGCCATTCAATGTGATCATGGCTGATCATTCTCAATCAGTACCCCGTTCCTGCCTTCTCCCCATACCTCCTGACTCCACTATCCTTAAGAGCTCTATCTAGCTCTCTCTTGAATGCATTCAGAGAATTGGCCTCCACTGCCTTCTGAGGCAGAGAATTCCACACATTCACAACTCTCTGACTGAAAAGGTTTTTCCACATCTCCATTCTAAATGGGCTACCCCTTATTCTTAAACTGTGGCCGCTGGTTCTGGACTCCCCCAACATTGGGAACATGTTTCCTACCTCTAACGTGTCCAATCCCTTTATAATCTTATACGTTTCCATAAGATCCCCTCTCATCCTTCTAAATTCCAGTGTATACAAGCCTAGTCGCTCCAGTCTTTCAACATATGACAGTCCCGCCATTCTGGGAATTAACCTAGTAAACCTACGCTGCATGCCCTCAATAGCAAGAATATCCTTCCTCAAATTTGGAGACCAAAACTGCACACAGGACTCCAGGTGCGGTCTCAATAGGGCCCTGTACAACTGCAGGCCCCTAGTTCCATGTTCATACCATTGTGTTGTAAAACCAAGCAGAAGGGGGGGAGGTGGGAGGGGGGGGGAGAGGGGGGAGAGGGGTTAGGAGGGGGAGAAGAGGGTGCTGCACCAATGCAGGTGAGGTTTGGGCCCAACGGGTCCACTAGGTCTAGTTTTGGAAATAAAAAGTTTGAGAGAATATTGAAGGCTGGAAGGAGATGTGCAAGAGGATGAGGAGTGTAGGAGATGAGAGAAAGAGTCATCAGTGGAGGACAAGGACTCATTGCAAAAGAGATAGACATGGAGGCAGAGGCAACTGAGGAAGAGCATGACATTGTGGTGGGCGTAGGGGTGCAAAGGTGAAGCCTCTGCTGACGACAGACAGATCATTTCAGAGAGGGGGAGGTCAGGGATCAGGGACTATTTGGATCTCTGGATGGTGGGAAAGGCAGAGGTGAATGTACAGATGTTGCCGCTGTGAGATGGTGAATGATGGATGGGGATGGAAGGGGGATGGAGGGACTCATGAAGTAAGGGTCCCTGCAAATTACAAATAGATCATTTCCCTTTACATTTGTCATTTTCATAAACTAAAGAGTTGCTCTGGTAAAGCTTCAAAGGGTCTGAGATGCCCTCGTTCTTGAGTAAATGTGGTTTCCCCCTGCTGTCTCAGATGGATCTCTCACCCACATCCTTTGCCCCGCCCACCTGACATCAGTCTGAAGAAGAGTCTCGACCCGAAACAATAGACAATAGACAATAGGTGCAGGAGGAGGCCAATCGGCCCTTCGAAGCCAGCACCGCCATTCAATGTGATCATGGCTGATCATTCTCAATCAGTACCCCGTTACTGCCTTCTCCCCGTACCCCCTGACTCCGCTATCCTTGAGAGCTCTATCTAGCTCTCTCTGGAATGCATTCAGAGAATTGGCCTCCACTGCCTTCTGAGGCAGAGAATTCCACAGATTCACAACTCTCTGACTGAAAAAGTTTTTCCTCATCTCCGTTCTAAATGGCCTACCCCTTATTCGTAAACTGTGGCCCCTGGTTCTGGACTCCCCCAACATTTGGAACATGTTTCCTGCCTCTAACGTGTCCAACCCCTTAATAATCTTATACGTTTCGATAAGATCTCCTCTCATCCTTATACGTTTCGATAAGATCTCCTCTCATCCTTATACGTTTCGTTAAGATCTCCTCTCATCCTTATACGTTTCGATAAGATCTCCTCTCATCCTTAACATCACCCATTCATTCTCTCCTGAGATGCTGCCTGACCTGCTGAGTTACTCCAGCATTTTGTGAAATAAATACCTTCGATTTGTACCAGCATCTGCAGTTATTTTCTTACATTACTCTTCTCACCCGCATCTCCTCTGTGTCCTGTAGTTCTGCTCCCGCTCCCCCTCCCCCCAGATGGAACAAGGATAGAGTTACCCTGGTCCTCACCTTTCACCCCACCAGCCTCTGTATCCAACACATCATCCTCCAATATTTCCATCTCCTCCAACGTAAGCCCACCACGAGTCACATCATCCCATCTCCACCCATTTCTGCCTTCCACAGGCTGCTCCCTCCACAACTCCTTGGTCCGCCTCATCCCGTCCACCAAAGCCATCCCTTCCCCAGGTGATTTCTCCTGCATGGCAGGGAATAACGCCTGTCCCGATACCTCCTTCTTCGCCTCCATCCCTGGACCTCAGCAGTCCTTCCAGGTGAGACAGAGATTCACACGCACCTCACCGAACCTCATTTACTGCATCTAGCGTTCCCGATGTTATTGTCACACGTGTCAAGGTACAGTGAAAAGCTTTGTTACATGCTTTCCAGTCAAAGAAAACACCATATATAATTACAATCAAAATGAGCACAGTGTACAGATAAAAGGTACATCATTTAGTGCAAGCTAAAGTCTAAAAAAGTCCAAATAAAGATAGTTCAAAGGTTTCGAATGAGATGGGTGGGAGGTCAGGACTGCACTCTAGCTGGTGAGAAGAGGATTCAGTTGCCTGATGAAGCTGGGAAGAAACTATCCCTCAATCTGGAGGTTTCCTTTCTCAAACTTCTGTACTCCGTGTCTGATGGGAGAGAGGAGAAGAGGGACTTCCCAGGGTGAGACTGGTGCTTGATTATGCTGATGGCCTTGCCAAGGCAGCGTGAAGTGTAGTAGCAGCCAGTGGAAGGGAGGTTGGTGTGCGCAATGGTCTGGGATACGTCCACAACTCTCTGCAATTTCCTGCGGTCTTGGATGCAGCTGTTCCCAAGCCACACTGTGATGCATCCTGATAAAATGCTGTAGAAGTTGGTGAGGGTTGTTGGGGACATGCTGAACTTCCCAAACCTTCTAAGGAAGTCGAGGTGTTGGTATGCTTTCTTGGCCAGGGCTTCGATGTGGCTGGTCCAGGACAAGTTATTGGTGACATACATTCCTAAGAATTTGAAGCTTGCAACAATCTCTGCTTTGGCGCTGTCAAAGTACACCAAGGTGTGTGAACTCTTTGCTTCCTAAAGTCGATTACAATCTCCTTTGCATTGCTGCCATTGAGGGAGAGTTTGTTGTCTTGCTGTCAGGTTACAAGGTTCTCAGTTTTCTTCCTGTACTCCGTCCAGTCATTATTTGATATCCTACCCACTATGATTGTGTCAACTGCCAATTGAGTTGGATTGGTGTTTGGCTGCACAGTCATGAGTCATGAGTGTAAAAGGAGTATAGTAGGGGGCTGAGAATGCAACCTTGTGGGGTACCAGACCATTATCGTAGAAGATGAATAGTGTCACCTATTCTCACTGATTATGATCTTTTGGTCAGAAAGATGAAGTTCTAGGTATGGAGGGGAAGGCTGACTCCAAACTCCATGGGTTTTGAGATGAGCTTGGTTGGGAAAATGGTATTTGAAAGTGGATCTGTAGTCTATGAATAGGCATCTGACATAGGTATCCTTCTTGTCAGGGGTCCCAGTGATGAATGTAGGGCCAGGGAGATGGTATCAGCCATGGATTTGTGGTTGCAGTAGATGAACTGCAGTGCATCAAGGCTGCTTGGTCAGTTGGATTTAATGCATGCCATGACCAGCCTCTTGATGCACTTCATGGTGGTAGATGTCTAGGACATTGGGTGGTAGTCATTAAGGCATGAGATCTTGCTTTTCTTTAGCACTGGGATGATGGTTGCCTTCTTTAAGAATGATCAGCCATGATCGCATTGAATGGCGGTGCTGGCTCGAAGGTCCGAATGGCCTCCTCCTGCACCTATTGTCTATTGTCTATTGTCTATTTGAAACAAGTGGGTACCTCAGAACGGAGATGGGAGAGATTAAAGATGTCTGTGAACACTCCCGCTAGTTGGTCCGAGCTGTTCCTAAGGACGTGGCCAGGCCAGTTGCTTTCTCTCGATCCGGGCCAGTTGCTTTCTGTGGGTTCACCCTCAGGAAGGCCGATCTAACTTCTGTAACAGTGACCCTGGTAAAAGGGCACAATGTGGTCTGTTTCGACCAATCACTCTGTTGACCTTCTGCTCAAAGCCAAGATTGAATGCTTTTAGCGAAACACTTGAGCTCGATCCGCCCAAGGACCTCCTAGTTGCTAACCATTTTAACTCCTCTTCCCATTCCCACACCAACCTTTCTTTCCCGAGCCTCCTCCATTGCCAAACTGAGGCCACACAACAACTGAAGCACACACATTGAATTTTAGACCCCTGGCAGCGCAGTCCTTTGATCTAAAATCAATTCCATAAGGATCGGTCTGAAGAAGGATCCCAACCCAAAACGTCACCTGTCCATTCTCTCCACAGTTGCAGCCTGACCTGCTGAGTTCCTCTGGCACTGTGTTCTCTGCTCAATAGCCAGCATCTGCAGTTTCTTGTGTCTCCAGTCCCTTGTTCTGCTTTGAGACTGAAATTGATAGCAGGGCCATGAGTGTAAAAACTCATTGTAGATTTCCAAAACTTTAACATTCCTAGGAATAACTAAATCCAGGAGCCAAAACGGCAGCCAACTGAATGCTTTTCAAAAGACATCAGCGGACATACTTTAGCATTGCATGTTGGCCTGCAATGGGTCTCTGCAGGGCCAATATTCAGTGGATGCACTCACAAAGCCCTTTCATAGGATGGCACACTGCCTACTGCACACATGGAGCAGACACGCACATCTTGCGCTAAGTGGCATCCTGAAGATAGCTGTGAGTATCCCAACCTAACTAAGGCGGCACGGTAGCGCAGCGGCAGAGTTGCTGCCTTACAGCGAATGCAGCGCCGGAGACTCAGGTTCAATCCTGACTACGGGCGCCGTCTGTACGGAGTATGTACGTTCTCCCCGTGACCTGCGTGGGTTTTCTCCGAGATCTCCGGTTTCCTCCCACACTCCAAAGACGTACAGGTATGTAGGTTAATTGACTGGGTAAATGTAAAAATTGTGTGCAGGATAGTGTTAGTGTGCGGGGATCGCTGGGCGGCGCGGACTCGGTGGGCCGAAGGGCCTGTTTCCGCGCTGTATCTCTAAATCTAAAAAAAAAATCTAAACTCCCATGATTTCACGTTCACAAGTTATAGGAGTAGAATTAGGCCATTCGGCCCATCGAGTCTACTCCCCGATTCAATCATGGCTGATCGCTGCCACCTCATCCCATTTTGCAGCCTTATCCCCATAACCCTTGACACCAGTTCTAATCATGAACTTGTATATCTCTGCCTTATAAAAAAGCACTGACTTGGCCTCCACAGCCCTCTGTGGCAATGAGTTCCACAGATGAAATACCCTCTGACTAAAGAGGTTCCTCCTCACCTCCTTTTTAAAAGAGCGCCCTTTAATTCTGAGGCTGTGACCTCTGGTCCTAGACTCTCCCACCAGTGGAAACATCCTTTCCACATCCACTCTGTTTATGCCTTTCATTATTCTGTAAGTTTCAATGAGGTCCCCCCTCAACTTTCTAAACTCCAGCGAGTAGAGGCCCAGTGAGTAGAGGCTCAGCCACTCATCATGTGCTAACCCACTCATTCTTGGTATGAATGTATGTATCAGGTCAATTGGCCTAATACTGCTAAGTAGAAGATCATACATAGGTAGGCTCAGGGCTGTCTTAACGCATGGGCCTGATGGGCACTTGCCCGGGGCCCCACGAGCATAGGGGCCCCATGCTGATCTGTGTATGTTAAGTGACTTGCAATAAATAAATACTACTTTAAAAATGTAGGTTCAATAAGTGCTTTTTTCGCAACATTTTCGGTCCCTAAGTGTTTTTTCGCAACATTTTCCATCCCTAAGTGCTCCTCACAGCGATCTGTTTCGCAACAATTAGCTCCCTAAGTGCTTTGCTTTTCCATCCCTGTGCTTCTCACAGCGATCTGTAAGTGCTTTTCGCAACAATGTAGCACCCTAAGTCCATCGCTAAGTGCTTTTCGGTAAGTGCTTTTCGCCGGCACGACAGTGGGGGGGGAGGCTGGTAGGGAAAGGGGGGTGGGGGAGAGTAACGGTGGGGGCGACGGGGAGGGTGGGAGGAGGAGGGGCCCAAGTACACTGCTTTGCCCGGGGCCCATAATGCTGTAAAGGCGGCCCTGGGTAGGCTGTATGGAGTTGGTGGCCTTTGGTGGAGACCAACCTTTGAGAGCTCCACCACGGGTGCCTACAGCATTTTAACATCGCGGAGCCCGCGATCCCTCTGCCAGGGATCGGTCTCGGAGCTCCAACCATGGGTGCTCGCAGACTTAACATCACGGAGTGTGCGGTCTCTGGTCAGAAACCGACACCTGGATCTCCAAGCCGCGGGAGTTTCAACCGCCCCGACGCGGGAGTTTCGATCGCCCCACACGGGGGAGCTCCAACCGCCGGCTGCGGGAGCTTTGATTGCCCCAATGGATGGTTCGACTGCCCCGACCGCGGGAGAAATAAAGAGGAAGGAGATTGGACTTTTTGCCATCCATCGCAGTGAGGAATGTGGGGAATCCGCTGTGGTGGATGTTTATGTTAACTTTTATGTATTTGTGTGTCTTGGTGCTTTTTTTTCGTATGGCTGTATGGTAATTTGCATATCACTGCACCTTAATTGGTAAAGCCACGAAGAAAAAATACATTCTGGCCTTCCAACACAGTGAGGAGGTGACTGGAGGAGACTCACTGTGATGGATGTTTCTTTTTGTTTGATTGTGTGTGTTATTGCTTACTTTTATTGCTCTTATTTTTGGACTGTGGGTAATCTTTCATTTCACTGCACATTTATGTGTATGTGACAAATAAAATTGACTTGACTTGACATGTGACAACAAAAGGCCTTTGAAACCTTTGATTTCCCAATAAATAATTATGAGCATTAAGACCAGTTGGGCGGCACAGTGGTGCAGCGGTAGAGTTGTTGCCTTACAACGCCAGAGACCCGGGCTTGATCCTGACTACAGGTGCTGTCTGGACCGAGTTTGTATGTTGTCCCCATCACCAAATGGGTTTTCCTTTGGTGCTCCAGTATTCTCCCACACTTCTTCGACATACAGGTTTGCATGGTAATTGGCTTGGTGCGCTGGGTAATCGCAGGTCAGCACAGACTCGTGTCTCTCATGTCCAAAGTCTAAAGCATCAAGACCAAAACATACTCTTAAAGTAAATGGTAAATACATGGATATTAAAGAATATAATAGCAGAGTTTCTGAGCAGATTAAGAATAGGATATTTGGTTAGTATAGTAAGACCTGAGTAATCTCCTGGACAAGTTTCGATCGCCTAGCTTGGGGTCGGAGAGGAATGTCCCGGATTTTTTTCCCAAATTGGCCTGGGTTTTTATCCGTTTTTCGCCTCTCCCAGAAGATCACACGGTTTTATTGGGTGGGAAGAAGGGCGATAGTGGGAAGGGGGTTGGGGTAGGATCAGCCGTGATCATATTGAATGGCGGAGCGGGCTCGAGGGGCCGGTTGGCCTACTCCTGCTCCTATTTTCTTGTGTTCTTGTGTTACCAAAATCTCAGGGGAGGATAACAGAATTATAAACTTATCAAGGGGTTGAATGCTTGTTAACTAAAGCTCTTTGTCTGTGGGAGTCACTTTGAATGCATGCAAAGCCTTATTTGAACATTTCTGTTCAATGTTACATGGCGCTGCTTTGTAAAGCTGGTCTTGTGTTGTGTGCATTTTGTATTTTTGAAATTTCAATCTAATTTGTGTCATGTGAAAGAACCTTCATTATCACTATTCACCTATTATATTGGTTGATTGTCTTGGTCTTGTAATTGTGACCTGGTGCCCACTTTTCTTTTCATGCAATCAAAAGGGCAAGCCCTAACCATGTAACCTTTGACAGGTATTCAATAAAGTCTCCTGGAAAACAAGTTGTGGGACACTGAGCTGCTCGTTCCAAAAGACAAGAATTACATCATGTTGTTACTGTGTACGCCATGCTTGGTTAAGTCTTAAGTTGGTCTTTCTTCTTTGTAAATATTTGCAACTAAATATTTGCACCATGTACAAACGGTGGCGCAGCGGCAGAGTTGCTGCCTTACGGCAAATACAGCGCCAGAGACGGAGTTTGTGCATTCTCCCCGTGACCTGCGTGCGTTTTCTCCGAGATCTTCGGTTTCCTCCCACACTCCAAAGATGTACAGGTTTTTAGGTTAATTGGCTTGGTAAATGTAAAACTTGTGTGCAGGACAGTGTTAGCGTGCGGGTATCGCTGATCGGCGCGGACCCGATGGGCCGAAGGGCCTGTTTCCGCACTGTATCTGTAAATTAAATGAAATTTAAAATTAATTTAAATACATAGAAGAAACATTTTAATTCAACTTTCTTTGTCTCTGCCCAGCATCAAAGACTATTTCAACATTATTATTCAGGATGTAAAATAAGTTGGTAATATAAAAATGCATTAATTGCTAATCTTTATGAAGGCCCTTGCAGGAACCATAGGACGGCTGTACTGTTTACTGTAGAGAGCGTGGACAAGGTGGGAGAGCATACCACAGCGCAGGATTACCTGGTCAAACATCATGCAGCAGATTTCCAGCACGTCCGGTTCCTTGTCCAAGCTGTCTACGATACACTACCAAGCCCAGCAAACCTCCACGTCTGGGGCAAGAGCGTGACACCTTCCTGCCCACTTTGCACTGGAAGGGGATCATTAGAACATCTCCTCAGCAACTGCCCAAAGTCCCTTGGTGAAGGTCGCTATCGGTGGCGCCATGACCAGGTTCTTAAGGTGGTTGCTGAGAGCATAGCCACTGCCATCAGTAGCAGCAAACACCACCACGCCCCAAAGAAATTAATCACTTTTGTCAAAGATGGAGAGAAGCCTTGACCACAACCAAATACAAGGGCGGGCCTCCTCTACACGGCCACTGACTGGCAGCTGCAGGTCGGTCTGGGCAAACAGCTGAAATTTCCGCAGCACATCACAGCAACATCACTCCGGCCAGACATGGTCATCAACTCCGAAGTGACAAAACAGCTGATCATTCTGGAGCTGACAGTGCCCTGGGAAGAGCGTATGGAAGAAGCAAATGAGAGGAAACACGCAAAGTACCAGGAACTGGTGGAGATGTGCCGGGACAGAGGCTGGAAGACCCGCAATGAAACCATAGAGGTGGGCTGCAGAGGCTTTGCAGGACGCTCACTCTGCAAAGTCCTCAACCAATTGGACATTACGGGGCTGGCAAAGAAGAGGGCCATTCAATCCGCAAGCGAAGCCGCAGAGAAAGCCAGTAGATGGCTTTGGATTAAGAGGGCTGATCCGTGGGTGGTTGCTGCTGGGACGCAAGTCGGGGCCTGATCAACCCCGGCTGGGTGGCCTGGGCGAGGGTGTCTGATGTTGTGAGACCCGAAACACCCGATGACCCTAGGTCACATCACTGAGGATGCGTCCCAGTGCATCCAGAAGATGTATCTAGCACATTGCACACTGTGGTGAATTGTTATGGTGGGAATTATTGGAATGCATTTGCAAGTAGATGAATTATTCGCAGGTTTTCAGATTTCTCCTCTCCGACAAAAGGGAATTATTTGGGCCATAGATCTCCAAAGGTTCAATTTTGCTCTGCCTTGATTTTGGTGGGACTCAGATATTAGCACAATGGAAAATCCTTAGATTAAATTTGGTTGTGTATAAACTGAGATCTGTGTTGGACTTGGAGATTTCACAGGGCCCCTATACAAGGAGAATCTTTCAATAATTCTGAGCTGGATGTTGCAAAGATATTGCTGGGTGTTGCTGGGTGTTAGAAAGACATTCTAGCCTTAGAGGGAGTACAGAGAAGGTTCACCAGATTGATCCCTGGGGTGACAGGACTTTCATATGAAGAAAGACTGGATAGACTGGGCTTGTACTCGCTGGAATTTAGAAGACTGAGGGGGGATCTTATAGAAACATATAAAATTCTTAAGGGGTTGGAGAGGCTAGATGCGGGAAGATTGTTCCCGATGTTGGGGAAGTCCAGAACCAGGGGTCTCAGCTTAAGGATAAGGGGGAAGTCTTTTAGGACCGAGATGAGAAAACATTTCTTCACACAGAGAGTGGTGAGTCTGTGGAATTCTCTGCCACAGAAGGTAGTTGAGGCCAGTTCATTGGCTATATTTAAGAGGGAGTTAGATGTGGCCCTTGTGGCTAAAGGGATCAGGGGGTTTGGAGAGAAGGCAGGTACAGGTTACTGAGCTGGATGAGCAGCCATGATCACATTGAATGGCGGTGCAGGCTCGATTTGCCAAATGGCCTACTCCTGCACCTATTTTCTATGTTTTTATGTTTCTATCAAAACCACAGACCAACTGGTGTACTCTGCAAAAACAGTTGACTGACAGTGATGGGGACAGAAAGGGTTTTGGAGAGGCTGGGGGGGGGGGGGGGGGTGGTTAGTCTTTGTCCAGGATCCTTGCTGAGGAACTCTTAAAAAAGTACACAAAATGGGTTGCACAATGGTGGAGCTGCTGCCTTACAGCGCCAGAGACCCGGTTCAATCCTGACTACAGATGTTGTCCGTATGGAGTTTGTATCTTCTCCCCATGACCTGCGTGGGTTTTCTCCAGGTGCTCCGGTTTCCTCCCGCACTCCAAAGACGTACAGATTTGTATGTTAGTTGGAGATAGACAGAAAATTCTGGAGTAACTCAGCGGGACAGGCAGCATCTCTGGAGAGAAGGAATGGGTGACATTTCAGGTCGACACCGTTCTTCAGACTGATGTCAGGGGAGAGGGAGATACATAGATAAGGAAGTGGTAGGGGTAAAAATAGGACAAAGGGAATGGAGATCAAGGAAAATGTAGAATAGATCACTGTTAGCTGGGAGAAGATAACAACAACAAAGCAAGCAGAGATAAAATGTAGAGATAAAATTGAACAGTAAGACTGGTCGGAGAACTGGGAAGGGGAGGGATGGAGAGAGAGGAAAAGCAAGGGCTACTTGAAGTTAGAGAAGTCAATGTTCATACCACTGGTTTTTAAGTTGCCCAAGCGAAATATGAGGTGCTGTTCCTCCAATTTGCAGAGGGCCTCAATCTGACAATGGACAGGCCCAGGATAGAAAGGTCAGTGTGGGAATGGAAGGGGGAGTTAAAGTGTTTAGCAACCGGAAGATCAGATAGGCTTAGGCGGACTGAGCGGAGGTGTTCAGCGAAATCATGGCCGAGCCTGCGCTCGGTCTCACCGATATACAGGAGTCCACACCTGGAACAGCGGATACAGTAGATGGGGTTGGAGGAGGTGCAAGTGAACCTCTGCCTCACCTGAAAAGACTGTCGGGGTCCTTGGACGGAGTCGAGGGGGGAGGTATATGGACATTTGTTGCATCTCCTGCGGTTGCAGGGGAAAGTACCTGGGCAGGGGGTGGTTTGGGTGGGAAGGGATGAGTTGACCAGGGAGTTGCGGAAAGGGTTGGAGATGGGAAGATGTGGCTAGTGTTGGGATCCTGTTGGAGGTGGCGAAAATATCGGAGGATTATGTGCTGCATGCAACGGCTGATGGGGGTGGAAGGTGAGGACTAGGGAGACTCTGTCCCTGTTACAACTGGGGGGAGGGGGAGCAAGAGCCGAGTTACGGGATATCGAGGAGACCCTAATGAGGGCCTCATCTATGATGGAGGAGAGGAACCCCCATTGCTTAAAGAATGAGTACATCTCGTATGTCCTGGTATGAAACATCTCACCTTGGGTGCAGATGCAGCACAGACGGAGAAATTGGGAGTAGGGGATAGAGTTGTTGCAGGAAGCAGGATGGGAAGAAGTGTGGTCCAGATAGCTGTGGGTGTCAGTGGGTTTATAATAGATGTCAAAGATAGACACAAAATTCTGGAGTAACTCAGTGGGACAGACAACTTTGGAGAGAAGGAATGGGTGACGTTTCGGGTTGAGACCCTTCTTCAGACTGGTTAGGGATAAGGGAAATGAGAGATATAGATGGTGATGTAGAGAGATAAAGAACAATAAATGCAATAATTGAAAGATATGCAAAAAAGTAACTATGATAAAGGAAACAGGCCATTGTAAGCTGTTTGTAGGGTGAAAATGAGAAGCTAGTGTGACTTGGGTGGGGGAGGGATAGAGAGAGAGAATGTCGGGGCTACCTTAAGTGAGAGAAATCAATACTCAAACCTTTGGGCTGTAAGCTGCTCAAGCGAAATGTGAGATGCTGTTCCTCCAATTTGCGTTTAGCTGCACTCTGACAATGGAGGAGACCGAGGACAGAAAGGTCTGTGTAGGAATGGGAAGGAGAATTAAAGTGTCCAGCAACCGGTAGATCAGGCAGGTTCACATGGGATGTCAGTTGATAGTCTGTCTCCTGTGATGGAGACGGTGAGATCAAGAAGAGGTAAGGAGATGTTGGAGATGGTCCAAGTAAATTTGACTGCGGGATGTGTGTAGGGCAGTGCTAGTATGCGGGGATCGCTGGTCTGCTTTAACTCGGTGGGCCGAAGGGCCTGTTTCCGCGTTGTATCTGTAAACTAAACTAAACCCTTCCCCAACGAAGGCCAGCATTCCAAACACCTTCTTCGCCACAGCCTCCTCTTCCTCCAAAATAAACTTTAAAATTACCCGAAGGGTTCCATTAGATGGAAATCATGGTGTTGTAAAATAGCAGAGATGAATCCGATGAAAGTTCCTCACCTTAAATGCACGAGCTGTGTTCTTGCTGCACAGATGTAGGCCAGATTGCTGAGTTGTTTCTGTTATAACTCCTGTTAGCATGGTTGGCCACATAACTCTTGCACGAGTTTTTCCAAACATTTCTTCTTCAATCCCGTTATGCGTTTTTTATGTGTGGATTACTGAACATCTCACCATTTTCTGTTGGCAGAAGTGACTGATTAGCTGTTTGAGGCATGTTAAAAGATTGTATTACGTTCACTGTAATTGGCTGCTTACTTTCATTCCCACTAATGAAACACATTCCACAGAATTGCATATTTCAAAACCAAATGTTCCTGCCATTTTGTTAGCAGTACATAAACAGCAGTGAGAAACAGCTACTTAACCCATTTTTCAAGGAGTATGTAAACCATAGTGTCTGTAACTTTATCCTTGAATTCAAGAATGTAATGGCACTGAAGCAAGCAATTTGGCCAATGTTTCTCCCATTATAAGCCAACAATCTTATTCTCTAGTTCCCTTTTTTTTTTAAAGCAACAAGCTATTTCACTGTTAAAATGACTCAGATTCCACGATACTCTGTGCAATAATTTGAGTGAGGCATTAGCCCTGAAATATTGTGAGGATGGTGGAAGAAATATTGGGGATGGCGATAATAGACAATAGACAATAGACAATAGACAATAGGTGCAGGAGTAGGCCATTCGGCCCTTTGAGCCAGCACCACCATTCAATGTGATCATGGCTCGAAGGTATTTATTCACGAAATGCTGGAGTAACTCAGCGGGTCAGGCAGCATCTCAGGAGAGAAGGAATGGGCGACGTTTCGGGTCGAGACCCTACTTCTTACACTACAATGTGATCATGGCTGATCATTCTCAATCAGTGCCCCGTTCCTGCCTTCTCCCCATACCCCCTGACTCCGCTATCCTTAAGAACTCTATCTAGCTCTCTCTTGAAAGCATCCAGAGAATTGGCCTCCACTGCCTTCTGAGGCAGAGAATTCCACAGATTTACAACTCTCTGACTGAAAAAGTTTTTCCTCATCTCCGTTCGAAATGGTCTACCCCTTATTCTTAAGGGGTAATGAGTTCTACCAACGTCTCATTATTATAAGTCCATTACCATTTACACTATTTATCCTCCATGTGTTACCTTCCAGTCCAGAGCTCGGCACCATCTCATCGAACAGCATAGAACATAGAACATGGAGCAGTACAGCTCTGAACAGGCCCATCAGCCCAGACCGTCTGTGTTGAACATGATACCAAGTTAAACTAATCTCTCTGCCTACATGTGATCCATATCACTCCATTCCCCACATATCCATGTGCCTATCTAAAAGCTTCTTAAATGCCATTATTTTATCTATTTCCGCCATCATGCCTGGCAGCATATTCCAGTCACCCACCACTTTCTACGTCAACAACCCTGTTCCGCATGCCTGCTTTAAACATCGCCCCTCTCACCTTAAAGCTGTGCCATCTAGTCTTTGACCTTTCCACCCTGGGTAAAAGGTTATGACTACCCTGCCTTTCTTGGCCACTCGTAATTTTACATATTAGTTCTCCTCTCAGCCTCGGACACCCCAGAGAAAACAATCCAAACTTTGTCCAACCTATCCTTATAACTAATACTGTCTAATCCAGGCAGCATCCAGGTAAACTTGTGTGAAAAAAAACTTTTAAAAAAAACTTATAGGAAAGAACTGCAAATGCTGGTTTAAATCGAAGATGTCGCCCATTCCTTCTCTCCAGAGATGCTGCCTGTCCCACTGAGTTACTCCAGCATTTTGTCCAACCAGGTAAACTCCAGCTGCACCCTCTCTAAAGCCTCCACATTCTCCACACCAAGAACTGCGCACAATGTTCCAAATGCGACCTAACCAGAGTGTTATAAAGCCGTCACATGACTTCAAAACTCTTAAACTCAAAGCCCCGAATGATGAAGGCGAGCATGCCATGCACTATCTTTACCACTCTATCTATGTGTGGTAGACACAAAATGCTGGAGTAACTCAACGAGACAGGCAGCATCTCGGGAGAGAAGGAATGGGTGGCGTTTCGGGTCAAGACCCTCCTTCAGACTGATGTCAGGGGAGGGGGCGGGACAAAGATAGGATGTAGTAGGAGACAGGAAGACTAGTGGGAGAACTGGGAAGGGGAGGAGATTGAGAGGGAACGCAGGGACTACCTGACGTTAGAGAAGTCAATGTTCATACCGCTGGGGTGTAAACTACCCAAGCGAAATATGAGGTGCTGTTCCTCCAATTTGTGCTGGGCCTCTCTCTGACAATGGAGGAGGCCCAGGACAGAAAGGTCAGATTGGGAATGGGAGGGGGAGTTGAAGTGCTGAGCCACCGGGAGATCAGGTTGGTTAAGGCGGACTGAGCGAAGGTGTTGAGTGAAACGATTGCCGAGCCTGCGCTTGGTCTATCTACGTGTTGTTACTTTCAGGGAGCTATGGACTTGAACCTGTAGTCTCAGATCATCAGAGCTGTTAGGGGTTTGTCATTAACTCCCTCAGATCTCCATCAGTTAGAATTCTTGCTATTGAGGGCGTGCAGCGTAGGTTTACTAGGTTAATTCCCGGAATGGCGGGACTGTCATATGTTGAAAGACTAGAGCGACTAGGTTTGTATACACTGGAATTTAAAAGGATGAGAGGGGATCTTATTGAAACGTATAAGATTATTAAGGGGTTGGACATGTTAGAGGCAGGAAACATGTTCCCAATGTTGGGGGAGTCCAGAACCAGGGGCCACAGTTTAAGAATAAGGGGTAGGCCATTTAGAACAGAGATGAGGAAAAACTTTTTTAGTCAGAGAGTTGAGAATCTGTGGAATTCTCTGCCTCAGAGGGCAGTGGAGGCCAATTCTCTGAATACATTCAAGAGAGAGCTAGATAGAGCTCTTAAGGATAGCAGAGTCAGGGGGTATGGGGAGAAAGCAGGAACGGGGTACTGATTGAGAATGATCAGCCATGATCACATTGAATGGCGGTGCTGGCTCGAAGGGCCGAATGGCCTACTCCTGCACCTATTGTCTATTGTCTATTAATGTCTCCTGGATGCTGGCTTTTAAGCTGAAGTTGAGAAAATTCCCAAGCTGGAAATCTCACCTTCTGCAATTAACCCATCTGATATTGCGATGGGAAGTGATTCCCTTCTAAACAACACCCTTTTGGAAACAGCATCCAAGTCTGGGAGCAGATGTATCCAGACTCCAGTCTGATCCTCTGCACACACTTGCTTCAGTACCAATTGTGCTCTATGTCCTTTGATTTCTTGGCACCCTGATATTCACAAAACTGTCCGTGTTTAAAAAAATGATTGGCAAAGACTGAACAATTTTTTTTAAATCTGGAAATAATTGCCAGCATCGTTCAGCTACTTGTAATTGAAACCACAACACCCACATCAGACTCTTAGGGAGATTTCTGATGAAAGAGGTTACAGTATCTTTTATTTTAACAGGTTTTTTTTCTTGTATTATTCCATAAACCCATAACATTGTTCTCGTTCTTTTCCACGTCACATCTGGACTGGACATTCTTTTTCCTTTCTTCTAATCCAGATGTCATTTTGGCTGTTTCGTCATGAATTACTCAGGATGTCATAATGGGGAAATGGTATTTACCCAATTTCGTTCTGGCTCATCAACATGACTGTGATAATGTCACTTATTTTGGGCTCTGGACTTTTGTACTTGTCAATGCAACTTGAAATGGTTTGTGTTGTGCCCAGCTGGGCTTCCCACCTTGGACATACTTCGTCTGGGAGCAGAGGGTTGAAAGGTCTAATCTCTTAACTCTGCATTCAGGAGGCAGAATAGGATCTGTGTTGAGAGCAGTACTCAGATACATTGCCCCCACAACACATGGTAAGTAGTCTTTGACCGTGAGCTGCTGCCAAAGTTCTTTGAACTATTTCTTTTAATGTCACTAATTGAGGCATTTACAAACTGTTCGAATAATCAAAAGTAATTTTTATGTGTTTAGTTTAGTTTAGAGATATAGTGCGGAAACAGGCCCTTCGTTAACATTAACATTTACATTAATACCACGCCAATTAACCTACAAACCTGTATGTCTTTGGAGTTATTGTAAAGCTGTAAAAACACAAAAATAATAGTTAATTAAAAACAACTCAACATGCTCAAGAATAATTGAGAGCATTTAATTAAAATAAAATGAATGAATATAACTTAGACACTCGTCTACACTTTTCAAAGTGCCAGAGATGTTTATTCAATTGAATGATGGGGCCAGCCAGGTTGTCTTGTTGAAAAGTGGAGGGGCAAGATGTGAAAAGCATGTGTACACCTCTCTCGAACATCCTTGGTCTCTCTCTAGCAAGCGTTTCATCCATCTTGTCTCGGGCATCCATGTTTGGCAAAGCAGACATGAATTCTAGGAACGGTTGCGCTGTGAATAAATGAAAGTGATAGTCTTCATGGGATTGTTGGCTGTCGGCAGCTTTATCCAACCAAATGTGCACATTTTTTTTTCTGGTGCAGGTCCACAGAAGAAGTCTAGCGGGGAGACAGATAATTCTAGGCTAGTTCCTAAGTGGAATTGGTAACATCACTTTCTGGACCATGATCCTTATTTTCAATGTTCCTGCTTCATTTGCCTCACTGGTAACTAGGTAAGTTTAGCAACTTAACATAATCAATACTTTTTGAGGACATGTCCAAATGTCTCTATTCAGATCCACAGGAGAGCTGCTCGGTGGAAGAGGGTCATAAATTCCAGTGACTTTGTCAGCAACTCACTATCAAAGACTACCACCTTTGTATCTGAGTCGTACCTACCTCTCAGATCCCACTGCTGATGGTTTTGGTGCTGTCCGAAGCTTGTGAATGCTATGCCATCTCTCTTTTCTTTTTAATTCTTTTTCCTTCTTTCTCTTTACTTCCTATTTTTTTCTTTCTTCCTTTCAATAGACAATAGACAATAGGTGCAGGAGGAGGCCATTCGGTCCTTCGGGCCAGCACCGCCATTCAATGTGATCATGGCTGATCATTCTCAATCAATACCCCTTCCTTTTATTCATTTTATTACATCCATCTTTGTCCCTAGCCTATCTTTTCTGCACTGTTTTTCTTTCTGCCATAGAATGTCTGTATTGTGGAATCTGGTTCTGGAAACTAAAAAAAAAGCAAGGTCTTTCCAACAAATGTACCACAGCATGAAATGCAGGCCTCGCGATGTATTCTCATATCAAACTAGTGGGTCTCTTGGAAGGGAACCTGAATTTGGGTCTCTGACCATGCATTTACTGCTCTTGACCTTTTTGGAGGTAGAGGTTGTGGTTTCAGAGGTGTGACTGGAATAAGCTAGGTGTATAAACTGCATTGATTTTGCTGCCTGTGCACAGTGCATTACTCTGTGCAAATGATGGAGGGAATAAATGTTTTGGGTTGTTGATGGAGTGCCGATCAAGTAGCTTCAGTTCTCTTGTTTGGGCTTCTTGAGAGTCGTTGTTTGCTCCCTTCCATAGTTCACCACGGTGAACTTTTCACGGTGGCACAGTGGTAGAGTTGCTGCCTTACAGTGCTTACAGTGTCAGAGACCCAGGTTTGATCCCGACCACGGGAGCTGTCTGTACGGAGTTTGTACGTTCTCCCTTGACCGCGTGGGTTTCCTCTGAGATCTTCAGTTTCCTCCCACACTCCAAAGACGTACAGGTTAAAATTGGCTTGATATAAATGTAAATTGTCCCCAGTGTGTGTAGGATGGTGTTATTGTGCAGGGATCGCTGGTCGGTGCGGACTCGGTGGGACAAAGGGCCTGTTTCTGTTCTGTATCTCTAAACTAAACTAAACTAAACTAAGCAGTCCTCTCTAACACTATATTCCAGTTCGAGGAAAGCAGAAACAAAAAGAGCTAAAAGTGTGCAGGGGCTTTAACCCAAACAATCGGTTGAATAATTGTGTCACGCCAGCAATGCCGTCCACCAGCGAATGCCTTATATCCCTTTTATCAATATATAATATAAGAAAATAACTGCAGATGCTGGTACAAATCGAAGGTATTTATTCACAAAATGCTGGAGTAACTCAGCAGGTCAGGCAGCATCTCGGGAGAGAGGGAATGGGCAACGTTTCGGGTCGAGACCCTTCTTCAGACTGATGTCAGGGGGGCGGGACAAAGGAAGGATATAGGTGGAGACAGGAAGATAGAGGGAGATCTGGGAAGGGGGAGGGGAAGAGAGGGACAGAGGAACTACCAGACCTTACGTAAAGTGGAGCAAAGGACAGTGGTGGAGTTGTAGAAGTAAGGGATCTGCGGTACAAAAGGGAATTGAACCGTTCAAAATGGCAAATCTATAATTCTATAGTTCTCTTCCCAAATTGAAATTGAGCAGCTTTCACAAGTTCTATAACTCATTAGCTTGCCAAACAGTAAAGTATGAAGTACCGTTGGGGATTAGAGACTATGATAGAGAGAATAAAATGGGATTCGACATACAACGATATAACGCTATTTGCAACACTGTTTTAGAATATAGTTACATGATCTGTGACTGAACCACTAGGATTTGGGCAAGAAAATCAGAACCATTACTTTTGTAAACGGAGAGGTTAAAATATCGGCACTTTTTATTATTTAAGCCCCTTTTGCAGAACAGGCCAAGATTACCGTTGGGTTCTATTCCAACGTTGGGCTAACCTATGATGAAACGGCTGACAGAACCCATTTTCCTCAACTGAAAAGTAGATATTGGAACATAACAAGCTCAAACGGATAAAGAAAAGTAATAATAAGTAGATTGCTGCCTTCTGCCAAGACATTTCACTCTTACGGCCTCTTGAGGGCGTGCAGCGTAGGTTTACTAGGTTAATTCCCGGAATGGCGGGGCTGTCATATGTTGAAAGACTGGAGCGACTAGGCTTGTATACACTGGAATTTAGAAGGATGAGAGGAGATCTTATCGAAACGTATAAGATTATTAAGGGGTTGGACACGTTAGAGGCAGGAAACATGTTCCCAATGTTGGGGGAGTCCAGAACAAGGGGCCACAGTTTAAGAATAAGGGGTCGGCCATTTAGAACTGAGATGAGAAAAAACTTTTTCAGTCAGAGAGTTGTGAATGTGTGGAATTCTCTGCCTCAGAAGGCTGTGGAGGCCAATTCTCTGAATACATTCAAGAGAGAGCTGGATAGAGCTCTTAAGGATAGCGGAGTCAGGGGGTATGGGGAGAAGGCAGGAACGGGATACTGATTGAGAATGATCAGCCATGATCACATTGAATGGCGGTGCTGGCTCGAAGGGCCGAATGGCCTCCTCCTGCACCTATTGTCTATTGTCTATTATCACTACTTTAGCTCCTTTGTAAATGCAGCCGGGTTATACATTGTACAAGAATTAGAAACTGGAGCAAACAGTCTGGATCTCTATGCATTCATGAACCACAACCTCAGCTCATTTTCATGGAGCCATTATAACCATATAACCATATAACAATTACAGCACGGAAACAGGCCCGTTCGGCCCTACCAGTCCACGCCGACCACTTTCTCTGACCTAGTCTCATCTATCTGCTCTTAGACCATAACCCTCCAATCCCCTCCCATCCATATACCTATCCAATTTACTCTTAAATAATAAAATCGAGCCTGCCTCCACCACTTCCACCGGAAGCTCATTCCACACAGCCACCACCCTCTGAGTAAAGAAGTTACCCCTCATGTTACCCCTAAACTTTTGTCCCTTAATTCTGAAGTTATGTCCCCTTGTTGGAATCTTCCCCACTCTCATAGGGAAAAGCCTACCCACGTCAACTCTGTCCGTCCCTCTTAAAATTTTAAAAACCTCCATCAAGTCCCCCCTCAACCTTCTACGCTCCAAAGAATAAAGACCCAACCTGTTCAACCTCTCTCTGTAGCTTAAGTGCTGAAACCCAGGCAACATTCTAGTAAATCTCCTCTGTACCCTCTCCATTTTTTGACAGGAGTTCAAGCGCAATGAAGCGTGGCAATTGAGTGTGAAGCTGAAGTGCAGCTTGCAGAACTGTTACCTCACTACTCTAACATCCCGGGTCCAAACCTCACCTCCAGAATGGTGTTTGCATGTTCTCCCTGTGACTGCATGGGTTTCCTCATTATAAAAATGTGTGAGGTGCTCGGCTGATAGGCCACATTACATTGCCCAGTTTACTGTCACCTGTTTGCCCAGCGACCCACACATTTTTAGGATGAGGGATGAGATCGGAGCACCTGGAGTGTGCGTGGTTGAATAGTAGTGGGATGCTGGTGATGGGGGGGGGGGGGGGGGGTTCAAGGGGGTAGAATGAGGAATGAAGGAAGAATAAAATAGATCAGGTTAGGACCGTAGGAAGGAATGCTTGAAGGTTAGCATGGACTCGTTAGCCCAAACCCCTGTTCCCAGGCTGTATCTCAATCTTGACTCTATGAACCATTTGGTACACCTTTAATTCCAGCCAATATGCTGTATACATTGTTGCAGAGCATGATAGGTGTTCTTCAAACTTTTAAACCGGGTCCTGTGCAGAATTTTGAGATGATCCTTTCCAGGAAAGAAATGCTTGGCAATTACTTTGCAAAACTGTAGATCATAAGATCATAAATAATATGAGCAGAATTAGGCCATTCAGCCCTTCAAGTCTACTCCGCTACTCAATCACGGCAGATCTATCTTTCCCTCCTAACCCCATTCTCCTGCCTTCTCCCTATAACCCGAAATATAGCTTCTGATAGCATGTGTAGGAAGGAACTGCAGATGCTGGTTTAAACCGAAGATAGACACAAAATGCTGGAGTAACTCAGCGGGACAGGCAGCATCTCTGGAGAGAAGGAATGGGTGACGTTTTGGGGAAGAAGGGTTTCAACCCGAAAAGTCACCCATTCCTTCTCTCCAAAAATGCTGCCTGTCCCGCTAAGTTACTCCAGCATTTTGTGCCGAGCTTCTGTTAGCAGATGTCTAAACATTATTGCACAGGTGGGCTAGGACATTATCCCTTTGAGCGCAGGAAGCTGAGGGGTGTTCTTATAGAGGTGCTTGAAATCATGAGGGAATTGACAGGGTGAATGCACAGAGTCTTTTACCCAGCGTAGTGGAAGTAAGAACCAGAGGATATACAGTAGGTTTAAGGTGAGAGGAGATAGGTTTAATAGGAACCTAGAGGGGAGCAACTTTTTCACACACAAGATGGCGGGTATATGGAATGAGCTGCCAGAGGAGGTAGTTGAGGTAAGTACAATACCAACATTTAAAAGACACGGGCAGATACATAGATAGGATGGGTTCAGAAGGATATGGACCAAATGGGACTAGCTTAGATGGGGCATCTTGGTTGGCACGGAAGAGTTGGGCCATAGGGCCTGTTTCATGCTTTAGAACTCAATTAATCTATTCATGATTGTGAGGTTGTTCAGCAGACCTTTTAATGGCGGCACGGTGGCGCAGCGGTAGAGTTGCTGCCTTACAGCGAATGCAGTGCCGGAGACTCAGGTCGACCCTGACTACGGGCGCCGTCTGTACGGAGTTTGTACGTTCTCCCCGTGACCTGCGTGGGTTTTCTCCGAGATCTTCGGTTTCCTCCCACACTCCAAAGACGTACAGGTATGTAGATTAATTGACTGGGTAAATGTAAAAATTGTCCCTAGTGGGTGTAGGATAGTGTTAATGTGCGGGGATCGCTGGGCGGCGCGGACTCGGTGGGCCGAAGGGCCTGTTTCCGCGCTGTATCTCTAAATCTGAAATCTAAAAAATCTAAATCATGGGACATGCCCCATTGTATGCTGCAGGGCTTCTTCAGAGGACTCTAGGAAACAGAGTTTTGAAGGATGTGGGGGGGACCTCATTGAAACGTACCCAATAGTGAAAGGCCTGGATAGAGTGGATGTGGGGAGGATGTTTCCACTAGTGGGAGAGTCTACGACTAGAGATCACAGCTTCAGAATTAAAGGACGTTCCTTTAGGAAGGTCGATGAGAAGGAATTTCTTTAATCAGAGGGTGGTGAATCTGTGGAATTCTTTGCCACAGAAGGCTGTGGAGGCCAAGTCAGTGGATATTTTTAAGGCAGAGATAGATAGATTCTTGATCAGTACGGGTGTCATGGGGTTATAGGGAGAAGGCAGGAGAATGGGGTTAGGAGGGAGAGATAGATCAGCCGTGATTGAATAGCAGAGTAGACTTGATGGGCTGAATGGCCTAATTCTGCTCATATTACTTATGATCTTATGAATGCTTGCTTTTGTGTAACAAAGTCTGCTCCCTCAGGTTGCAGGTGATTGCATGGGATTTGCTGTGCAGATGTTGTCCTCATCCTTTGAGGTGGTGTATGAAGTGAGTGCTTGCCAACCAGGAGACACTCATTGTTTTGTCTTGGAGGCATGCATTTAAATGGCACAAAACAAAAATATCATGTCTGTGGCCTAGGTATTGGATATGGATCACCATGATGTTTGGTATGTGGTCACACACATGCTGGATATTTAGAGAGCAGAGGTAGACA
Organism: Rhinoraja longicauda; assembly: GCF_053455715.1. Taxonomy (NCBI): domain Eukaryota; kingdom Metazoa; phylum Chordata; class Chondrichthyes; order Rajiformes; family Arhynchobatidae; genus Rhinoraja; species Rhinoraja longicauda. The sequence continues at coordinate 80,970,315 of NC_135956.1, forward strand.
CAAAGTGCTGGTGAAACTCAGCGGGTCAGGCAGCACCTCTTGTAAAAAAGAGTGCTTGACGTTTCAGGTCGAAACCCTTCTTCAGAATGGCTGAAATCTGAAGAAGGATTCTCGAACTGAAACATCACCCACCCATGGAGGCGAGAAAAGGCCAGAACAAATCAGAGCCAGCAAAAGATGATCTCAGGAAGGGTGGAGTCCATAATGGCCCATTGTTGGCTGGAGAGAAGATGTGCTAACTACAGAGATACAAAGATGCGAACAGTGGAAATGCTAGGTAGACGCAAAATGCTGGAGTAACTCAGCGGGGGACAGGCAGCATCTCAGGAGAGGAGGAATGGGTGACGTTTCGGGTCGAGACCCTTCGTCAGACTGATGTCAGGGGAGGGGGCGGGACAAAGATAGGATGTAGCATGTTGCTAAACTCTCGTCGAAGAGAGGAGAGGAGGGATGTAGCATGTTGCTAAACTCTTGTGGTAGGATATCTAGGGCGGAGATAGGGGGGACAGAGGGAGGAGGAAGGAATGCAGGAGTCACTTGAAATGAGAAAAATCAATGTTCATACTGTTGGGTTGTAATGTTTAACCGGCTGGGTGGTACTCGCTTATACTCGCTGGAATTTAGAAGACTGAGGGGTGATCTTATAGAAACATATAAAATTCTTAAGGGGTTGGAGAGGCTAGATGCGGGAAGATTGTTCCCGATGTTGGGGGAGTCCAGAACCAGGGGTCACAGCTTAAGGATAAGGGGGAAGTCTTTTAGGACCGAGATGAGAAAACATTTCTTCACACAGAGAGTGGTGAGTCTGTGGAATTCTCTGCCACAGAAGGTAGTTGAGGCCAGTTCATTGGCTATATTTAAGAGCGAGTTAGATGTGGCCCTTTTTGCTAAAGGGATCAGGGGGTATGGAGAGAAGGCAGGTACAGGCTACTGAGCTGGATGATCAGCCATGATCATATTGAATGGCGGTGCAGGCTCGAAGGACCGAATGGCCTACTCCTGCACCTATTTTCTATGTTTCTATGTTTCTCTGTAATGTTGTAAAGAGCTGCCTTGAAATGGGATATTAATTGATTGATTGAAAAATACAGCATGGAAACAGGCCCTTCGGCCCACTGAGTCCACACTGTACATCGATCATCTGTTTACACTAGTTCCATGTTATTCCACTTTCGCATCAACTCCCCTACACAGTAATTGCAATCCACAGAGGCCAATTAACCTACATGCTGCCCATGTTGAACATTAAACTGCATTTCCAAATTGCAATAGATGCACATCGTTTAAAGTGGCCAATAATAACATCATTAAAATTCCTTGAAACCTTCAATTTTTATTTTATGCAGAACATAATAATAAACACTTTTCCGGTTTACACCTAAGGGTTAGCCATTTTCTTAAAAACACAGAATTTTAAAGATAGGATCAAAAACGTTAGGCTAAATGTGAAAACAATAAAGTTTGTTGTTGTAACTTGGAAATGACTGGTATTTATTAATCATCCTCTCTGAAAAAAATCCATCGTGAGTGTGATAGCCTTTTGTATTCTGCTGAAATATGCTGCCCTTAAGTGCTTAACGTCTTGTAAATGCAAGTGTACTTTGTACTCGTTGAGTATGTGAGAAATCACCAGGATATTTGAGTGTTTCTCCAGATACGAAGACAAGCAGAGAACTGGAAAGATTGGCACTCTTCTCATTTTTTTTATGACCTGAAAGCCATGCAGAAAAAAAAAAGATTTTAACAACCAAATGACTTTTACGAAGCTCTGTTGGTAGCAGAGATCACTAGCAGCTTCCTAGCTGGGATACCTAATCTGTATTGATGCCTTAGAGATAGTGGGCTATTGATTTTTTCTCCATCTGTAATCTATGACCATATCCTCAGCTTTTTAGACATCTGTGGTAATATAAACTTGGTTTTCAGTACAACTTCCATCACCACCGCAAACTGTGTTTGAGGAAATCTTTATGAAAGTATATAATCTCAGAGAGACATTTAAGAAAGAACAACAACATTGGCAAGTTGTTTTTCGAATGTTATATAGTGATCTCCACATATTGCAGTGAAACAAGAGAGTGAGGTATTTATTTTATTCAGTGGCTCTGGAGACAGATAGGCTTTCACAATGCCAATCTTCTGGCAGCTGAAATAAACGGTACAAGTTCACAGCATGGAAGATTAGAGTTAGTGGCCCGGGACAACCGAACTGCTGCTATCTAATTTTGCCTCAAATGATTTGAAAACATATTCTTGCGATGTGGGCACTGATGGTAAGGTTGGCGTTAATCAACCATTCCCTCTTTACCCCGTAAAAAGAAACTTTTGCTCTGTTGCTCTGGATATCAGGATGTCGACACTTTCGCTCAGTCCGCCTTAACCAACCTGATCTCCCGGTGGCTCAGCACTTCAACACCCCCTCCCATTCCCAGTCTGACCTTTCTGTCCTGGGCCTCCTCCATTGTTATAGTGAGGCCAAGCGCAAATTGGAAGAACAGCATCTCATATTTCGCTTGGGCAGTTTACACCCCAGCGGTATGAACATTGACTTCTCTAACGTCAGGTAGTTCCTCTGTCCCTCTCTTGCCCCTCCCCCTTCCCAGTTCTCCCACTAGTCTTCCTCTCTCCCTCTACATCCTATCTTTGTCCCACCCCCTCCCCTGATGACAGTCTGAAGAAGGGTCTAAACCCGAAACGTCACCCATTCCTTCTCTCCCGAGATGGTGCCTGACCTGCTGAGTTACTCCAACATTTTGTGTCTACCTTCGATTTAAACCAGCATCTGCAGTTTTTTTTCCTACTAGATCTTGTTAGATAATTTCAGAGAACGTTGGTGTTGGGACTAGAATCATATCCTTGCAGGAAAAATAAATTTATTTCCTGGAAAAAAATACGTGCACATGTTGGAAATGTTGAAAATCCAACATTTCAAACCAGTTGGATTTTTGAAGCTCAATTAAAATGGATAGAATCATGAGAGGACTAAATTGGGTGGACACACAGAGTCTCTTGCCCAGAGTGGGGGAATTGAGAACCAGAGGGCATAGGTTTAAGCTGAAGGGGGAAAGATTTTATAGGAATCTGACGGTAACTTTTTCACGCAAAGTGTTGTAGGTGCATGGAATGAGCTGCCGGAGGAGGTGGTTGAGGCAGGGACTATCGCAACGTTTAAGAAGTAATTGGGCAAGTGCATGGATAGGATAGGTTTAGGGGGATATGGGCCAAATGCAGGCAAGTGGTACTAGTATTGATGGGACATGTTGGTCGGTGTCGGCAAGTTGGGCTGAAGAGCCTGCTTCCACACTGTATCACTCTATGACTCTCATCATGGTCATTTTCTGTTTTTGTTTTGATGCACTCATGCCTCCCCAACCAACCACCCCCGTCACCAACTCCTCCCTCACCTCCCACTCCCGAGACACTATCCCTTGCAACCACATGAGATGTAAGACCTGCCGCTGCACCTCCTCCCTCATTTCCATTCAGGACCTCCAACCATCCTTCCAACCTCACCTCTTGCATTTGGTGCTCCCAATATTGCATATTTTTCATCGTCGAGACCCAGCATGGACTAGGTGGCTGTTTGGCCAAAAACCTTTTGCTCTGTCTGCTGGGACTCTCAGTAGTGAACCATTTTAACTTCCCTTCCCTTTCCTCTACTGACCGTCCTCGGCTGGCTCTTCTCCGCTGCCTGAGTGAGGACACATGCAACCAGGAAGAACAGCACCTCATATTCCACTTGGATAGCCTGCAACCCAACGGTATGAACATTGAATCTTCATATGTCAAGAACAACCCCTGACCCCTCCTTCTCTTACCCCCACCCCCCTGGAAGGTACACATTTCTCCCACTACCTCTGTCACCATTCCATTCCCCTCTTCCTTCTGCCCATCCGCCACTCCTCACATATTCTGTCCCCATTTCTGTTTCATTCCCCTCTTTTCCTTTCTCATGTTCCTTTCCCACCCATATGCATTCCTCTGTCTTTCCATTTTACCCCACCTCCTCTTTCATTATTTGACACTTTTTTGTCTCCATTTCACCTCTAGCCTTTGGCACTTATTCCACCTGCTCCGCTGGGTCCACCCATCATTTACCAAGCTTTGCCCCACACCTGCCTCTCTTTTCCAGTTTCCAGCTTCTTCCCCAAGTCTGTAGAAGGGGCACTACCTAAAATGGCGCCCGTCTATTTTCATCTACAAACTAGACCAAGTGGACCCGTTGGGCCCAAACCTCTCCTGCATTAGTGCAGCACCCTCTCCTCCCCCTCCCCCTCCCCCCTCCCTACTCCACACCCTTTATCCTCCCCCTCCCTCCCTAAGAGATAGATTTAAACTTTAAAATGTGAATAACTTTTAAAATATTACACCGATTTCAATGAAACCTTCCATTAGCACCAAAGTGACGACGGTGAGTAAGGTGGGCCTAAAATTGTTGCGCTATCTGTTATGGGAATGGCGCACTCTGTGGTGCAGTACCGGGGATATATTACCCATGAGGCAGTAGCCAAGGAGATCCTAAATTAAAATGGCTGAACCCAAGACTCGAGTGTAAAGCCTCTGTTAATTAGTTGTGCAGCTGCAATGGAACAGTTTACAGAAAGGAAACACACTAACAAAACATGGTGTCAGATCGGGGCCTGTTTCAGGATTAATCGAGAGGACGACAGCGGACGACGTTTGTGAGTAATTACTACCGAGAGGCGACTGTGCGGCCTACATTGTTTCCATCGATAGAGGGGCGGATTTATCAGGAACATGGATCAGCTAAAGCCCCCTAGGCAACTGAATTTTGAGGCAAGGGACCTGCCAATGGAGTGGAGACAATGGAGGGAGGAAAATTTGGAAGCCACCACGGAAATGGATTGTCAAAGGCATGTTGGAAAATGGACTGTTGGAGACATGTTGGACTCAGTGAAATAAGATGCCATGGAAGAATTTAATTTATGGCTATACATGTAAAGTTCATGTACATATCTGTTTTGTAAATAAATGGGGATGTTATGGGAATAGCGCACCCTGTGGTGCAGTACCGGGGATATATTACCCATGAGGCAGTAGCCAAGGAGATCCTGAATTAAAATGGCTGAACCCAAGACTCGAGTGTAAAGCCTCTGTTAATTAGTTGTGCAGCTGTAATGGAGCAGGTTACAGAAAGGAAACACTAACAAAACACTATCATGCAGCGTTTTGGCTGTCGTTCAGGAACAAACAAAAAACTTTGTTGTTTGCCCAAGATTTCAGCATCAGCAGTCCCTTGCATCGCAATGGTCTTTTTTTTTTTAACTGATAACCAACCTCAGCTACCATTCGTGTGTTATTTTAGTCTTGCTCTATTATTTCTACCAAAATATCTACGAAAAACGCTGTTATCTCATTGTGCATTGTCATATTAAGTGGCACATTCCGAAGGTTATCGAGGTAGATATCACGGACAATAGCAGTCCTCTCTGATGAAACCACTGGAACTATTGAATAGCATTCTCTATAAAGTAACAACTCATTTAGAGCGATGGGCTTCATTCCACTTTGCCAGGACTGTGATAACATTCAAAAGCATCTAATACTTTTTAATCTCATTGAAACTTGAAGATGGAGTCATTGCCTTCGACCATCCTACAATTCAATTTCACATGTAGGAAGTACATTGGAAAATTCAAACATGCGTAAAAATATGCAACAAAATTGCAATGGAATATGCAACGTTGGAAAATAGAATCTGCAGCATTGCCATGGTATGCTGGTTTTCAGATTGGAAGCGCACATTAGATTTTGCAGTATTCCATTCAAGTGGATAGCCGTGAAAAAGATGAAACATCCCTTTATTGTAAATCATGTATTTCGGATTCTGTGTTCCTCTTTTGCAGCTTGGCAGAGAAAAACACTGACTTATTTTTAACGACCTGAATGTTTTACGGTCTGCATACTATTAGCGGTACAGTACTTATAAAGCACCAAATTACTGCAGCAAGCAGTGGGACAAGGGAAATGCTTGCTTCAGAGCACTTTCCTGTTAACTTTTGTTGATAAGAAAATATTGGTTCAGTAAAAACAAGACACAACTGTAGAAACCTCACGGTCGAGTAAAATAAATAAATCAAAAGATGTATATGATTGCCATTTAAGTTCAAAGAAAGTGCAAATACTCATTGTGTAACTAGCTGTGCAACTCATTGCAAAATGTCAATGCAAAACAATTCAAAGTGAAAAGGAATTTCAGCAAGAGCTTTTGATGTGTTCACCAAAAAAAGTATAAATAACAGACTCTGTCAAAATAGTCCATGGAATTCTTTCCAATTTAAACTACAAACTTTGTTGTTTAATATTATTCAAACTTCTCTCTGCATTTATATATTTTATTCATTTCATTTATCCTTTTGCCAATGTTTCAATGTAAATTTATAAAACTGGCATGAATTTACAGAGATACCAAAAGTATCACTAATGAATGTGGCTCAAATAATTTTGTTTTTCTACAAATAAACCAATTCAGTCTGCAATTCCATGAAACAGCAAAGTGCTATTCGAACACAAAGGGCAGGTAAAATGCGTATATATATATATATATATATATATATATGGATTAGCATATGTGGTGTGAAATGGACAGAAATTATTTTAAGTCAGGACCCTTCATCAGTCCGTCCACTTCCTTTCACAGATGCAGCCTGACCTGCTGAGTTCCTTCAGCAGATAGACACAAAAAGCTGGAGTCACTCAACGGCTCAGACAGCCTCTCTGGAGCCAAGGAATAGGTGACGTTTAGGGTCGAGACCCTTCTTCAAACTGAGAATCGGGGGAAATGTTTTTCCTTGACTCGCAGTCTGATGAAGGGTATCGACCAAAACGTCACCTATTCCTTTTCTCCAGAGATGCTGTCTGCCCCGCTGAGTTACTCCAGATCTTTGTGTTTATCTTCGGTTTAAGCCAGCATCTGTAGTTCCTTCCTACACTGAGTTGTTTCAGCCTTTTTGGGGTTTTTTTTGCTCAAGCTTCCAGCATCTGCAATCTCTTGTGCCTCATGATATATTTCAGTTTCTCATAGTCATAGCATCATAGAATTATATAACCTTACCTGTTTTCTTTCCAATGTACTGGTTTAAGAATTTAGGGAAAGTGTGATGCAACTTCTGTCATTCCAACTAATTAATATTTTAGCTTCTGCAATCTTTTGTGATCTCGATATATTTCAGCTTCTTTGACTCATAGAATCAGCGTCATGCTGCACAGGAACAGGACTTTATGCCCAACTCATGCACACTGACCAAGATGCCCCATGTAAGCTTGTCTCATTTGCCCACACTTGGCCCATATTCCACTAAATCCTCTTTTCAATTTTCTTGTTTAAGAACTTAGAAAAAGTGTGATACTACTTCAGTTACTCCATCAAATTAATATTTCAGCAAGGAAACCATCAACAAATTAGAATTAGTTAGCAACTTTAATACGTTAAAGTATCCCAAGAATTTTTACAAGAGCAAATACCATTTAAAATATGACATAGGGTACCTAAAGAGATGTTAGGGAAAATTAGGTGGGTTCTGTGGGGTGTAATTAAAGTCGTCGTCGTGGCAATCCCTCGAGGTCGAGGATGATGGTCAGAACGAAGACGCCTGTGCGTGTGTTTGTTTAACGTGTACTTGATGTTGCACTCCAAGAAGCACACTGTCCTTCACAAATCAATCAACTAATTCCAATGGCAAGGGAACCAAGACAATTGGAGCTGATAGATCTGTTGCAGCCTTCATCCGCCTTAACAGCCGTTGAGTTCAAGATAACAAAGAGTAGGAGTAAACGGGTCCTTTTCAGAATGGCAGGCAGTGGCGAGTGGAGTGCCGCAAGGCTCGGTGTTGGGGCCGCAACTGTTTACCATATATATTAATGATTTGGAAGAGGGAATTAGAAGCAACATTAGCACGTTTGCGGATGACTCAAAGCTGGGTGGGAATAACTGTGCATTATTCCCTGAAGGTGGAATCTCATGTGGATAGGGTGGTGAAGAAGGCGTTTGGTATGCTTGCCTTTATAAATCAGAGCATCGAGTATAGAAGTTGGGATGTAATATTAAAATTGTACAGGGCATTGGTGAGGCCGAATCTGGAGTATGGTGTGCAGTTCTGGTCGCCAAATTATAGGAAGGATGTCGACAAAATGGAGAGGGTACAGAGGAGATTTACTAGAATGTTGCCTGGGTTTCAGCACTTAGGCTACAGAGAGAGGTTGAACAGGTTGGGTCTTTATTCTTTGGAGCGTAGAAGGTTGAGGGGGGACTTGATAGAGGTTTTTAAAATTTTGAGAGGGACGGACAGAGTTGACGTGAGTAGGCTTTTCCCTTTGAGAGTGGGGAAGATTCCAACAAGGGGACATAGCTTCAGAATTGAGGGACAAAAATTTAGGGGTAACATGAGGGGTAACTTCTTTACTCAGAGGGTGGTGGCTGTATGGAATGGGCTTCCGGTGGAAGTGGTGGAGGCTGGCTCGATTTTATTATTTAAGAGTAAATTGGATAGGTATATGGATAGGAGGGGATTAGAGGGTTATGGTCTGAGTGCAGGTAGATGAGACTAGGTCAGGGAGAATGGTCGGCGTGGACTGGTAGGGCCGGACAGGCCTGTTTTCATGCTGTAGTTGTTATATGGTTATATGGTTATATGGGTGGAAGTGTAAACTGTGAAGAGGATGTTAGGAGGTTGCAGGGTGACCTGGACAGGTTGAGTGAGTGGGCAGATGTGTGGCAGATGCAGTATAATATAGATAAATGTGAGGTTATCCACTTTGGCAGCAAAAACAAGGAGGCAGTTTATTATCTCAATGGAGTTAGCTTAGGTAAGGGGGAGGTGCAGCGAGACCTGGGTGTCCTTGTACACCAGTCACTGAAAGTTGGCGTGCAGGTACAGCAGGCAGTGAAGAAAGCTAATGGAATGTTAGCCTTCATAACAAAAAGATTTCAGAATAGGAGTAAAGAGGTTCTTCTGCAGTTGTATAGGGCCCTGGTAAAACCACATCTGGAGTATTGTGTACAGTTGTGGTCTCCTAATTTGAGGAAGGACATACTTGTAATTGAGGCAGTGCAGCGTAGGTTCATGAGATTGATCCCTGGGATGGCGGGACTGACATATGAGGAAAGATTGAAAAGACTAGGCTTGTATTCACTGGAGTTTAGAAGGATGAGAGGGGGTCTTACAGAAGCATATAAAATTATAAAAGGACTGGACAAGCTAGATGCAGGAAAAATGTTCCCAATGTTGGGCGAGTCCAGAACCAAGGGCCACAGTCTTAGAATAAAGGGGAGGCCATTTAAAACTGAGGTGAGAAAAAACTTTTTCACCCAGAGCGTTGTGAATTTGTGGAATTCTCTGCCACAGAGGGCAGTGGAGGCCAAATCACTGGATGGATTTAAGAGAGAGTTAGATAGAGCTCTAGGGGCTAGTGGAATCAAGTGATATGGGGAGAAGGCAAGGTTATTGATTGGGGACGATCAGACATGATCACAATGAATGGCGGTGCTGGCTCAAAGGGCCGAATGGCCTCCTCCTGCACCTATTTTCTATGTTTCTATGTTTCTATAACTTTGTCCGCCTGGTCTGCCGTCGAGGTCTTGTACGTTGGATCATTCTTAGTCTGGACCCTCATCCTCGACCTTACCGCCATGGGTGGTCCAACCAGAAGCTAGTGCTTCCGATGGCATCGTTCTCGGAATCATGGGGGCACGCAAGCCTCTTCACCACAACAAGGTGAACGATCCAAAGAGGGTCATTAAAGTAAGACAGAGAGGTAAACAGATAGACGGTTTAGGAAACAGAGGTGCTGAAGAAACACCTCTAATTGGCGGAATAGTTTATATCAAGACCCTGCAAATTGATTTTAGGAGCACAGAGATCTTAGATAGAATTACAAAAATACACCAATGAAGATTTTCTTATCATGATGTTGCCAGAGTACTCTGTCATTTTATTTATTCCATGAAACAAGAGTTGCAGATGCTAATTCTTCAACAATAAAGTGGAGCTGGTAAGTGAAAATTCTATTCAGTGTAGAAACCAACTTGAGCATTAAGAAAATCAGTGAATATCTTCTGTGCATCCTCTCCAGAGAAAGATTATTTCTCCATTTCGCAATTAACTTTCCAAATGCAATTGCCTGGCTGAAATGATCCTAACCTGCTCGCCGACCCTTTTTAATGGCCTTGTTATCGGTGAAGACAATAAAAGGTAATTGCTGCTTTCAATCCTTATTCAGGCAATCCAGAATTTCTCATCTCAATCCAATCTAAGCCTATTTGAGCAAATAAAATGATATTTACTTCACTCCCAGTTACAAGCTCTCCAGATTATGGGCTTCACGAAAAAGAAATCAATACAAAATACCAGCTCTGCAGTTGGTAAATGCTTAGAATGCTAAACTTTCCTCTCTGCATTGTCTGGCACTCAACTCTTCCAATGCGCAGAGTAAAACAGGAAGCTAAAACCATACAAAGTACAAGTGATCTGCTTCCAGAATACTCGGGGATCAACTGTTGAATTGAAAAGCCAAAGTGTGGTGTCTGCTCAAGTGCCTGACCTTTAGCTCCTATTGCTGCTTTACACATCATACAAAGTTCATTGCAAAGAAAGATCTTGACCTCGCAGATGATTTCTGGGTCTCAAATATCATCTTCATGCATTATTTACCTATCTCCAGCATTGAGACTGATGTATCATCATATCTGACTGGTTGATGTTGAAAGAACCCATGTCTTTGTGAGGAAGACCAAAAGAACATAAATCCAATTGTTTTCTGAAGGCATAATTGTTGAACTGTAGCCCATGAATTCAATTTTTGAACGACAAATGCACTGTGTGTCATTATTTCCAGGGCCGTCGGTGCAAAGTTTTCATCCAAATACACCTGCAGGGATATTTATTTGTAAATAGTGCAAAATTAACCCAACAGTAATTTGTGGAGTCCAGCACACTCAGGTGTTCCGATTAACATATCGGCCACTTCTCCTGGTAAAGGAACGGTCCCTGAAAGGACTGATGCCACTCACTACTGAAAGACATTTTGCAGCCAGTTGTAAATCTTTCTCAATAATAACAATCGCAACAGGACTGCAATGTTCCCATGGTCAATGTGAGATTCTGGGGAAAGACCTGCAAAAAATGTCCTGGCAATGGGAGGAGGTCACTGCGCACAACTATTCTGTCCCGACCCGCAACGTCACCGATCTATTCCTTCCACCGATGCTGCCTGACTCATTGAGTTATTCCAGGACTTTTTGTTTTGCTCAACCATTCTACCCACCTTACCTCCACCCATAGACGTTCCTTCTATGCAGAGAGACTGTTGACGCCCTCATACTTCAGAGCGAGCAGCCATAAATCCCATTTACGAGCAGCAACACAACTCCACTAACACATTGTTCCAATCCATCACCTAACAACAATTCTCCATCAACCTATCAATCAACACACCAACTTAATGTGCTTATGTGTCAACACACACATCTCACAACTTCCAAACACTTCCAACTGTTCAACCATGCAGGCAACTAACGCAGGCACATCACAACACATAGTCTCTCCTACAGGAGAGGTGGCAGGGAGCTGCAGACTGTCCCCAGTCTGGCTCTGAGGTCCGTTGTCAAATTGAAGTGAGGGTGTTGACAAAGACACCGCCAGCCGTCATCCGCAGAGGATCGGAGATAATTGAGGATGACTGTAAGCTTATCTTTAATCCCCTTTCTACGTCCAACTTGTCTCTCATCCCGCATTCTTTTCAGCTTAGAACAAAAACATGCCACTGTCACCTGGCCTCTTTCCTCACCATGACAATAACAGGGAACCTCTTACATTTCAGACAGACGAAAAACATCATCAAAAGACCCCCCCCATCCCCCCCCCCCCCCCCCCCCCCCGCTGGTGAATGAGACTTTGTACTCAAATATAGGAAGGACACGACATGATCATCCCATTTGGTAATCTTATCCACTGTCTTAGATTTAGTTTAGTTTAGTTTAGAGATACAGCGTGGAAACAGGCCCATCGGCCCACCGGGTCCGCGCCGACCAGCGATCCCCGCACATTAACACCATCATACACATATAGGGCCAATTTTTACATTTGCCCAGCCAATTAACCTACAAACTTGTACCTCTTTGGAGTGTGGGAAGAAACCGAAGATCTCGGAGAAAACCCACGCAGGTCACGGGGAGAATGTACAAACTCCATACAGACGGCGCCCGTAGTCAGGATCGAACCCGGGTCTCCAGCGCTGCATTCGCTGTAAGGCAGCAACTCTACCGCTGCGCCACCGTGCCGCCAGAATTTAGGCATTTCGGGTGCAGTAGACCTCACAAACAGTCACATCTGCAACCCTTTGCCGATGACTATGATAAAAGCTTTGATCTCTTTGCACATAATATATTTTATAGAAGAAAAAAAAGTTCCACTTGCAGAATTGGAACGATGAAGGTGCAACTGAGACGTCATGATTTCCTCACCTGGTAAATGATTCATCACTTGCCTCAGACTAAACCGTTTCAGGTGGTGCTGACTCCATGAAAAGCAAAATGGAAATAACATTATTATCTGAAAATGTAGGCATGAGAATTTTCCAGGGGAAACCCATGATGTTGCCAGACTCAAGGGTCTGAGCTCCAGGGAAAGATTAAGCTGGCTAGGACTTTATTCATAGAAACATAGAAACATAGAAAATAGGTGCAGGAGCCCTTCGAGCCTGCACCGCCATTCAATATGATCATGGCTGATCATCCAACTCAGTATCCCGTACCTGCCTTCTCTCCATACCCCCTGATCCCTTTAGCCACAAGGGCCACATCTAACTCCCTCTTAAATATACCCAATGAACTGGCCTCAACTACCTTCTGTGGCAGAGAATTCAACAGATTCACCACTCTCTGTGTGAAAAAAAACGTTCTCATCTCGGTCCTAAAAGACTTTCCCCTTATCCTTAAACTGTGACCCCTTGTTCTGGACTTCCCCAACATCAGGAACAATCTTCCTGCATCTAGCCTGTCCAACCCCTTAAGAATTTTGTAAGTTTCTATAAGATCCCCCCTCAAGGGGACTAGAGGTAAAAGAGCCATTAGGAGGCAGTGATCACAACATGATAAGTTTTACTCTGCAAATGGAAAGGCAGAAGGGAAAATCGGAAGTGTCGGTATTACAGTATAGCAAAGGGGATTACAGAGGCATGAGGCAGGAGCTGGCCAAAATTGACTGGTAGGAGGCCCTAGCAGGGAAGACGGTAGAACAGCAATGGCAGGTATTCCTGGGAATAATGCAGAGGTTGCAGGATCAATTTATTCCAAAGAGGTGGAAAGACTCTAAGGGGAGTAAGAGACACCTGTGGCTCACAAGGGAAGTCAGGGACAGCATAAAAATTAAGGAGAGGAAGTATAACATAGCAAAGAAGAGTGGGAAGACAGAGGATTGGGACTCTTTTAAAGAGCAACAAAAGTTAACTAAAAAGGCAATACGGGGAGAAAAGATGAGGTACGAGGGTAAACTAGCCAATAATATAAAGGAGGATAGCAAAAATTTTTTTAGGTACGTGAAGAGGAAAAAAATAGTCAAGGCAAATGTGGGTCCCTTGAAGACAGAAGCAGGGGAATTTATTATGGGGAACAAAGAAATGGCAGACGAGTTAAACCGTTACTTTGGATCTGTCTTCACTGAGGAAGATACAAACAATCTCCCAAATTTTGTAGGGGCCGGAGAATCTAGGGTGATGGAGGAACTGAAGGAAATCCACATTAGGCAGGAAATGGTTTTGGGTAGACTGATGGGACTGAAGGCTGATAAATCCCCAGGGCCTGATGGTCTGCATCCCAGAGTACTTAAGGAGTTGGCTCTAGAAATAGTGGAAGCATTGGAGATCATTTTTCAATGTTCTATAGATTCAGGATCAGTTCCTGTGGATTGGAGGATAGCAAATGTTATCCCACTTTTTAAGAAAGGAGGGAGAGAGAAAACGGGTAATTATAGACCAGTTAGTCTGACATCAGTGGTGGGGAAGATGCTGGAGTCAATTATAAAAGACGAAATTGCTGAGCATTTGGATAGCAGTAACGGGATCATTCCGAGTCAGCATGGATTTACGAAGGGGAAATCATGCTTGACAAATCTACTGGAATTTTTTGAGGATGTAACTAGGAAAATTGACAGGGGAGAGTCAGTGGATGTGGTGTACCTCGACTTTCAGAAAGCCTTCGACAAGGTCCCACATAGGAGATTAGTGGGCAAAGTTAGGGCACATGGTATTGGGGGTAGGGTACTGACATGGATAGAAAATTGGTTGACAGACAGAAAGCAAAGAGTGGGGATAAATGGGTCCCTTTCGGAATGGCAGGCAGTGACCAATGGGGTACCGCAAGGTTCGGTGCTGGGACCCCAGCTATTTACGATATACATTAATGACTTAGACGAAGGGATTAAAAGTACCATTAGCAAATTTGCAGATGATACTAAGTTGGGGGGTAGTGTGAATTGTGAGGAAGATGCAATAAGGCTGCAGGGTGACTTGGACAGGTTGTGTGAGTGGGCGGATACATGGCAGATGCAGTTTAATGTAGATAAGTGTGAGGTTATTCACTTTGGAAGTAAGAATAGAAAGGCAGATTATTATCTGAATGGTGTCAAGTTAGGAGGAGGGGGAGTTCAACGAGATCTGGGTGTCCTAGTGCATCAGTCAATGAAAGGAAGCATGCAGGTACAGCAGGCAGTGAAGAAAGCCAATGGAATGTTGGCCTTCGTAACAAGAGGAGTTGAGTGGAGCTGAATGGCCTACTCCTGCACCTATTGTCTATTGTCTATTGTCTATTGTCAATCTTCTAAATTCCAGCGAGTACAAGCCGAGTGCTGGAGGCTGAGGGGTGATCCGATAAAGGTGCATAAAGTCATGAGGGGAACAAAATGCACAGTTTTCTTTTTCCCAGGATTGAGGGATCCAGAAGCAGAGAACATAGGTTTAAGATGAGAGGGGAAAGATTGAATAGGAATTGAAGGGGCAGCCTTTTCACTCAGAGGATGGTCGATATATGGAACAAGCTGCCAGAGAAGGCCGTTGAGACAGGTACAGTAAATAACAGTATTTAAAAGGCACTTGGACAGATGGCTGAATAGGAAAGGTTTAGAGGGATATGGGCCGGATGCGGGCAAATGGAACTAGCTTGCAAGGGGCGTCTTGGTTGACATGGACGAGTTCGGCCGAAGTGCTTGTTTCCGTGCTGTATGACTATGACACTACGGCCCAAATGAATATTACATCCTTTGGGTATTCTAGGAAATTCTCACAACTATAAATTCAGATTTCATTAAGAATTTATCTCATACTAGACCTAGTGGACCTGTTGGGCCCAAACCTCTCCTACATTGGTGCAGCACCCTCTCCTTCCCCCCCTCCCCCTCCCCTTTCCCCCCTCCCCCCACCCCATCCCCCCACCCCATCCCCCTCCCTCCCTCCCTCCCTCCCTCCCTCCCTCCCTCCCTCCCTCCCTCCCTCCCTCCCTCCCTCCCTCCCTCCCTCCCTCCCTCCCTCCCTCCCTCCCTCCCTCCCTCCCTCCCTCCCCATCTTCCCCTTCTCCCCTTTCACTGCTGGCTGAAGAAGGGTCTCGACCAGAAACGTCACCCATTCCTTCTCTCCAGAGATGCTGCCTATCCCAGCATTTTGTGTCTGTCTCTGGTTTAAACCAGCTTCCGCAATTCATTCATACAAACCTTCACTGCTGCAGGTCAAAGTGACATTATTGGCACATGTACCTATGTACAGTGAAATTCTGTACAATCCGGTACAGTCATACAGCAGACGTCACCTGGGCAATACACAAAGAGTCGCCACAATTCTGGCGCCAACAAAGTTTCAAAAGTTCTTAGTGCAGTCTTGTCTTCATTCTCGATGGCCCCCTGATGGTTCCCTCTTAGTGCACGGCTTGCCTGGTTTCTCTCTGTTCTCGGGAGCACCCTGCAGGGCCCCTCTTAGTTCTCAGCGGCCCCCTCCTTGGTTCCTTTTTGTTCTCCAGAGCGCCTTGCCGGGTCCTTCTTCGCTCTCGGCGGCCCCCTGCGGGTCCTTCTTCACTCTCGGTGGCCCCCTGCGGGTCCTTCTTCGCTCTCGGCGGCGCGGCCTCTCAACCCGAAAAATGTCACCCCATCCTTCTGTCCAGAGATGCTGCCTGTCCCACTGAATTACTCCAATATTCTGTGTCTATCTTCAGTCTAAACCAGCATCTGCAGTTCCTTCCTACACAAAGAAATATTGTATCCTGAGATACAAATTTCTCCACTGGAGCTGCAGTAAATCCTTATAATTCAGTGCACTGAGTGCAGGGAAGGTCAGCGGCCCTTAAAGAACTTACGGTCATTGCAGTCATTCTCCCTTGCACAAATGCAGGCAACATTATCCCTTTGATTACGATACGATACGATAAGATACAACAAAACCTGATTTGTCCCAGGAGGAAAATTGATCTGCCAGCAGTCATAAAACACAAGATACATGAAACATGAAATTAAAGTGACAAGTGGAAAGGATTGGGAATATGCAAAGATTAGACAATAGACAATAGACAATAGACAATAGGTGCAGGAGTAGGCCATTCGGCCCTTCGAGCCAGCACCACCATTCAATGTGATCATGGTTGATCATTCTCAATCAGTACCCCGTTCCTGCCTTCTCCCCATACCCCCTGACTCCGCTATCCTTAAGAGCTCTATCTAGCTCTCTCTTGAATGCATTCAGAGACTTGGCCTCCACTGCCTTCTGAGGCAGTGAATTCCACAGATTTACAACTCTCTGACTGAAAAGGTTTTTCCTCATCTCCGTTCTAAATGGCCTACCCCTTATTCTTAAACTGTGGCCTCTGGTTCTGGACTCCCCCAAACATTGGGAACATGTTTCCTGCCTCTAACGTGTCCAACCCCTTAATAATCTTATATGTTTCGATGATCCTCTCTCATCCTTCTAAATTCCAGTGTATACAAGCCTAGTCGCTCCAGTCTTTCAACATATACCAGTCCCGCCATTCCGGGAATTAACCTAGTAAACCTACGCTGCACGCCCTCAATAGCAAGAATATCCTTCCTCAAATTTGGAGACTAAAACTGCACACAGTACTCCAGGTGTGGTGGGGGGCTGGGTGGGGGGGAGAGGGAGGGAAGGGGAGTCTGTCTCAGTCTACCCCACGACTGAAGGGGGAGGAATTGTACAGTTTGATAGCCACAGGGACGAAGGATCTCCTGTGATGTTCTGCACTGCATTCTTGGTGGAATCAGTCTGTTGCTGAAGTTGCTCCTCAGGTTATCAAAGTTATAATAAAAAGATTATAACAAGTTATAATAAAGTTAGAATAGAAAGATTATAAAGTTGCTTAATGTTATTAACTTCATTATTAAATTACCGGCGGAACGGGAACCTGTCTTAGGAAATGCTCTTTATTTGAGATTTATCCCACAGCTTTCTACAAATAGCATTGAAACACCCGAGAACAAAACTCAGTACAGCTGCCTGAATTACATTGATCCATCCTGCGACCTTTGGCACAGTACAGATGTTCATGTTGCAGAATTCGGAGTTAGCTCAAAGGTCCATGGAGCTGGGCAAAAATATCAGGGCTACAATTTGTCACACTTCAGCAACATACAAGTCGCTATTGAGACAAGATGTCAAATGGGCAGCGCGGTGGCGCAGCGGTAGAGTTGCTGCCTCACAGCACCCAGAGACCCGGGTTCGATCCTAGCTGCGGGTGCTGTCTGCATGGAGTTTGTACCTTCTCCCCGTGACTGGTGTGGTTTTTCTCCCGGGTGCTCCGGTTTCCTCTCACACTCCAAAGACATGTTTGTAGGCTATTTGGCTTGGTAACAAAATGTAAATTGTCCCTAGTGTGTGTAGTATAGTGTTAGTGTACCAGGATCGCTGGTAGGCGCGGACTTGGATTTCCTATTTCTAAACTAAACTAAACTAAACTTGTATTTAGACAATAGACTATAAACAATAGACAATAGGTGCAGGAGTAGCCCATTCGGCCCTTCGAGCCAGCACCGCCAATCAATGTGATCATGGCTGATCATTCACAATCAGTACCCCGTTCCTGCCTTCTCCCCATACCCCCTGACTCCGCTATCCTTAAGAGCTCTATCTATCTGAACTAAACTAAACTAAAAGCCACAGGAAGTAATAAAGCACCAAATTCTGCTCGAGAGGAAGACCTGTTCCAATTTTGATCTCATCTGAATTCACATCCTATACGAAACTGGGGTTCAAATGACAACATTCAGATCCGGAATTCATCTTCAACCTTACTGCTTTTGCCACAATCAATGCTTCTGCATGTCCACCAGTAAGAGGCGGACTAAAAAGTGGTCATCACGGGCAATATTTAATAATAATAATAATAATGCATTACATTTATATAGCGCTTTTCAAACACTCAAAGACGCTTTACAGGGATTTCTAGAACATAGAGAAGAAAATAAATAGATAAATAAGTAAACGAACAGAAAAAGGAGACAGAAGGTGAGGTGACGGTCAGTGGTTGAAGGCAGTGCTGAACAGGTGAGACTTCAGTGATGTTTTGAATGTGGTGAGTGAGGAGGAGTCTCTGACGGTTTGGGGTGGTGAGTTCCGGAGGGTGGGAGCAGCGATGGAGAAAGCCCTGTCCCCCCAGGATCTGAGTTTGGTCCGGATGGGGGGGGACAGGAGGTTGGCAGCAGCAGAGCGGAGGGTGCAGGTGGGAGTGTACCTGTGGAGGAGGTCAGTCAGGTAGGATGGGGCCAGGTTATGGAGGGCTTTGTAGGTCATGAGGAGGATTTTGTACTGGATTCTCTGGGGGATGGGGAGCCAGTGGAGCTTGTAAAGGACGGGGGTGATATGGTCACGGATCGGGGAGTGGGTGAGTAGACGGGCAGCGGAGTTTTGAATGTATTGAAGTTTACTGATGATTTTTGAGGGTGCGCCATGGAGTCCAGTAGTCCAGACGGGAGGTGATGAAGGCGTGGATGAGGGTTTCTGCAGCTGTGGAGGAGAGGGATGGACGGAGACGGGCGATGTTTTTGAGGTGGAAGAAGGCTGTCTTGGTGATGTGTTTGATGTGTTTGTCGAAGGAGAGGGTTTGATCAAAGATGATTCCAAGATTCCGGATGTGAGGGGAGGTGGATACTGGGAGACCATCAATGTTGAGGATGAAGTTTTGGGTGGATTTGGTGAGCGTTTTTGGACCAATGATGTTACTCAATACACATAGCAACTGCAGAGGTATCTTCCCTGTCTTTTCTTACTACTTTGATGGTTTTGAATTGTTTGTATGTTTGTCCGGTATTAAGAGCCTGAAAGAAGTACCTGTCAACAGGCTCCATCGAGATTCTTGCTGCAATTCCTGGCTGGCAACAGGAGGTGGAGTCATAGAGTGATACAGTGTGGAAACAGGCCCTTCGGCCCAACCTGCCCATACCGGCCAACAGTGTCCCAGCTACACTTGTCCCACTTGCCTGCGCTTGGTCCATGTCCCTCCAAACCTGTCCTATGTACCTGTCTAATTGTTTCTTAAATGATGGGATAGTCCCAGCCTCAACTACCTCTTCTGGCAGCTTGTTCCATACACCCACCACCCTTTGTGTGAAAAAGTTACCCCTCGGATTCCTATTAAATCTTTTCCCCTTCACCTTGAACCTATGTCCTCTGGTCCTCAATTCCCCTAGTCTTGGCAAGAGACTCAGTGCATCTACCCAAACTATTCCTCTATTTGATCAATGGATAATTGATCTTCATCCGTGGAGGAGAAACAGGAGGAAGCAAGGAATAGTGCCACCGGTCAAATGGAAAGGCTTGAGTTAGCAGGGATCTTCCAGCAGTTCCTGAGCCACAAATGTTACCCCCGCAGTTCTCTGAGAGGCAGCTCAGTCGGAGGCACCGTATCCCTGGGGAGATTGTCACCTCCTGCAATACGCTCTGTAGTCAAGCATTGCCAGTTGCAGTCAGGATGACTGCAGCCCTGAACTTATTTATCGCTGACTCCTTTTAGGCTTTCACAGGGGAATCAGTAACATCAGCCAGTCTGCAGTTCATGATTAAATTAATCCGGTGACCAGGCTTGCGAGGACAAATGCTCTCATCACGTTCCCTATGGAAAAGTAGAAGCAGAGGACAGGCCTCCAGGGCTTGCACAGATCGCAGGCTTTCCCCACTTCCGACCATACCCACATTGCCCTCTGAGCTCCTTTGCACCACCCGACTGCCCTTTTGGATCACAGGGTCAAAAAGCGTATGGTCACGAGTACAACCAAATGTAGGTTTGTGCTCGATTCTCATGCACCTATTTTTCCTTGCCCACTCTTTAACCAGGCACAGCAAATGAGGGTGTCAGATGGGGCCAAACACAACCTATGCATTTGCCTCCTGATTCCTCAGAAGGCCATGTTTGTCAGCTAACTAGGGTTTCACCTGCCAGTTCCTTGCTCCTCTGCAATAATAGTCGCATTGATTCCTCTTATAATCCTTCCACCCTGGAATAATCTGTGTTTATCCGTTGACCAAAATGAATGATTTTCTCACATAACAAACTGCTGGATGAACTCAGCTGGTCAGGCAGCATCCACAGAGGCAAAGGAATGGCCGATGTTTTTGGTTGAGATCCTCTGTTAGGACGGGGAGTAAAGAGGGGAGAAAGACAGTATAAAGAGGTAAGGGTGGAGTAGGGGTTGGCAGGCAATAGGGGAACCAGGTGAGGTGGGGAATAATGGACAGTTGGAGTCAGATGAGGGAGAGGGAGGGAGGTTTTAAGACAGAGGCTGGCGAGTGATAGGTGGAAAGAGAAAAGGAAAAAAATGACAATAAAGAAAATGAAAATGGGCAGGTGGAACAAGCTGGGGAGAGGGGAGGGTAACGGTAGAGAAAGGAACTTTTCACAAACAAAAACATCTTCTTTTTCATGAGAAATAACTCCTATTCACTTGAGCGTTTTTCCACAAATGCCCATTGTGTTCAGCTTTTCCAGGATTCTTTGATGCCACACGGTCACTTTCTGCCTTTATGTCAATGGCATTCATTCAAGAGTCAAGAGTGTTTTGTTGCGCGCTGATAAATAGGAGGAAATCACTCATATGTCTAAAGTCCTAACAGATAGATACAAAGTGCTGGAGGAACTCGGGCTGGTTAGGACCCGAAATGTCACCCATCCTTTTTCTCCAGAGATGCTTTGATAGGGTCCCACATAGGAGATTGGTGAGCAAAATTAGAGCACATGGTATTGGGGGTAGGGTATTGACATGGATAAAGAATTGGTTGGCAGACAGGAAGCAAAGAGTAGGAATAAACTGGTCCTTTCCAGAATGGCAGGCAGTGGAGAGTGGAGTGCAGCAAGGCTCGGTGCTGGGGCTGCAACTATTTACAATATATATTAATGATTTGGTTGATGGAATTAGAAGTGACACTAGCAAGTTCGTGGATGACACAAAGCTGGGTGGCAGTGTAAACTGTGAAGAGGATGTTAGGAGGTTGTAGGGTGACTTGGACAGACTGAGTGAGTGGGCAGATGTATGGCAGATGCAGTATAATGTAGATAAATGTGAGGTTATCCACCTTGGCGGCAAAAATAAGTAGGCACATTATCATCTCAATGGGGTCAGATTCGGTAAAGGGGAAGTGCAACGAGACCTTGGTGTCCTTGTACACCAGTCACTGAAAGTAAGCATGCGGGTACAGCAGGCAGTGAAGAAAGCTAATGGCATGTTGGCCTTCATAATGAGAGGATTTGAGTACAGGAGCAAAGAAGTCCTTCTGCAGTTGTATAGGGCCCTGGTGAGATACTCCACATCTGGAATATTGTGCGCAGTTTTGGTCTCCTAATTTGAGGAAGGACATCCTTGCTATTGAGGCAATGCAGCGTAGGTTCACGAGGTTAATCCCTGGGATGGAGGGACTGTCATATGAGGAAAGATTGGAAAGACTAGGCTTGTATTCACTGGAGTTTAGATGGATGAGAGGTGATCTTATAGAGACATATAAAATTATAAAAGGACTAGACAAGCTAGATGCAGGAAAAGTGTTCCCAATGTTGGGGGAGTCCAGAACCAGGGGACACCATCTAAGAATAAAGGGGAGGCCATTTAAAACTGAGGTGAGAAGAAACTTTCTCAACCAGGATGTTGTGAATTTGTGGAATTCTCTACCACAGAAGGCAGTGGAGGCCAATTCACTGGATGAATTTAAAAGAGAGTTAGATAGAGCTCTAGGGACTGGTGGAATTAAGGGATATGGGGAGAAGGCAGGCACAGGTCACTGATTGTAGATGATCAGCCATGATCACATTGAATGGCGGTGCTGGCTCCAAGGGCCTAATGGCCTCCTCCTGCACCTACTTTCTATGTTTCTATGTTTCTATGCTGCCTGATCCGCTGAGTTACTCTAGCACTTTGAATCTATCTTTGGTACAAACAAGCATCTACAATTCCTTGTTTCTACGTAAAGTCAAGACAGTGTGCTGTACTTGTTGCAGAATAAGTCATTTCGAGGCAACGTTTGCCGACCCAGTTACTGATTGCGTGCATTCTATTCGAGAAGACATGGCAGATGTCTATCTACTGGACATGTTTTTTTACGTTGGGTGTAAGAAGAAAATGGAGTCAAAATATAAATTATAACATTAACCTAATTTCACCCTAATTCATTTTACAGGATTTGATGAGATTGGGACTGTCCACCATTTCATTTTCTTTCAGATTGAAGCCACTATAAAATAAATAAATGAAAGTATGAATTGAGGACCAATCCAACAATTTACCATTAGATGGGTTAGGTTGAAATAACCTTGATCATGTGAAAATGAGCAAATTTCCTTCTATTTCATGTTCATATTGCTGTTAAAAGGTGGTTTTAATATGATCCATTGCATTACTACCTTATCATGTTAATAATGATGGCAATCCACTGGCAAACAAATACAATAATGCTTAATTACACCAGCAAACTATATGCTGATTGATATAATGAATTTCAGCAGCATCTGTTTGGGTTTGGTATGTGCCATAATATATCCAAAGTACAGACATATTATGTGTACGGTGTGAGGGTGTTTTCAAAAACACATGCTGTAAAGCATGCCCTCTGTATTTTTAAACAGGCTTTGTATCTATTTCTGCCCAGGAGTTTGGAGACCCATTTGCCATTATTTGTAATTTACATTTTAGAGCTTTCTTAGTTCCACACTCTGATCTGCCGTTACCTTGGCAACGATCACAATTTTCCAGAGGAATTGTTTCATGTGAATCTTTTTTTTTCTCTTTTACTTTAACGCACAAAAAGGATCCAAAAGTATATTAAATGTGCAATAAACAAAAAATCACACAAAGCACTGTGGGGTAGATATATTATTTCACACATGGACGGGCTCTACACATCTTGCTGTGCGTCGGTTGTATTTTGAGAGTTATTGTTCTTCCTCAGTGTTGAGAATAGTATCTGCTTTTATATTCATAGAGATAATTATACCCCAGGGCTTGTGGGTGTGAGTGTAATTACTGCACAGTAGACTTCTCTTTTGTATTCCATGCTACAAAATGTCAGAAACTCTTATTTATTAATTATACTCCTCTGCTAAATTCTCTTAACTTTAGAAAACAAAGCGATACTGGGGGGACAGATTTCTGAATACATCAGCCTTGCTTTTGTGATGTTAGGGAACAATTGGCATACATCACACTAAAATATGATCCACCATTGACCAGTGAGACAGCAGTTACTCTTTTTTTCTGATTCCTTTAATGAATTCAACATTATTGTTGATATATTCTGCAATTATCTTCAAAAAAGAAACCTCAGGACTCATTTTGCTTGGGTGAAACGTGTTGCGGTATTATGAAAATGAGATTTGCACCTCTAATGGAGTTTATTTTTACCCTAGCCTCACACTCAAGATAGTAATAACTGCCATTAGACTTCATTACTTGCACTGCATTGAGAAAATGATTTTATACGATTTCTGACGATATTCTGACTTACGTCCTTTGTCTTTGAATTGGCCACGACTGAGGACAGTTCCTGTTTGGTGAAAAGGTATCTTTTTTTTATTCTTCCTCTGAACCATGACAAAGAAAGTAATTAAACAACAACAAAAGGGTGTATTTCTTTGCATGAACCAAGGTGAGAGATGACAGTGAAGCAGAATTACATTTTCGCTTTACACATAATAATAGTTTCACTGTTGCTCGAGGTTACTAATTGACTTTTGGCTGGAGGTGACAATTGCAAGCAAAGGCCTGCCCGAGAAATGCCAAAAAGGACTTTTTTCCTGTATTAATGACACACAGAGTATATTTTCATCTCTAATGCTCAAGGGATAGAGCTTCGCATTGACTATTTGTAATTCAGGCAGACACCTTTTAGTTTGTCTACAACACCTTGGCGGTAATCTGTCAGAGTGATAATCTGCCAGGGTGAATCGCACACGCATTATAGACTCACCAGATTGGAATCAATTGTATGAACACCAGATGAGATCTATCAAGGATGTATAATCCAGCTCGCTCGAATACCACCCACACACTGCTAAAACACAAAAACTCACGTTGAGAGAGCTAAAGGAGTACATTTAATCCTTTGTCATGTGTGTAGTTACCCGTAGTCGAACCAAAAATTGAAAAACATGAAATCACTGGCACAGATAAAATTCATTTAATTATTCTGTATTTCAGTGGAATGAATTTAATATTTTTTCATAGCTAGATCGTTAGTGCTTCCGCAGCAGCTCGGCTAGTTTTTGAAGGGTTAGATCAGGATTAAACACCACATATCTCGCCAGTCACATATCTCTACCCGGGAGTTCAGAGGTCATCCTGGTTATCTTGCTGTACGAGGTGGCATTGCAGAAAGGTGCTCCCGGAAGTATTAACCGCACAACAATAACTCATGCGATTTAGCCAAAGATCTTTGCAGAAGCATTAATAGTTCAATAGTTACTTTATTGCCAGACCGTGTAAGCAAATAACTGCAGATGCTGGTACAAATCGAAGGTATCACAAAATGCTGGAGTAACTCAGCGGGTCAGGCAGCATCTCAGGAGAGAAGGAATGGGTGACCGACCCGAAACGTCACCCATTCCTTCTCTCCTGAGATGCTGCCTGACCCGCTGAGTTACTCCAGCATTTTGAGATACCTTACTGTCGGACCGAACAGTACAGCACAGCACAGGAACAGGTTCTTCAGTCTCTGCCGAACATGTTGCCAAGACCAAATCTTATCTGCCTACACATAATCCGCATCCCTCTGTTCCCTGCCTATCTAAAAGTCCCTCACCATCGTCCATCCCTCCTCCACCATTCCCAGCAGCGTTTTCCTGGTACTTTAGTTGAGAGGTACAGCGCGGAAACAGGCCCTACGGCCCACCGGGTCCGCACCGACCAGCGATCCCCGCATATTAACACTATCCTACACTCACTAGGGACAATTTTTGTTTACATTTGCCAAGCCAATTAACCTACAAACCTGTATGCCTTTGAAGTGTGGGAGGAAACCGAAAATCTCGAAGAACCGAAAACCCACGAAGGTCATGGGGAGAACGTACCAACTCCGTACAGACAGCACATGTAGTCAGGATCGACCCCGGGTCTCCGGCGCTGCATTCGCTGTAAGGCAGCAACTCTACCGCTGCGCCACCGTACTCACCAACCTCTGTGTTACAAAACTCTGCTCTGCTTTGCCCCTTTCACCTTAAAGCTGTGCCTCCTGGTATTTGATGTTTCAATTCTGGGAAATGGTTCTGGCTCTTTATCCCTATCGATGCCTCTTCTAATTTTGTATATTTCTATCAAGTCTCCCCTCAACCTCCGGCGTGCCATGGAAAACAATCCAAGTATGTCCAACCTGCCCCTGTAGCTAAATAACCCATAATTCAGGGATTATCCAGTAAATCTCCACTCTCTCCAAAACCTCCATATCGTTCCTGTTCTAGGGAGGCAAGAACAGCACCCAATAATCCAAATTCCTGAAACATATACCTAGACACAGTGGGATGCTTTGTTTTGAATACAATCCAGTAAAATCATGCTGTGCATAAGCAAAACCATTCCTCAGTAAAAGAGTGGAACAGTTGCAATGTAAAATGAATAGAGATTTCTTCTGAGGCACTACACAAAGAGTGGCCATGTTTCCAACACCACTTGTCCATTCATTTGTCTGTTTGTTTTGTTTTATATAGACTGAACTTTTTTAAATTGTTATTATGGGTTTCACAGAGTACTATGTTTACATATCTGTTGTGCTGCTGTAAGGAAGCATCAAGAGAGAGCTGGATAGAGCTCTTAAGGATAGCGGAGTCAGGGGGTATGGGGAGAAGGCAGGAATGGGGTACTGATTGAAAATGATCAGCCATGATCACATTGAATGGCGGTGCTGGCTCGAAGGGCCGAATGGCCTTCTCCTGCACCTATTGTCTATTGTCTATTGTCTAGCTCATTGTTCGGTTTCAGCACATATACAATGTGACAGTAAAACACTCTTGTCTCTTGACTCCCTTGTTGCTTTTATGTTTCCTACGTTTGAGACTGTAGGTAAACCACTTCAGAGGGTAGGTAAGAATCAACCAAGTTGTTGTTGGTCTTTTTCCCAATAGGTTGTTAGTGAATCAAATAGGGTTTTACATAGAAGATAGACACAAAAAGCTGGAGTAACTCAGCGGGACAGGCAGCATCTCTGGAGAGAAGGAATGGGTGACGTTTCAGGTCGAGGCGATTCTTTGGACCATTTTACACGTTCACTTTCATCTGATGCTGGCTTTTATTTTATTTTATTTTTATTATACTAGGATTCAAACTCATAATTCCGAGATTATTAATCTGTATCTCGTGGAAAAATCATTCAATAACATTTGATGATTTATGTTTTGGCAAAGCTACATTTTGTGAGTGTTATGCCACTGTACCACAGTTAATCTAAAATATATAGCTTTCTAAAAATATGCCTGACAATTCTAGTAAGCCATCATATTTATATTAAACCAGTTTTATTTGTGACTGATATTTTGATTTGGATTGTCGTTATATTTAAATAAAATATCTGACAAGAATTTCTAACCGATTTGATCTAATATTTATCTAATCTACATTAATGATGAGTTATTTTGTTTCCCTATAATCTAACACTTCGTTCAAAGATTGCCTTCATCATTTTAGAATAGAAGTGTATATTTATACTTAAAAGCAATGCTCAATTGCTAAAATATCAGTGATATTTTCAAAGCTCACTGCAGACGAAACGTAACTTGAAAAAAATTATCATTCTGTGACCTTTCGGTTTCCTTTTTTTCCATATATAAATAAGATGAAGTTTTTATCATTTTCTCTTGGCACATTGCTTTGATCACAAATATCAAAGCAGAATATTTTCCAGTGACATCTTACCTCAAGAGGTCATTTCTGTTTTTTTCTGCATCACATTTGCAGATGAGATTCACGTTTAAACCATTACAATTAGCATACTAGCCTACTTATCAAAATCTCAGGGCAATATTTGATTTCTATTGATGTATTATCCTGGTAAAAACTATGAATTTTGGACCAGAAATTAACGGGGAAAAATATTAATATTTTACCCTTACAGCACACGTAATTATGGTAGTGGATTTATTCTACATGGCAATTTCTGTAAATTACACTCCAAAAAATGCATCTTATTTTTCTTTAGCCAAGAATTTTAGAAGCTCCAACATCATAAGGAGAGAAAGAGCACAATGGGTTTGCTCTTTAATTAATGGTTGACTAGCCACAGTGGGCATTTGATGTTTTTTTGTCTGGATTATTACTTTTCTCTGTGTCAGCTTCTTTCTTCTCCAGCTGCTTGTGATATGTTGTTTGTAAATTGCCTTCTTCCTCTGTTTAGCTTCAATATCGCGTGCAATCTAAGCTTGTTTGCGATCTAGGAATGTATTTCTTTCAATGGCACAAATGCACCTGTCAGCACCTGTGAAGCTCCTGGCCTTATCACCAAATGATAGCATGTAACATAAACTTGAGGTAAAAAGTCCTGCAAGTAAAGAGAACAATGATAAGGTGACTTTAATTCTTTGAAAATATACAACGAGTGCAGGTGAAAACAATGTGAAACCACAAAACGTGGATTTACACTGAACATAGAACAGCACAGGAACAGGTCCTTTGCCCTATGATATCTCTGCCGATCATGGTGACAAATTAAGGTAATCATTTATGCCAGCATTTGATTCATATCCCTCCATTCTGTAAATAATTATGTGCCAATCTAAAAGCCTCTTAAATGCTAATATCACGTCTGCTTCCACCATCACCTCTGCCAGCCCGATCAAGGCACTGCCACTGTGCAAAAAATTCCCTCACACGTCTCCATTAAACGTTCTTCTTCTCACTTTACAGCTATGCCCGCTAGCATTTTCACCCTGGGAAAAAGGTTTTAACTGCCTATCCTATCTATGCCTCTCATAATTTTATATACTCCAATCATCTCCCCACAATCTCCGACTTTCCAGTGAAAACAATCCAAGTTTATCCAACCTCTCCTTGCAGCTGAAACGTTCTAATCCAGGCAGTATTCTGGCGAACCTCCTCTGCAGCCTCTCCAAAGCCTCCACATCCTCCCTACAATGGGGCAACCAGAACAGCACTCAATCTTCCGAATGCAACCTAACCAACGTTTTATACAGCTGCATCATGACCTCCTGCCTCTTATCCACAATGCCCCCTAGCAGTGAAGGCATGCATACCATATGCCTTCCTTACCACCCGATCTACTTGTGCTGCTACCTTCGGTGAGCTATGAACTTGGACTCCAAAATCCCTCTGCACATTATTGCTGATAAGGGTCTTGCTATTAACTGTTTACTCTCCCCTTACATTCAACCTCACACTTGCTCAGATTAAAATCCATCTACCATTTCTTTGCTCAAATCTGCATCCCGTTTTATCTTTTGACAGCCTTCCTCACTGTCTGCAACTCCTCCAATTTTGGCATTGTCATCAAACTTACTCACCAACCTATCTACATTTACGTCCAAAGCTATGCTCTCTAGTATTTGACAACTCCACCCTGGAAAAAAAAGATTATTATTGTCACGTGTACTGAGGTACAGAGAAGACATTTTGTTTGTGTGTGTGTTATCCAGTAGAAGAAAAGACTATGCATGAATGCAATCAAGCTGTCCACAGTGCGTAGATAAAGGATAAAGGGTACAACATTTAGCGCAAGATAAAGTCCAATTAAAGATAGTTTAATGGGGTCCAATGAGATATATGGGAGGTCAGGATTGCACTCAAGTTGAAGAGAGGACCGTTCAGTTGCCTAATAACAGCTGGGAAGAAACTGTCGACCCTCTCTAAGCTTCTTGTCATTTTATAAATTTTATTAGGTCTCCCCTCAGCCTCTGCCGTTCCAGAGAAAACAATACAAATGTTTCCACTCTCTCCCTTGTAGCCAATACCCTCTAATCCAGGCATCATTCTGGTCATCCTCTTTTGCACCCTTTCCAAAGCCTCAAAATCCTTCCAGCAATGGGATGACACAGAACTGAACATCAATTATTTCTCCTCATTTGAAGGTATGTTACAATCAATTCATCCTCAATGACCTTCAAACCCACTGTTAAATAATTAAATGGTACTGGAAAACAGAAGTAGTATTGAGGTGCTTATTTCACTGTTTGTGGCCACCTCACATCTTGGATATTGTGTTTTAAGGGTTAGGCAATAGACAATAGACAATAGTCAATAAGTGCAGTAGTAGGCCATTCGGCCCTTCGAGCCAGCACCGCCATTCAATGTGATGGCTGATCATTCTCAATCAGTACCCCGTTCCTGCCTTCTCCCCATACCCCCTGACTCCGCTATCCTTAATAGCTCTGTCTAGCTCTCTCTTGAATGCATTCAGAGAATTGGTCTCCACTGCCTTCTGAGGCTGAGAATTCCACAGATTCACAACTCTCTGACTGAAAAAGTTTTTCCTCATCTCAGTTCTAAGTGGCCTACCCCTTATTCTTAAACTGTGGCCCCTGGTTCTGGACTCCCCCAACATTGGGAACATATTTCCTGCCTCTAACGTGTCCAACCCCTTAATAATCTTATACGTTTCGATAAGATCTCCTCTCATCCTTCTAAATTCCAGTGTATACAAGCCTAGTCGCTCCAGTCTTTCAACATATGACAGTCCCACCATTCCGGGAATTAACAATTACTTAACAATTAATTATACAATTACTTCCTATTTTACTATCATACCCAATGTGTGAAAGTGCAAACTTTGAGAAATAGATGTTGAGGTGGCAAAAGTGTCCAAAAATAATTTAAATTAAAAGTTGCATCAGCAATAAATTAAGAAGAAGGGGTGGGCCATTTAGGACCGAGATGAGGAAAAACCTTTTCACCCAGAGAGTTGTAAATCTGTGGAATTCTCTTCCACAGAAGGCAGCGAAGGCCAATTCACGGGATATTTTCAAGAGAGAGTTAGATTTAGCTCTTAGGGCTAACGGAATCAAGGGATATGGGGAGAAAGCAGGATATAGGGATATAGGGAGAAAGCATGGCTGATTTTGGATGATGTTGAATGGCCATGATCATATTGAATGGCGGCGCTGGCTCGAAGGGCTGAATGGCTTACTCCTGTACCTATTTTCTATGTTTCTATGTAAATACCTTTTACAGTCAAAGTCATGAATGGTGAGATAATGGTAAAGGAAATACAACAACAAAAAAAGCAGCTAATATATCACCTAGACTTAGTATGGTGGAAAGTAAAGGTGGTTATCTCAAATGGCAGTCCACATTAAGACTTTAGTTGGTTTATTATTGGCACATATCATATCATATCATATCATATATATACAGCCGGAAACAGGCCTTTTCCGGCCCTCCAAGTCCATGCCGCCCAGCGATCCCCATACATTAACACTATCCTACACCCACTAGGGACAATTTTTACATTTACCCAGCCAATTAACCTACATACCTGTACGTCTTTGGAGTGTGGGAGGAAACCGAAGATCTCGGAGAAAACCCACGCAGGTCACGGGGAGAACGTACAAACTCCTTACAGTGCAGCACCCGTAGTCAGGATCGAACCTGAGTCTCCGGCGCTGCATTCGCTGTAAAGCAGCAACTCTACCGCTGCGCTACCGTACCTACCGTACCGTACCATGTACTGAGGTACAGTGGAAAGCTTTTTTGTTACCTGCTGTCCAGCTGACAAAAAGACTATAATTACAATTAATCCATCCACAGTGTACAGAATAAAGAGATAAGGAGTATATCATATAGTACGATAAAGTCTGATAGTCTGATTAAAGATAGTTTAATGGTCTCCAATGAGGTAGTTGGGAGGTCAGGATCGCACTCTAGCTGCTGAGAGGTGATACGTTCTACTGAGTATCATTCTCAAAAGCACGCATTAAGTTGGAGACCAGAACATGACACGTCTGGACACAAGATGGCATTTTAACTCTGTGTATTTTCGCAATGCGCAGGTGCAGCTTTTCCATATTGTTGCATGTATCCATCCAATGCAATACATCACAAGAGGATGGTTCAGTTGTCTGATAGCAAGCTCATCCATTAACAACACAATAAATCAATGACCACATATGGGATACCTTATGGTCTTCAGAGGACATACAGATGTCATTTATAGACAATAGGTAATAGTCTATAGACAATAGATGCAGGAGGAGGCCATTCGGCCCTTCAAACCAGCACCGCCATTCAATGTGATCATGGCTGATCATCCACGATCAGTACCCCGTTCCTGCCCTCTCCCCATACCCCCTGACTCTGCTATCATTAAGAGCTCTATCTAACTCTCTCTTGAAAGCATCCAGAGAATTGGCCTCCACTACCTTCTGAGGCAGAGAATTTCACAGATTTATAACTCTCTGAGTGAAATTTTATTTTTCCTCATCTACGTTCTAAATGGCCTACCCCTTATTCTTAAACTGTGGCCCCTGGTTCCGGAATATATATCATTTTGAAATGCTATTTATGCCTTACATTTGTTACAGCCTTTGAAGGTGGTGAGATTACTGTGCATTGGTGCACTGCAGACAAAGGGTGAGGCCAGGCACCAATTCTGCTGCAGAGGATTGAGATGAGGTTTTTGTTTGGCCAAGTTACAAAGATGGCGAAAGGATATATAAATAAATAATAATAATAAATTTTATTTGTGATATGTAGGTTGGCACAGGGTCAACGGTACAATGACATGTATTTGACAAGACAACGGGTCACCTCAGCAGTAATATTCCAAGGATAAATAAGATTTAAAAAATGACATTAGTAAGGTAAAAAGACAATATTAAAAATAGGTAAAAAGACAATATTAAAAATAGGTAAAAAGACAATATTAAAAATAGGTAAAAAGACAATATTAAAAATAATCAACATATATGATTGGAAATGTGTTTATTCAAGATTCAAGATTCAAGATAGCTTTATTTGTCATCCAAAAAAACGAAGCCTGATGGCCTGATGGTAGAAACTGTTCTTAAGTCTGGTGGTACGAGCAGCCATACTCCTGTATCGTCTGCCTGACGGTAACAAGGAGAACAGCCAGCGTGCTGGGTGGCTGTGGTCCTTGATGATGCTGCGGCCCTTCCACAGGCACCGCCGGTAGAAAATGTCCTGAATGGCCGGGAGACAGTTGCCAGTGACGTGCTGTGCTGTCTTCACCACTCTCTGTAGTGATTTGTGGCTGTGGGCAGAACAGTTCCCATACTCTAATGCAGCCCGTCAGCAGGCTCTCGATGGTGCATCTGTAGAAGTTTGTGAGGATGCTGGCGTTCATGCCAAACTTCCTCAGTCTTCTCAGGAAAAAGAGCCGCTGGTGGGCCTTCTTTGTTATTGTGTCCGTGTGCAGTGTCCAGGAAAGGTCCTCAGTGATGTGCACACCGAGGAACTGAAAGCTGCTGACCCTTTCCAACCTCAGCATCACCGATGTGGATGGGGAGGTGTTCACTCCCCCACTGTCTCCTGTAGTCCACGATCATCTCTTTAGTTTTGCTGACATTGAGAGAGAGGTTATTTTCCTGGCACCATCTGTTTAGTGCCTTTACCTCCTCTCTGTAGGTCGTCTCATTGTTGTCTGTGATGAGGCCCAAGATGGTCGTGTGGTCAGCAAACTTTAGGATGCTGTTTGAGCTGTGCTTAGCAGTACAGTCGTGCGTGAACAGGGAGTACAGGAGAGGACTGAGCACACAGCCCTGTGGTGTGCCTGTGTTGAGGATCAGTGAGGAAGAGTTGTGGCTGCCAATTCTCACCAACTGGGGCCTGCCCGTCACGAAATCGAATATCCATCCGCAGATGGAGGTCTCCAGTCCAAGATCAAGGAGCTTGGGGACGAGTTTTGAGGGAATAATAGTGTTGAATGCCGAGCTGTAGTCAATAAAGAGCATTCTCACATATGTATTCCCTTTGTCCAGGTGGGTGAGCGCAGTATGTATTGCCATGGCGATGGCATCGTCCGTGGCCCTGTTTGGTCTATATGCAAACTGAAGAGGGTCCAAGGTGTCAGGGAGAGAGGAGCAGATGTGAGTTTTGACTAGTCGCTCGAAGCACTTCATGATGACTGATGTCAGTGCGACAGGACGGTAGTCATTTAAACAGGAGGTTACTGGGTTTTTTGGAACAGGAACGATGATGGATGCTTTGAAGGAGGTGGGGACCACAGACTGACTCAGAGAGAGGTTGAAGATGTTGGTGAACACCTCTGCCAGTTGATCAGCACACGCTCTGAGGGCCCGCCCTGGAATACCATCCGGCCCTGGAGCTTTGCGGTCGTTGACCTTTTTGAAGGACAATAGACAATAGACAATAAGTGCAGGAGGAGGCCATTTGGCCCTTCGAGCCAGCACCGCCATTCAATGTGATCATGGCTGATCATTCTGAATCAGTACCCCGTTCCTGCCTTCTCCCCATACCCCCTGACTCCGCTATCCTTAAGAGCTCTATCTAGCTCTCTCTTGAATGCATTCAGAGAATTGGCCTCCACTGCCTTCTGAGGCAGAGAATTCCACACATTCACAACTCTCCGACTGAAAAAGTCTGCCGTTTGTAAGGACAGTGTGGTAGTCCCCCTGCACACCTGTGGACTCATGGTGGGCGTTGTGTTGTCTGCATCGAACCGGGCGTAAAAGGTGTTAAGCTCGTCCGCGAGCGATGCGGTAGGCTGAACAGTGCTCGTGTTGTGTGTGTAATGAAGTGTTCAGTACAGTGAGAAGCCTGAGAAAAGGCTGTCTAATGACAAGAAAAGTGGAGAATTTTGAACCAGGTTCGCACTGCGGCAATATTTATAGGGCTTAGAGCTTATAATTATCCAACACTGAGCTGGCATTTGACTCAACAAATATTGCTAGGGTCAATGCCGATTAGGGTCTAATGACTGATCTTAGTTTCCACGGCAGACCAGGTAGCTTCCAATGAAACTCTGAATGTGGCAGTGGAAGCTCGGGCAGATATCACGCAAGGTTATGTTTCTGCCCTTCAAGCTCAGCTTCTCGTCACCAGGGTCCTGATATCAGTGTTCAAAGAGACTTGCCGGTTGTCACAGCAATCCAGCAGTCAGCCCTCCAACAAATTACCAGGATCGCAGCAGCGTTTACACTGGGGAAATGGCCGAGGCTTTGTGGATCATTGGGCTGCCATCCGCCCTCAGGATGACAGCGTTTATATCGCTGCTTTGCCAATGCCTTTGCTGTCGCACATCAGTCCAGGCTGTTCCAGGCTTTCTCAGCCCACAGTCGCTTGAGCTTTCCTTCTAATGTTGGCCATCACTGAGTTCAGATAAGAGGACTGCTCCCTGAACACTTTGGAGCAGCTTCCATTCTGAGTTGTCTCCGCACATTCTGCCTGCAACACTCTGTTGCAAAAGGAGGGCTCACCAGCTCAGTCTTTTGCTGAAAGGTTAGTACCACAGGCTCAAACTCAGCTGAAAGTCCTTCAAAATTTGGTGCACACAATGCCAGAACACTTTGGAAACTTGAAGCCACAGTAGGAATTACTGAAAACACGTGAGCATGTTGGACCTGCTGTAAGAAATCGATAGACAATAGACAATAGACAATAGGTGCAGGAGGAGGCCATTCGGCCCTTCGAGCCAGCACCGCCATTCAATGTGATCATGGCTGATCATTCTCAATCAGTACCCCATTCCTGCCTTCTCCCCATACCCCCTGACTCCGCTATCCTTAAGAGCTCTATCTAGCTCTCTCTTGAATGCATTCAGAGAATTGGCCTCCACTGCCCTCTGAGGCAGAGAATTCCACAGATTCACAACTCTCTGACTGAAAAAGTTTTTCCTCATCTCAGTTCTAAGTGGCCTACCCCTTATTCTTAAACTGTGGCCCCTGGTTCTGGACTCAGATAGAAACTAACTTGGAAGAAAATGGCGATTTCATCAAATAGTGTCGCGGGGGGACTCTTGCTGCTACTTTACAATTGTTTGGCTGCATGCGATTTAGTCAGGGCAACAACTTGTACAGGAAGCTCCAAAATGAGACCGCTGGCAACAGATCAGCATCCCACACAGACCGACAACTTAATCTCTGTGATGTGCGTCACAACCTTTCAGCAACTCCATTTAAGACTGCTTTTTCAGACAATCTGATCATAATGGGTGACACAGTGGTACGGCGGCAGAGTTGCTGCTTCACTGTGCCAAAGACTCGGGTTCGATCTTGACTACACATACCATCTGTACGGAGTTTGTACAATCTCCTTGTGACCGCAGTTTCATCCCACATTCCAAAGACGTGGAGGTTTGTATTCACAAAATGCTGGAGTAACTCAGCAGGTCAGGCAGCATCTCGGGAGAGAAGGAATGGGTGACGTTTCGGGTCGAGACCCTTCTTCAGACTGATGTCAGGGGGGCGGGACAAAGGAAGGATATAGGCGGAGACAGGAAGATAGAGGGAGAACTGGGAAGGGGGAGGGGAAGAGAGGGACAGAGGAACTATCTAAAGTTGGAGAAGTCAATGTTCATGTAAGCTGTAAGCTGCCCAAGCGAAATATGAGGTGCTGTTTCTCCAATTTCCGGTGGGCCTCACTATGTCACTGGAGGAGGCCCATGACAGAAAGGTCAGATTGGGAGTGGGAGGGGGAGTTGAAGTGGTTAAGGTTGGTTAAGGCAGACTGAGCGAAGGTGTTGAGCGAATCGATCGCCGAGCCTGCGTATGGTTTCGCCGATGTAAAGAAGTTGACATCTAGAACAGCGGATGCAATAGATGAGGTTGGAGGAGGTGCAGGTGAACCTCTGTCTCACCTGGAAAGACTGTTTGAGTCCTTGGATGCAGTTGAGGAGGGGGGTAAAGGGACAGGTGTTGTATCTCGTGCGGTTGCAGGGGAAAGTGCCCGGGGATGGGGTGGTGTGGGTAGGAAGGGACGAGTGGACCAGGGAGTTACGGAGGGAACGGTCTCTGCGGAACGCAGAAAGGGGAGGGGGTGGGAAGATGTGGCCAGTGGTGGGGTCCTGTTGTAGGTGACGGAAATGTTGGCAGATGATTTGTTGGATACGTTGGCTGGTGGGGTGGAAGGTGAGAATGAGGGGGATTCTGTCCTTGTTATGAATGGGGGGAGGGGGAGCAAGAGCGAAGCTGTGGGATGTAGAAGATACCCTAGTGAGAGCCTCATCTATAATGGAAGAATGAGGACATCTCTGATGCCCTGGTGTGAAACACCTCATCCCGTGTGCAGATGCGGCGTAGAGGTTTGTAGGTTGATTGGCTTTTGTAAATTGCACATAATTGCACATAATGTGTAGGATGCGGAACTGGGATAACGTAGAACTAGTGTACAGACGATCGTTGGTCGGTGCGGACTTGGTGGGCCGAAGGGCCTGTTTCCACGCTGTATCTCCAAACTAAACTAAACTAAATATCCACATAAGGATGTTGTACAAGAAATTAAATATATAATGGAATTTACTTTTATTAATTAAAAACTGGCAAACGCGTCATTGGCTAATTTAATATAACTATCCTTTGCGCTTGAGTCACGAGTCCATTGTTGCTTGAAGGATGACATATTTTTCTCAGTAAAACACTGAATTGTTCCTAAATTCTCTGCATACAAGAGCTACTCAGAAAGTGATTTGGAAGCAGCATCAGTCACGGTCATGTTCACAAGTTCACAAGTTCGCAAGTTATAGGAGTAGAATTAGGCCATTCGGCCCATCTAGTCCACTGCGCCATTCAATCGTGGCCGATCTCTTCCTCCTAATCCCATTTTCCTGCCTTCTCCCCATAACCCTTGTCACCCATTCTAATCAAGAATTTGTCTATCTCTGCCTTAAAAATATCCGTTGACTTGGCCTCCACAGCCCTCTGTGTGGCAATGAGTTCCACACATTTGGTCACATTCAGGTTGTTTTTGGATAGTGCCCATGACTGAGAATTGCAACAGGATATGTCCATTCTTTTTGAAGAATGTCGAACAATGATCTGCTTTTGGCTAATGCTTGTCAAGGGCAATCAGTTGGTAACCTGTGCGGATAATTACATATTCCTCTACAGATAAAAGGTGCCCTTTCTTGTTGAATCTGCAGCAAAGTAATGCAATCCATGTTAAAACAATTTTTAGACACCTATTCACCTACTAGGTAATGGTATTTGGCAGGTCTCCTGCAAATGTGTAGGCACGTAACATTATTAGTAGTGACTAATCATGTTTTAAAGGAATATCAATTAATCAATTAGCAGGAACGGCTGTATATATCAATGACTCAAAGATTTGCCGCAGTTTCTATCTTCATTCCATGCCATGAGTCAATCGTAGCACCTTGAATGAATCAGCAAAGCTGTCTATTAGTAAACTGTCTCCTGGATAACAGTTCAACTTTCCTGACCCTAAATCGTATTCCACAGATAAACGTGGGTCCCAGAATGCTATTATTCAGCCTAGTCCATGACAGACCTAGTCATTGCATCTCACAGGCAACATGAACATAGATAAATGGTCCCCCTTCTACTGGTATGAAATATCATGGTAAATCACTGAAATCTAAGCACGGAAGAGCCTGTTTCATACTTCTGTGCATCGAAAGCACAGTGGCACAGTTGCCTCACAGCTCCAGAGACCCATGTTCCATTCTTTGTACACTTTGGTGCTGAATGTCGTCTTTCCAAAATTAGGGTAACCAAAACTATACACAGTACCACAAGTACAGCCTTAACAACATCTTACAACTGCAACATAACGGCCCAACTCCTCATAACATGTTCAGTGCCCCGACTGATGAAGGCAAGTGCGTCAAACATCTTCTTAACCACCTGTTTAGCTGTAATGCAATTTTCAGGGACCTATGTACTTGTACACCTAGGTTCTCCGCTCTGTTCTACAACACTCCCCAAGGCCCTACCATTCACTGTGAAAGTCCTACCCTGATATGACGTCTCAAAATACAACAGCTCACATTTACCTGAATCGGATGTCATCTGTCATTCTTTGACCCAGCTGATCAAGATCCCGCTGTATTTGTTGATGGGATAACAACAAATTATCCCATTATGAAACCACCTATTGTAGTGCCATTTGCAAATTTATTAACCACCCTTAGTATATTCTCATTCACATCATATATCTAAGGGCGGCACGGTGGCGCAGCAGTAGAGTTGCTGCCTTACAGCGAATGCAGCGCCGGAGACTCAGGTTCGATCCTGACTACGGGCACCGTCTGTACGGAGTTTGTACGTTCTCCCCATGACCTGGGTGGGTTTTCTCCGAGATCTTCGGTTTTCTCCCACACTCCAAAGACGTACAGGTTTGTAGGTTAATTGACTGGGTAAATGTAAAAATTGTCCCAAGTGTGTGTAGGATAGTGTTAATGTGCGGGGATCGCGCGGACTCGGTTGGCCGAGGGGCCTGTTTCCGCGCTGTATCTCTAAATCTAAAAAAATCTAAATCTAAGTGAAATATGACAATATGCCTAGCACAATTCATGAAGCACACCATTAGTCACAGGACGAAAAACAACCTTCTACCAACACCCACTTCTTCCTACCCATCAAGCCTATTATGCATCCAATTAGTTGGCTCTCATCGATCCCATGTCTTCTAATGTTCCAGTCTACCTTGTCAAAAGTCTTACTGAAATCCATACAAACAGCATCCACCACCCTGCCTTCATCAATCCTCGGTTACCTCTTCAGAAGATTCTACCAGATTTCTGAGACATAGTCTGCCGCATGAAAATTCGTACTGACTATCATTAACCTGTCCTTACCTATCCAAAAGCTGCTTGATCTTATCACTCAGAAACCCTCCAGTAATTTACCTACCATTGATTTTTGCAGTTCCCAAATTTCTTCTTTCTGCCCATCTTAAATAATGGTACGACATCGGCCGCCCTCCAGTCTTCAGGAACGTCACCTGTGGCAAAAGATGAAACAAATATCTCTGCAAAGGGCTTTGAAACTTCTTTGATCTCCCACTCCACTGAAAATTCTACGAGTATATTTGTGCAAATATAGCCGCAGACGAGGGGATTAAGGGCTTAAGGTTTGTGGCACCGTGCCACGAGTTTAAATCGTGCGACTTTTTGAACTACAGCGCCAGTAACATCTGTTGCTTTTTCAGCTGAAACCTTCAGCAGCATCGTACAGCACAATGTTCTGGGTATTAACTGTTCTTGTCGTCTCTGCTTCGTTATAGATCTTAATGGACATTGCAGCTTGGACGAACTTTCTTCTCCACTCCAGCCAGCATCAAGGAAACCACGATCCTGGCAAGTAAACCACCTCATATTCGGTTTGGGTAGCTTGCAACTCAACAGTACGAACATTGAGTCCTCTAATTTCAAGTAATACCCGCCTTCCCTCCCCCAACTCTTTCCCCTTCCCATCGCTCCATCCCGGAGTGCCCAGATTTCTCCCGCCATCTCGCATCGCCTCATGTAAGGGCTAACATTACGAATGCAGCAATGTGGGTTTTATTGCAAGGGTGTAAAAGCTCCAGCTCGGATTATTCCTGGGGCATCCTGTTGTCAGCATGGAAGCGCGGTTTATGGCTGATCGTATCCTCTGATATCAGCAACTGGCCTCAAAGCTTTGAAGGGTTAAGAAGAACATTTTGCCATATGGACTGCCCTTTGTTCCCAAGAAAGAAGAGGACACGACCGACACGGAGGTCCCGAAAGACACATAAAGATTTATAGGGCATTGAAAACTTGCCATATAAGACAGTGATGGAAAAATACTGGCACGTGTATTTAGGGTATAAAAGATGTGTAAATGGAAGCTTTCGGAAAGAGAGACTACACTAGCTGCCTGAGCGTTTCTAAAGGCTCCGGTATCTAAGCTCTCTACCACCTGGGTGAGTAGAATAAAGAGGTTAAACGAATTCGGTTGTCTGCCTGTTTTTTCTAATAGGCCACGGACTACAACACTCAACTTTCCAACTTTCTCTTTTATCCCCCATCTTTCCCCTCTCCACTGTCCCCTTCTACCCACATCACTCCTTCCTGCTTTACATTGCACTCCGCTTCTTCTTTCCTTATCTGATACCCTTTTCATTTTCTTTTCACCTCCAGCCTTTATACCCTGCACCACCCACCTGCTAATCAGCTCCCCTCCTCACCCCTATCCATCCATCGTTTGCCAGGCTTTGGCCCAGCCACACCTCTCATTTCCAGCATGCTCCTCCCCCTCCTCCTCCTCCTCCTCCTCCATCAGTTTGAAAAAGAATCCCAACCTGGAAAGTCATCTGCCCATATCCTCCACAGATGCTCCCTGACCCCCTGAGTTTCCTCAATTTTTCATTTTTTGCTCCTGGTTTTCATTTCATAGCCTGCCACGGCATGAGGCAGGCTGTGCAAAACCATGCAATAACTTGTAGCAAGCGAGGAGGAAATGAGGACTTCCTATTTAAGATACGGCACCAGTGGCATTGTGGACAGCTTGCTTCAAATTCGCCTACTGCCAGAATGGATGCAATCTCACTGGCTCTCCGTTCCGCACTTTCATGGAGGACGTTGTATCTTAGTTGGGTCTGCCACTGTGCGTGAGCAAAATTTCTCTTTCATTCAGGAAAGGAAGGGCTTATCCTTAAAGTCATTCTCTTCCCCTTAAAGTTATTTTCTGTGCACCCTACAACAGAAATCCCTGGTAATCCACCAAGATGCAGGTCAGAACGCCACAGGAGATCCTTCTTCCCTGTGTTCAACTCCTCCCTCTTCTGTTGTGGGGTAGACTGAGACTGACTTCCCTCCCCCCCCCCCCCCTCCCTCCCTCATCCCCAATCCCCAATCCTTTCCACTGCCACTCGTCACTTTAATTTCATGTTTCATGTATTTTGTGTTTTATGACTGTTGGCAGATCAATTTCCCTCCTGGGACAAATAAAGTTCTATCGTATCGTATTGTATCGTATCATTATTGTAATTGGCATCATCTTTGCCCTCTGCCTTGCCATTCATGTCCATGGTCTCAGCGGTGGTAGATCCCATTTCCATCTCATGTTATGCACATTGCCACTATCAAGGATGGTTGGCTGAAAGTGCAAAATCATTGAGAGGGTTTATAGTTTAGTTTAAATATACAGCGTGAAACCAGGCCCTTTGGCCCACCAAGCCCTCATCTCATTTCCCTTGCTCTTCCTTCGCTGACTGGCCATGCTCTTTGCTGAGTAGATGAACGAAGAAAACTGCAAAAGAGATTGTGGTTTTGGAAGGGGGTGAAGTAAGGGTGGCGAGGAAGAGGTGCATCAGACATCAGTCAGGAGGAACGCAAAGGAACACTTGAAATAAATGCAGGAATGGATTATTCAGCCCCTTGACTCTTGCCTTTCATTTAGCTGGACCAGAGACGTGGGATGTCAGAAGGAAGACATCTGCATTTTCAATGGTTTAAGACTCCTTGCTGGCTACAGCTGTAGTAATTGCCAAGCCAGTATTGGCCAACTCCGTCTTGACCGGAGAGGGCCAGTATTTGTAGGTGCACCTACCGTCCTTTAGTTACATTTGATGGGACAAACGGTTTCTCTCTTGCATAAGGAAATAAAATAAGAGGGTATTGGTTTAGTTTAGTTTAGCTTAGAGAAACAGCGCGGAAACAGGCCCTTCAGCCCACCGAGTCCGTACCGACCAGTGATCCCTGCACATTAACACTATCCTACGCACACTAGGGACAAATTTTACATTTATACCAAGCCAATTAACCTAAAAACCTGTACGTCTTTGGAGTGTGGAAGGAAACTGAAGATCTCGGAGAAAACCCCACGTGGTCACGGGGAGAACGTACAAACTCCATAAGGACAGCTCCCGTAGTCGGGGTCGAACCCGGGTCTCTGGCACTGTAAGTGCTGTAATGCACCAACTCTACCGCTGCGCCACCCTGCCACCCTGCATGTGAAATAGTACTTGAGTGATGTGGCATTCATAGTATACTAAATGTGGGTATGCCATGAGATGTGGGTTTCAGGCAGACAGCAATATGAATTGTGTGTGATTGAATTTCTGATGGGCAAAGATACCTTAATGCATTAATGCCGAGGGATGGCCCAGTTCTAGTGTGCCATTGGTGGGTTGCAGTGCTGGAAGTTACATTCATTTATCTTGACAACAATTGATCTTCTTACCACACTTCATCCAGACTCCTACCAGGGCAACCATTAGCACTGCATCCTAATTGTGTGTTCCCCATGGGTACCAAAGATTTCACCATGCTTGTACTTCCTCTGTAGAAACAAAGAATTGCAGGTCCTGGTTTATATCAAAGGTAATCACATAGCGCTGGAGTAACTCAGCAGGTCAGGAAGCATCTCTGGAGAAAAAAGTCTGAGTCTGAGGAAGGTTCCTGACCCGAAACGTCATCTATCCTGTTTTCTCCAGAGATGCTGCCTGACCCGCTGAGTTGCTCTAGCAATTTGCACTTCCTCTGCTCTGGTGCAATAATTGGCTACACCATGGTTGGAGATCGCTTTCTCCTCTTGCAGCCCAGCGGTATGAACATTGACTTCTCTAATTTTAGATAGTTCCTCTGTCCTTCTCTTCCCCTCCCCCTTCCCAGTTCTCCCACTGTCTTCTTGCCTCCAACTACATCCTTTCTTTGTCCCGCCCCTTCCCCTGACATCAGTCTGAAGAAAGGTCTCGACCTGAAACGTCACCCATTCCTTCTCTCCAGAGATGCTGCCTGACTCGTTGAGTTACTCCAGCATTTTGTGATACCTTCGCTTTCTCCTATGAGGTGAATTGTTGCTTTGACCAGAGATAATCAGTCACAATATTGATATGTACAGCCCTGATCTGTACAGTCCATTAAAACAAGGCGAGCGCTGATTAGAATGGTGAAATCATTGAAATCTGCAGGAAGCAAAGAAACAATGCTGCCTACGATGGAATCATTGGGCACAAATAAATTATGAATTGCCATCCCCATGAGGAAAGACATTCTTGCACATAGAGGGAGTACAGAGAAGGTTCACCAGATTGATTCCTGGGATGGCAGGACTTTCATATGAAGAAAGACTGGATAGACTCGGCTTGTACTCGCTGGAATTTAGAAGATTGAGGGGGGATCTTATAGAAACTTACAAAATTCTTAAGGGGTTGGACAGGCTAGATGCAGGAAGATTGTTCCCGATGTTGGGGAAGTCCAGAACAAGGGGTCACAGTTTAAGGATAAGGGGGAAGTCTTTTAGGACCGAGATGAGAACGATTTTTTTCACACAGAGTGGTGAATCTGTGGAATTCTCTGCCACAGAAGGTAGTTGAGGCCAGTTCATTGGCTATATTTAAGAGGGAGTTAGATGTGGCCCTTGTGGCTAAAGGGATCAGGGGGTATGGAGAGAAGGCAGGTACAGGTTACTGAGCTGGATGATCAGCCATGATCATATTGAATGGCGGTGCAGGCTCGAAGGGCCGAATGGCCTACTCCTGCACCTATTTTCTATGTTTCTATGTTTCTATGTATAAACAAGGGGATTCC
Source organism: Rhinoraja longicauda (assembly GCF_053455715.1). NCBI lineage: Eukaryota > Metazoa > Chordata > Chondrichthyes > Rajiformes > Arhynchobatidae > Rhinoraja > Rhinoraja longicauda. The sequence continues at coordinate 81,014,220 of NC_135956.1, forward strand.
TTACTTACCCCTTCCAACTTAACGTTATTATCTTGGATTTCTACCCTCACAATAGGTGATGCAAATGTTCACGATGAAGAACACTCCACAACACAAAGCCACTTAAAAAATATCCATGAATGCAAATTGAATGCAAATTATGCATGTATTAAAATGAAATAAGATGAAAGGATCGCAGTGAGAAAAATAACTTATTTTCAACAAACCACTATTTGAAACTTGATGAATTAATTACTGTATGTAACAATAAATGCGCACAATGCTGAATGAATGCATACAATACAGTTATTGAGTAGCATTGAGTAGTAAAATGGTCAGTTAGGGGAAAATGTGAAAATCTAGAGAGATGTCTTTTTTATGGTCATTCCGTAAGAAGGCAAAATAGACCTCTCTCATAAAGCAAAAAACTGTCATTGTTGCAAATAACTTGGAAGTCGTTATTGAACCAAGTAGTTATGCACAAACCAAGTGTAGGCCCAAAAGAACAAGTTGAGTATTAAATGCAACTTTGTCTGGTAAGGAATGTTGCAGTCAAAGTTGAGCTGGGATAATACTTCTGAAAAAAAAATATCACTGTAGGACATGAAAAATAAATCCATTTGGCAATGTGAAAAATGTTATTATCGATTTCTCCCTGGAATTTTTCCAGTATGCAAAGACATCTCCAGTATAATACAGCAGGCACTGTTCCAGAAGCCAATCCTGGGGAGTCATTAATTCACTTGAGGTACTGTAAGGGAGATGGACTGTGTGCTAATTAAGAAGTTCATCAAATAGACAATAGACAATAGACAATAGGTGCAGGAGGAGGCCATTCGGCCCTTCGAGCCAGCACCGCCATTCAATGTGATCATGGCTGATCATTCTCAATCAGTACCCCGTTCCTGCCTTCTCCCCATACCCTCTGACTCCGCTATCCTTAAGAGCTCTATCCAGCTCTCTCTTGAATGCATTCAGAGAATTGGCCTCCACTGCCTTCTGAGGCAGAGAATTCCACAGATTCACAACTCTCTGACTGAAAAAGTTTTTCCTCATCTCAGTTCTAAATGGCCTACCCCTTATTCTTAAACTGTGGCCCCTTGTTCTGGGGAATGCTCATGTTAATTCTTATCGTGGTGGTGGCGGCTATCCTTCGAGGTCGAGGATGACGGTCTACGTTCCATTGTTTTTATGGACTCTCAGGTGGCTTATGAGTCCAATCCTGGCTTTGAAAGTTCTTCGGCATTCAGGGCAGGTAATTCCAGATGTCAGATCGGGCTTTGGTTGCTGCTGCCTCTCTTTCCGTTTACTTCTCTTTTCTTCTAATTCTGCGCGTCTGTTGGCTTCGAAGGTCGCAGTTCCTTTTTGGATGATGGTTGGCCAGAGTTTCCTGTCCCTTGACATTGGTTTCCCAATTTTCGATGTCGATTTCACATTTCTTCATGCTGGCTTTTAAGAATCTCTCCTTTTGTCCGCCTCTTTTACGTTTGCCTTCTTTAAGCTGGGAGTAGAAGGCTTGCTTTGGGAGACGCTCGTCTTCCATCGAACAACATGATTAATTCTTATAATGAATCACAGACTCGCAATATGGAATGACGCTATTAGGACTGTGGAGACTACTGACTGTAGAGTCTGTACTGCCTCTGTGTCAAAATAATCCATCTCACCCCTAATTGTGCTCTCTCCCCAAATCCTTTCTTTCATTTACTTATTAATTGGATCCAATTATTTTAACTGATGTCTCAACTCCAGTGCATTTTGATCAATACTGGGGCTTACCTCACCACCTCCCACGTTTCCAATGTGCTGTGAAACCCTGACAATCAGGGTTTTGCTCTGGAGATCTCTGTGATTCAGAAGTTTAATTCCGCGGAAGGTCTTGGCTAGATTGGGGCTCGGACTGAGAACTTCATAGTGATGGAAAAATAATTCTCAAAACAATTCTTTAAAAAAAGTATTATATGAGTAAGTGGCTTTCAAAAGTCCATAAGTGCTTGGAGAAGAATATATGGCCATTCGGCCCATCAAGTGTATTCTGCCATTCAATCATGGCTGATCTATCTTTCCCTCTCAACCCTATTAGCAATAAACGGTAGGCCATTTAGAACGGAGATGAGGAAAAACTTTTTCGGTCAGAGAGTTGTAAATCTGTGGAATTCTCTGCCTCAGAAGGCAGTGGAGGCCACTTCTTTGGATGCTTTCAAGAGAGAGCTAGATAGAGCTCTTAAAGATAGTGGAGTCAAGGGGTATGGGGAGACGGCAGGAACGGGGTACTGATTGTGAATGATCAGCCATGATCACATTGAATGGCGGTGCTGGCTAGAAGGGCCGAATGGCCTACTCCTGCACCTATTATCTATTGTCTATTGTCTATTCTCCTGCCTTCTCCCCATAACCCCTGACACCCTTTCATTTCAAATTCTATATTACAGGTAGTATTACTGCAATTATATGCATTTATGTTAACAGAATTGCTAAGATTCAGCTTGTTTGTGAGGTTTTGTTTTTTCTGCACATGGAAATTGGCAGTGTGCTTTCCAATGTTAATTTATTTAGTTTTGCAAGAGGTCCATCGAGTTCGTCTGAAGGAGAAAGGTGTAAATCAACTGTGAACAAATTGGCTGGCTTTTTGCACATGCTTAAATGTACACAAATAAACAAGCAGAAATGTAATGCTTCAATTGCATACTGTGGCTGTGAATTGCTGAACATTTGGGCCCATTTATGATTGTGCAAATTCCTCTGCCAGAGCAATGTAATCCCAGCACAGTAACCCAGAACAGAACAGTGCCCAGAAATGAACACTGTATACCTCAGCTGCTGCATTACTCCTTGCTCACATGTTTTTCGTAAATTCATTTTACAGGTTCCAGGCATCTACTGCCTTTTGAACTTAATAGCCAGCATGGCCATTTCAAAGGTAGACACAAAATGCTGGAGTAACTCAGCGGGTCAGGCAGCATCTCAGGAGAGAAGGAATGGGTGACTTTTCGGGTCGAGACCCTTCTTCAGACTGATGTCAGGGGAGGGGGTGGGATAAAGATAGGATGCAGTCGGAGACAGGAAGTGACACAAAATGCCGGAGTAACTCAGCGGGTCAGGCAGCATCTCAGGAGAGAGTGACACGAGATGCTGGAGTAACTCCGCCCTTGGCCATTTCAAAGTCCATTTAAGAGTCAACAATGACGATGTGTCTGGAGCCACAAATAGGCCTTAACCAAAATCATGGCAGATATCTCATCCTGGAATTTAGAAGGATGAGAGGAGATCTTATCGAAACGTATAAGATTATTAAGGGGTTGGACACGTTAGAGGCAGGAAACATGTTCCCAATGTTGGGGGAATCCAGAACCAGGGGCCACAGTTTAAGAATAAGGGGTAGGCCATTTAGAACTGAGATGAGGAAAAACTTTTTCAGTCAGAGAGTTGTGAATCTGGAGAATTCTCTGCCTCAGAGGGCAGTGGAGGCTAATTCTTGGAATGCATTCAAGAGAGAGCTGGATAGAGCTCTTAAGGATAGCGGAGTCAGGGGGTATGGGGAGAGGGCAGGAACGGGGTACTGATTGAGAATGATCAACCATGATTACATTGAATGGCGATGCTGGCTCGAAGGGTTGAATGGCCTCCTCCTGCACCTATTGTCTATTGTCTATTGTCTATTGTCTATTGTCTATTGTCTATTGTCTATTGTCTATTGTCTATCCTTCCCTAAATTGAACTGAATGGATTATCAAACTAGTAATTTTCCTGTCATGTTTATGAATGACCTGCAATTTTATTTTACTCCAGATTATTAACTAACTCTACATTTCACTGTTGTTATAATGGGATTTGAACTCAGGTCATTGAGATTACTAATCCAACTATTGGTATTGGGATTGGTATTGGTTTATTGCTTAAACCACCAGGATACTCTAAATGTGTGACAGTGACATTCAAACTCTAGCAGGGCATGGAAAGAATAGAGAGAGGGAAATTACCTTCCACAGCTGGAAAGAATAACCAGGGGTTATTACATGAAGATGATTGGCAAAAGGACCAAAAATTACATGAGAGGTGTAGATAGACACTAAGTGCTGGAGTAACTCTGTGGGTCAGGCAGCATCTCTGGAGTTTAAGTTAAGTTTAGTTTAGTGATCCGTCATGAAAACAGGCGCTTTGATTCATCGAGTCCACACTGACCATTGATCTCCCATTCACATAAGTTCCATGTTATCCCATTTATGCATCCATTTCGGACACACTAGAGCAATTACAGAGGCTCGGTAAGCTGCAATCCCACATATCTTTGGAAGATTGAGGGGGGGATCTTATAGAAACTTATAACATTCTTAAGGGGTTGGACAGGCTCGATGCAGGAAGATTGTTCCCGATGTTGGGGAAGTCCAGTACAAGGGGTCACAGTTTAAGGATAAGGGGGAAGTCTTTTAGGACCGAGATGAGAACGTTTTTTTTCACACAGAGAGTGGTGAATCTGTGGAAATCTCTGCCACAGAAGGTAGTTGAGGCCAGTTCATTGGGTATATTTAAGAGGGAGTTAGATGTGGCCCTTGTGGTTAAAGGGATCAGGGGGTATGGAGAGAAGGCAGGTACAGGATACTGAGTTGGATGATCAGCCATGATCATATTGAATGGCGGTGCAGGCTCGAAGGGCCGAATGGCCTACTCCTGCACCTATTTTCTATGTTTCTATGTTTCTATGTGGGAGGAAACTGCAGCATCATGAGGAAACCCAAGTGGTCACAGGGAGACATGCAAACTCCACACAGTCAGCACCCGAGGTCAGGATCGAACTCGGGTCTCTGGCGTTGTGGGACAGCATCCCTACTAGCTGCAACGCTGTGCCACCTTGATTAACATGATTAACAACTGCCTGGTATGGCAATCCAAACATCCAAACATGAGAGGACACTGGGGCTATTTATTCCCCGCTTCTCCGTCAGGACAGTTCGTTTGTTTGTTTTTATGTCTTGACTGTTTTTGTAAAGCGTCTTTGAGCATTTGGAAAAGCGCTATAAAAAATAAATGTTTATTATTATTATTATATTATTATACAGCAACACCGAGGATGAAGAGACGGGTGGACTCAAGAAGGCGGCAACTATCTTCAAGGATCCTCACCGTCCGGGCCAAACCATCTTTGAACAGCCATCCTCAGACAGGAGAGATTGAAGTGCCACACCACCAGGCTCAGGAACTGTTACTTCATCGATCAGGTTCTTGAGTCATTCTGCTCTACCCTAATCCTACCTCGACAATGGAACACTATGAACTGCTTCTTGCCTTAAAGTGAACTTGTTTTATTTTTTTATTAGTGTTTTGCACTAATTTCTTGTGTTTTTTTTTTTTTACTGCTAACAGAATCTGTGTAATTCATGTATAATTTTTCTATAAGTTACATTGTCTGAGTCCATGTGCCTGTGGTGCTGCTGCAAACAAGAGTTGTATTGTATTTGTATCTGACCGTACTTGTGTATATGGCAATAAACTCAAAATTGAGAACTGGAGCTTGATTACAGAAGTGTAAAAGGGACTGCCCCACTTAGGCGATTTTAAGGCGACGAGGTTGTCACCGAACGTTGGCCGGGGTGTCGTGGGCACGATCGTGAGGAGTCTTCAATGAATGGTAGCGGATCTCGGCGCGTGGCGGAAAAATTGACCTGCTAGAAATTTCTCGGCGACAGCTGGCTTGTCGCCAGGTATCGTAGCTTATCGCGGGCGCTGTCGCATGCTGTCCCCAGGTTTGTTAGGCTGTCGCCGGTACTGAGGACGGATGAATTTCATTGTCGACTACCAACGTCAACCGGAGACAGGTACCGGGATCAGGAGAAGACAAAGTCCGACAGGAACTGTCGAAACCCCCGTTTTGACAGCTGACAGAAGTGCAGCTGCAACTGCCAGGTGTGGAAATGGGGGCGGAGACCACGATGCTGTCAAAGGTGGGTGGACACCTGAACAAACGCACAGCAAGGTCCGCCCAGTGAAATTTTTAGGCATATTTTGTAATCGTTTGAAGTGTCCGTTTAAAAAAAAAGATTTTGGCATGTAGTTATCCATCATTCATAGGAATATAGTTCGTTGTAATAAAGTTGATTTTGGTGATTTAAAAAAAAATTAGAGTCTGAATTTATTATGTTTCTTAGTACTTTAATCACGGCATCTCATTCAAAGATTCTCGTCTCATTCATTTTGACCAATTAAATAAAACGCTGACACAGGCACTGCACTATGAGAACTCTTTTCATTCATTTATTTATTTATTCACTGAGAAACCCTTGTCGCAGATGCATTTAGAAGCACGTAATATTAAATTAAGAAAAGGCATTTGAAGATACCAGAAGATAGTTTTGTTTAACCAATTTTATTTACCGTCAGGACATTTGACAAGTAGATTGGAGGCAACAGTTTGACGGTCAGGTAAGCGTGGGAATATCGCGATGTTTCCGAAGACGGTGTAATCTCTTAGCCAGGTGCTAGTTTCACAAAAAAAGTAACTTGTATCGACCTGACTCAGCATTGTCGTGGTCATTGTCGTAGGGTAAAAGAAAATTTTGGCGATCTGCTACGACTTTGAGAGTCGCCAGCAGTCGCCTTAAAAATCGTGTAACTGGAACAGGCCCTTATGTTGCCCAAGTTCTTGGTCTTCGAGCTTACAGTTCTCTTCACAATTACAGGACCCACTAAGAATCAATGACTATTTCATTCATTCTCAGCATACTCTCCAAGAGCCATGTCAAAGAACTGCAGATGCTGATTTAAACTGAAGATAGACGCAAAAAGCTGGGGTAACTCAGAGGGACAGGAAGCATCTCTGGAGAGAAGGAATGGGTGATGTTTCGGGTCAAAAACCATCTTCAGACTGTCCCGCAGAGTTACCCCAGTTTTTTGTGTCTATCTTCATGTCAAAGGTTTCACCACTCGTTCTCAAAATCCAATATGTGAAACTGGGATTACGATCTCAGATCTTACAATAAATATAACATCTTAATTATCAGTTTTAGATCACAAAAAATGGATTAAATCAAGTTTCAAGGTAAGAATCTTGAAGGTAAGAAATGGAGTGTTTAGTTTAGTTTAGTTTAGAGATACAGCGTGGAAACAGGCTTTTCAGCCCATCGTCCGTACCGACCAGCGATCCCCATACATTAACACTACCCTGCACATACTAGGGACAACTTTACATTGATACCAAGCCAATTAACCTACAAACCTGTACATCTTTGGAGTGATGAGTTCATTCTACAGTAAAACGTTGTTACTACACGGCCCCCAAGACTTAGGCAATGCTTGAGTGGCAAACCTTCTGGACTGGAGAATATTACTCCTGTTATTGAAACCACACGCTTTTAATTCATCTTTTTTTTAAGACGTTACCCGGTGGCATAATAAGTTTTCCAGGGAACCAAGTGAATTTAAAGGGGACAAGGAAAACAAAACCCGGTTTGTTTAAAGAGCGTGGGTGAAATGGGCCTGCGGTGAGTTTAATAGCAGTCCAGGGACGGGCCATGATGAATTTAAAGGAGCACAGGAAACAGGGCCCCGATGTGTTTAAAGGTAGTGTGGGAAACAGTGCCCGACTGAGCCAGATGCCAAACCATCCAAACTCCAAAGACGTACAGGTATGTAGGTTAATTGGCTGGGTAAATGTAAAAAAAAAAATTGTCCCTAGTGGGTGTAGGATAGTGTTAATGTACGGGGATCACTGGGCGGCACGGACTTGGAGGGCCGAAAAGGCCTGTTTCCGGCTGTAGATATATGATATGATGATGATAATAGGATCACAGAGTTTTACCGTAGCTCTAAATTCCATCTGCGACTCAAAATTTGATATGATCGTTGAGAGTGTGCATATTGGCTCAGAAGCCGATTCAATTTTTAACTTAAATTAGTGAACTTTAGCGCTATCCATGACTGTTTTTGTACATAGAATGTTGGGTCAAACATTTCACAAAGCCATTGTCATGGCCAAAGGTGATTTTTCTGGACAATATTGAATTTTTCACCTGGTGGAAATTTGTTTGGGAATGATCCAGAAATATACCACCTGTTACTGCACAATGAGAAACAATCAAGACAAAATTAAAATAACTTGTACTTAGTAGCATATTTCAAACTGGATGTGGACACTTAATCAAAGTCAAATACATGAAAGTTGCAACACATTTGAGGTTTCAAAGTGTTTTTAATGAACAATATATAAAACAGTAAGTGAAGCTGTGCTTTCTCATGGTTGTTTGTGTCTCTGAGTTTTAGGGATTTTTAAAATTTCTATTTTAATCTCAGTTCAGTTTTGTTGTGCTTTATCATGCCCATTTTGATACAAGGCAAACAATTACCTTGCCTGCGTTGCCTGACACAACGGTGATCGGGCTGATCACCAACGGTGATGAAACAAAATACAGAGCGGAGGTGCAGAACCTGGCGGACTGGTGCTCTGATAACAACCTGTCCCTAAATACCACCAAGACCAAGGAGCTAATCATCAACTTCCGTAGGTCACATAATGGGGAATACGCCCCGATCGTTATCAACGGGGACAGTGTGGAGAGAGTGTCCAGCTTCAAGTTTCTGGGCACTCACATTTCGGAGGGCCTAACATGGTCCAATAACACTGCTGCGCTGGTCAAGAAGGCACAGCAACGACTGTTCTACCTAAGAACACTGAAAAAGTCTGGTCTACCCCAACAGCTGCTGACGACCTTCTACCGCTGCACCATAGAGAGCATCCTAACACATGGCATCCCTGTGTGGTACCTCAGCTGCACGGAGGCAGAAAGGAAAGCTCTTCAGCGGGTAGCCCATAGAGCTCAGAGGACCATATTTGTTTCGTTCGGTTGTTGTTGTTTAAATTAATTTAATTATTGCATCGTATGGGAGGCGCATTCCCAATCTCGTTGTACCCCTGTACAATGACAATAAAGATATATTGTATTGTATTGTATTGTATTCAAGTATCTCTTTCTCCTACAATTTTGTAGTTAAAAGTAAAATTTGCAAAATATAGATCCCAATTCTTATGTTTTTCATTTGGGTGTAAGTTGGACTAATACTGATATTTTAGGCGCTTTAGTCACAACACTTGGTCTTTATTAGGCTCATGAAAGCCATTGACTCCATCTGTTAAGAGGGACTGCGAAGCATCCTATCTTATATTTTGGCATTTGCAGAAATTCATCTCAAACTTAACTCCATCTTGACAAATTAGCTGTCATCATAAGCAATAAGTCCACAATGGAAGCAATCTCAGTGAAGTTGGTATCAAACAATGGTCTCCCCTCATGCTGATTAGACTTCTTGTTGCAACCTACTGCAGAATGAAAGGCCAAGATAAAGGGGATGTGGTGAGGATGTTTCTATTAGTGGGAGAGATTAGGACCAGAAGGCCCAGCCTCAGAATAAAAGGAGGTGCCATTAGAATGGAGATGAGGAAGAATTTATTTAGTCAGAGGGTGGTGAATCTGTGGAGATTATTGCCATGGACAGCTGTGGAGGCCAAGTCATTGGGTATATTCAAAGCGGAGATTGATAGGTTCTTGATTAGTAAGGATGTCAAAGGTTCTGAGGAGAAGGCAGGGGGATGGGGTTCTGAGGGAACAATAGATCAACCGGATCGAATGGTGGAACAGACTTGATGGGCCGAATGGCCTAATTCTGCATCTATGTCTTTTGGTCTGGAATTCGAAAATCAAAGAGTTGCAGAAACAGGAAACTTGCTTTAAAAATGTAAAATGCTGGGAAGAGCAGATCATGTAACATCCATGGAATGAGAAAGTAATGGACTCTTCAGCAGCACTGATGAAGGGTACCTGCTGCGTGATTCCAACATTTTCTGATTTTATTTCTTGTCGCAATGCTACATTTCACCTCCACTGAGCTTCATACTGAAATGGAATTCACTTACAGGACAACTGTGAAACTGTGCCATCTTCATGGAGGGTCTCGACCCGAAACGTCACCTATTCCTTTTATTTTATATTTATATTTCAGATACAGCGCGGAAACAGGCCTTTTCGGCCCACCAAGACCGCGCTGCCCAGCGATCCCCGCACACTAACACTATCCTACACACACTAAGGACAATTTTTACATTTTACCCAGTCAATTAACCTACATACCTGTACGTCTTTGGAGTGTGGGAGGAAACCGAAGATCTCGGAGAAAACCCACGCAGGTCACGGAGAGAACGTACAAACTCCTTACAGTACAGCACCCGTAGTCAGGATCGAACCTGAGTCTCCGGCGCTGCATTCGCTGTAAAGCAGCAACTCTACCGCTGCGCCACCATGCCGCCCTTTCTCCAGAGATGCTGCCTGACCCGCTGAGTTACTGCAGCATTTTGTGTCTATCTAGGGAATTGAGAAATATAGACTGCGTGCTAGCAGATGTGCAGTTTAAATTGGTATCATTATTGGTGCAGGTTTTGTGGGCTTAAGGCTTGCTACGTGCAGGCAAGGACTGCTTCAATTTTTGAAGCGTAACAAATTCCTATCCCCACTCCTGCCCTTGTGATGGAGGAAGATCACCCCAGGATATTCCCTGAGGATAATTTACAGTGCTGTCCTGGGGTTGGGATGATCAAAACTCCTACAGCCACAACCATATGCCTTTGTCCAGCCATAGGAGTGCTTTCCCAATGATGCTCATTGACTTCAGTTTTTATCAAAGCTCCTTGAAGCTGCACTGGCCAAATGCAGTCTTGATATCGAGATCAGTTGTTCGCACCTCACCTCTGGAATCAAGATCTTTGCTCCATGTTTGGATCATGGAGGTGATGAGGTCTGGAACCAAGTAGACTGAAATGCAAATTGGGCAAGAAGAAACTATAGGTTATTGGAGAATACTATATGCCAATGGATAGTATAAGAAAATAACTGCAGATGCTGGTACGAATCGAAGGTATTTATTCACAAAATGCTGGAGTAACTCAGCAGGTCAGGCAGCATCTCAGGAGAGAAGGAATGGGTGATGTTTCGGGTCGAGACCCTTCTTCAGACTGATCTGACAGACTGACCATCAGTCTGAAGAAAGGTCTCGACCCGAAACGTCACCCATTCCTTCTCTCCTGAGATGCTGCCTGACCTGCTGAGTTACTCCAGCATTTTGTGAATATGCCAATGGATGATAGAAATCTAGCTAGTCAATAGACAATAGATCATAGATAATAGGTGCAGGAGTAGGCCATTCGGCCCTTCGAGCCAGCACCGCCATTCAATGTGATCATGGCCGACATTGTCGATATATATCCTGCCTCAATTTATGTTTCTCATATATACATATACATAGAATCCTCACCATCTTTTCCCAGAACTTCCAAAGAATTTCCTGTTTACATGACATTTCAACTCAGAAGTGATAATGAATAAGGAAAGTTTCTTCAGAATAGATGCTGAAATTAATAAATTACCAAATTGCCAAAACAAAAGGGGGATGGACCAAAATGAAGCAAGATATAAGTGAAACTTGACATTTAGTTTCCTCAGAAGGCAGTGGAGGCCAATTCTCTGAATGCATTCAAGAGAGAGCTAGATAGAGCTCTTAAGGATAGCGGAGTCAGGGGGTATGGGGAGAAGGCAGGAACGGGGTACTGATTGAGAATGATCAGCCTTGATCACATTGAATGGTGGTGCTGGCTCGAAGGGCCGAATTGCCTACTCCTGCACCTATTGCCTATTGTCTAACTCTTCTACAACAGAAGAGAATGGTTAGTTGCTTTCAGAAGTCCACCAATGTGGGCCAGGTCCGGGAACATACTTTAAGTGTAAAGCTCACTCTATCAATGAAAACTTGTTCAAAGAGTTGCATTTCAACATGGGAACAGTTTTACAAAGATTCAGGAATGCTATCTGACCCAAACTCCTGCCAGCTGAATCTGCCCCATATAAAGAACTCCTGCAAATTTCCATCAAAAAACCTCATGCAAAAGTAGTGGGGCTTCATATCCTTCACTGAAACTCAAAGTAAGACATGTTGTTCTTAAGTCAGTGGAAAGTGGGGTTGCAACAATGAACTTGGTAACATATGTAATACATAGTTCAGTGAAGAGCTAGAGCATTTTAAACTCTTGTTTATTATACCTGATTCAAAACACCTCCAGATGAAAGTAAGACAAGCTAGCTTTATCATTTTAAAGTCCACCAACATCAATCTTATTTATAATCTTACAATTTGTCTTCATCTTTACCTGCTATGATTTGTCAATAGCAGATAAATGCTCCAAAGTAGAATGGTTCCTGATTACACAATATATCACAAGTGATCATTGTTGCATTAAACTTGGTTTGACAGACCATTTCAAAGTGTCCTTTCTCAATATGTTTGCCATATCTTTGATTGTACACTGTGTCGTTATTTTAATTGAACGTACGATTGCAGTGTGAATATGGAGCAAGTAGTTTTAAGCCTATCATCTACACAACCAAAGGTAGACACAAAATGCTGGAGTAACTCAGCGGGTCTGGCAGCATCTCTGGAGAGAAGGAATGGGTGACGTTTCGGGTCGAGACCCTTCATCAGTCTGAAGAAGGGTCTCGACCCGTAACGTCACCCATTCCTTCTCTCCAGAGATGCTGCCTGGCCCGCTGAGTTACTCCAGCATTTTGTGTCTACCTTCGATTTTAACCGGCATCTGTAGTTTTCTTTCCTACACATCGACACAACCAAGGTATTTAGAAAGTGTTTACTTACCAGAACTTGCCTCAAGTTCCACACCCCGAACACTCACGTAAACATTTCTTACCATACCGTGTTTACAATATTTTTAATTCCACACATAAAGGATCTGATTCTTTCAGGAGTCGTTCTGGGGTGCCCAACAGAGGCTGTTTTGGAAGCAGGCATATCTCTTTATCAATCATATAAACTCTCAATTAACAAGACAGGTCCTAATTGAGTAATAAAGAAAATTTTCACCCACCCTCTCTCCAACACACACATCACTTATGGATATGCTTTTCTCTGTGACTTCCCTCACAAAGAATAATTGCTGATTAGTTTTAGTTTTAGTTTGAGAGATACATGGTGGAAACATGTCCTTCAGCCCACCAAGTCCATACCGATCAGTCTGAAGAAGGGTCTCGACCCGAAACGTCGCCCATTCCTTCTCTCCTGAGATGCTGCCTGACCTGCTGAGTTACTCCAGCATTTTGTGAATAAATACCTTCGATTTATACCAGCATCTGCAGTTATTTTCTTACACTACCTATTAATCCCCGTCTACTAGTCCTACGTTGTCCCTGTTTTTAGCATCCTACACACTCGGAGCAATACAGAAGCCAATTAACTACAAACCCGCACGTCTATGGAATGTGGGATGAAACCGGAGCACCTGTAGAAAACCCACGCGGTCACTGGGAGATCGTACAAGCTCCACACAGACAGCACCAGAGGACTGGATTGAACCAGGGTCTCTGGCGCCATGAGGCAGCAGCATCCTGTGCCAACCCTCGTGTTGGCACACTCTGCCAATTAAAGAATAATTGCTGATCTAGCCCTTTTTAAGGCAGAAATATTGAATATATGATGCAACATGATCTGTGCTATTTTCTCGAATATATCTGTTAGAACTTCTGCCAGGATTAGGAAGAGACTGGTCAAAAGAGTAAGAAATTCCAGTAGCATTATACCTGTAAAACCAAGTTAGACTTAAATGGAGTAAAAGGCCTACCCTTATTCCAATATCTTTCTGTCCCTTTGACGTGTGTTGACGGCATTGTTGAACATTGATGGGGATATTCATCAAGAATATCGTGTCGACGCATTCACTTGTAACGTTGAGTGCAGTTGAAAAGCAGAAACCCAATTATTCACCAGTATTCTATGAGGTGCAAGTGTGTTTTACTCCAGTACTTCCCACTTGTGGGAAAAGTGTAGCAGAGATCGTGTATTTGCTGAGTTATGGCAACTTATAGTTGGTTCCTCCGCACAAGGAAAGTGTTAATTGCTACTGATTTCCAGTGAAGTGCAGTGGTGGTTCTTTGAGTCAATTTACGAAGCCAAGAGTAAGCACCGCATCTGATGATTCTGCTTAAAGCGTGGGATGCCGTGAATGATCTGAGAGGTATGTCTATATGGAATGATGTGATGTTTGCCCCAATAGATCGTTTCAGCATCTATCCTAACTTTTCATGTTCCTCTGAGCCTGTGGACTTATTTAGTAGGAGCAGACTAAAATTAAGTTACTGTGGCTATGCACGATAGCTCTATCTATTTAATTCTCCAGCATATTGAGAGATTGCTATATGTTAGAGCCCAGCAGATGCATGAGGTTAGTCAGAGCTTTCAGTGAGGGTAATGGGCACTAAATGCACTCTACATATTTGCAGAACAGGTGTCATCTTAAGCTGTCGCTTCTATGTGCAGGCAGGGACTGCAGATGCTGATTTATACTAAAGATAGACACAAAGTGTATCTTTTGTACAGGGCCCTAGTGAGACCACACCAGGAGTACTGTGTGCAGTTTTGGTCTCCAAATTTGAGGAAGGATATTCTTGCTATTGAGGGCGTGCAGCGTAGGTTTACTTGGTTAATTCCCGGAATGGCGGGACTGTCATATGTTGAAAGACTGGAGCGACTAGGCTTGTATACACTGGAATTTAGAAGGATGAGAGGGGATCTTATCGAAACGCATAAGATTATTAAGGGGTTGGACACGTTGGAGGCAGGAAACATGTTCCCAATGTTGGGGGAGTCCAGAACAAGGGGCCACAGTTTAAGAATAAGGGGTAGGCCATTTAGAACTGAGATGAGGAAAAACTTTTTCAGTCAGAGTTGTGAATCTGTGGAATTCTCTGCCTCAGAAGGCAGTGGAGGCCAATTCTCTGAATGCATTCAAGAGAGAGCTGGATAGAGCTCTTAAGGATAGCGGAGTCAGGGGGTGTGGGGAGAAGGCAGGAACGGGAAACTGATTGAGAATGATCAGCCATGATCACATTGAATGGCGGTGCTGGCTCGAAGAGCCGAATGGCCTCCTCCTGCACCTATTGTCTATTGTCTATTGTCTATTGTCTATTGTCTATTGTCTATTGTCTATTGTCTAAAGTGCTGGAGTGGCTCAGCAGATCAGGCAACATCTTTGGAAGAAGGGATGGGCGATGTTTTGGGTCAGAGCCCTTCTTCAGGCTGACTGACTTCTCCGGTCTGAAGAAGGGTTCCAACCTGAAACGCCACCCAGCCATTTTCTCCAGAGATGCTGCCTGACCCACTGAGTTCCTCCAACATTTTGTGTCTACTGTTGCCGCTATGCCAGGGCAAAAGGGAAACAATCGGGTGTGTTCTCAAGGATTTTGAAATGATCAGTTTCCATTTCTGAATTGACCCTTTACTGTGCAAGACTCAGTAATTACCAATCAGGAAAGGTACTCCGCTGATCTTCCCTCTCCTCAGCCAACTGTTCCTGATGAATCGGTAAATGCCCTGTGGACAAGGGATTGAACCTGGAATCTTTCTATTTTGTTTGGTACATTTGATGCACTTGGATCCCAACATAATCTGACTCTGAACAATTTTGTCACAGTAAACCTCTCTAAGGCTCGGCACTTGTTACTGCTCGTTTTGTTCTTGTTCTGTTTAAAATCAGCAAATATTTTTGAACACTGTGCCAACATTGTTGAAGAAGGGGTTGAACCATTTGCACTACTTTCAGAGGTGCGTGGGACAATGACCTGGCTAAGGGTTTGTATATGCTGCGTCTTTGCACAAGAAACTGCAGATGCTAGAATCTTGACCAAAGAACAAAATGCTGGAGGAACTTAACAGGCCAGGCAGTGTGTGGAGGGAATAGACACGCAATGTTTTGGGATTGGGACCCTCCTTCAGACTAATAGAGTATATTAATATATGGGAAAGTTCAATTATTTAGCCCATGTTTGCTTTCTATAAAATCTCTGCCGCATTTCTAACCAAGGCCAATTGTAAGTCAGTACAACTTACCGTCCGCACATTCAGTTTAGTGAACTGAATTTTAAGTTTAGTTTAGTTTTTGTGCTATTTGGAGCCGTTTGACTTCCTTGTTCAGATGATTTAAGGCACCATATTTCAGGAATCATACTGATTTAAAAATATCCTACTGGTGTCATGTGGGAGATTAGGAAATGATTCCATACATATCTGGAAGAATGATATTAAAAAAGCACAGAGAATAACCTACTAAGAAATGGCATCCTGTTCATCCTGTAGAAGGATGAAGGGGGATCTTATTGAAACATATAAGATAATTAGGGGATTGGACACATTAGAGGCAGGAAACATGTTCCCAATGTTGGGGGAGTCCAGAACAAGGGGCCACAGTTTAAGAATAAGGGGTAGGCCATTTAGAACGGAGATGAGGAAGAACTTTTTCAGTCAGAGAGTGGTGAAGGTGTGGAATTCTCTGCCTCAGAAGGCAGTGGAGGCCAGTTCGTTGGATGCTTTCAAGAGAGAGCTGGATAGAGCTCTTAAGGATAGCGGAGTGAGGGGGTATGGGGAGAAAGCAGGAACGGGGTACTGATTGAGAGTGATCAGCCATGATCGCATTGAATGGCGGTGCTGGCTCGAAGGGCTGAATGGCCTACTCCTGCACCTATTGTCTATTGTCTATTGTCTATCTCAACCTTTTCTTTTGTGCATTATGTTGAGGCAACAGAGGTGTTGCACTTGGAACACAGGGTGGGGTACAAGGTGGGATAGGATAGAAAGAGGGGCCTGTTAAAGGCAGTGAAACTTAAACCCCCTTTCCATAATTCACAGTGAGAATGAAAATCAGGCTTTCCTCGTGGTTACGTGGAGACACGATCAGTCGGGCTCTGTTGTTAGTCAACATTCTAGTCTTAAAGTAATTAATCAATGTTTTAACAATTGAGTCAGTTTACTGCCTTGAGTCAGTAAATTTAAGTAATCAAACTAATTAAAGTTACTGGGCTTGTGCTGTTGCCAAAACTTTAATTATTTTAAATCAATATTTTCCGCTTTACTAATTTATATTTCATCCGTGTAATCTTTTAAAAATGAAGGGGTTTTGTTGCATTCTATTTGTTCCTGTTCTATTTTTCAGGCCATTTAAACTGTACTTTATAAAGTACAGCGCATAGAGCCACGTGGCTAGATCCCAGGACATAAGCAGTAAATATATTAAAAAGTTCAAAATATTTTGTCCCATGTTACCTCTATATAAAATCTCTGCTGCATCATGGACAATACAATGATTAGATGGTTGCTTGATCACCATTGTTGATATTTATTCACAAAATGCTGGAGTAACATCACCCATTCCTTCTCTCCTGAGATGCTGCCTGACCTGCTGAGTTACTCCAGCATTTTGTGAATAAATACCTTCGATTTGTACCAGCATCTGCAGTTATTTTCTGACACTACCATTGTTGATACTAGTCTTTTATCTAATACTTGAACTGCCAATATTGCCAAAGTGAGCTTGTTTGACTATTCCAAGTCTAAGAACAAAAGTCCAGCAAGATAATCCTTGAGCCACCTTTCTCGTTTGTAGGGTAAAGAGTACAATGCAGATACGGCAAAAAAACAACTTGAGTGAATATTTGGTAGCCGATTTACTGAGATGTATTCCACTTGCACCAAATTACATTACAATTATATTGTATCCTTATGGAAATTCAAGTTTTAAGAAAATGTATGTATATGGTCCTTTGCATGCCCACAGGATGTCCTCAAGCTCTTTATGCTTCAGTTATAAACTTACTATTGGGCATGTAGTCATTGTGTTTTTTTTGACAGGCAGTCTGTGGAATCTGTGGAATTCTCTGCCTCAGAGGGCAGTGGAGGCCAATTCTCTGAATACATTCAAGAGAGAGCTAGATAGAGCTCTTAAGGATAGCGGAGTCAGGGGGTATGGGGAGAAAGCGGGAACGGGGTACTGATTGAGAATGATCAGCCATGATCACATTGAATGGTGGTGCTGGCTCAAAGGGCCGAATGGCCTACTCCTGCACCTATTGTCTATTGTCTATTGTCAGACATTGCAGCAATGTGCACATTGCAAAGACACACAAGAAGCATGATAAGAGAACAAAATAAATAGAAACAGCCCATGCCTGTTCATGCCTGTTCCACCATTCAACAAGCTTATGGCTCATCTTTTACCTCAGTGCCACCTCCTTGGACTAATCCTTTATTCTTTCTTTCCCCACATACCCAATTAAGTAAACGTTTCATCTAATTTTGAAGAGTTGATTTGGAATAAATATTCATCGCTGCAACAAAAGAATATCTGTACTCTTCTTCAGATGACACAACGAAAGCTTTAAGGTGACCCAAGCAAACAGACTCGTCTTTGTGAGTTATCTGAAATTGCCGTCTTCTCACACCATGACAACTCCTTTGGTACTCCTTTGAAATACAGTGTATATTAAACTTCATGACCTTGGAGTGGGCTCAGAAATGCTCTGAGTCATTCTAGTCACGATTATGATGAATATACTTGTTGAAGATTAGGGTTTTAAGATCATCCGTTCCACTTTTCTGGGCTCCGTCATCACAA
Organism: Rhinoraja longicauda; assembly: GCF_053455715.1. Classification (NCBI taxonomy): domain Eukaryota; kingdom Metazoa; phylum Chordata; class Chondrichthyes; order Rajiformes; family Arhynchobatidae; genus Rhinoraja; species Rhinoraja longicauda. Next base: position 81,032,683 of record NC_135956.1, read on the forward strand.
TAACAACTGAAACCTTGAAAGATATTATAAGAAAATAACTGCAGATGCTGGTACAAATCGATTTATTCACAAAATGCTGGAGTAACTCAGCAGGTCGGGCAGCATCTCGGGAGAGAAGGAATGGGTGACGTTTCGGGTCGAGACCCTTCTTCAGACTGATGTCAGGGGGGCGGGACAAAGGAAGGATATAGGTGGAGACAGGAAGATAGAGGGAGATCTGGGAAGGAGGAGGGGAAGGGAGGGACAGAGGAACTATCTAAAGTTGGAGAAGTCGACGTTCATACCACCGGGCTGCAAACTGCCCAGGCGAAATATGAGGTGCTGTTCCTCCAATTTCCGGTGGGCCTCACTATGGCACTGGAGGAGGCCCATGACAGAAAGGTCAGACTGGGAATGGGAGGGGGAGTTAAAGTGCTCGGCCACCGGGAGATCAGTTTTGTTAATGCGGACCGAGCGCAGGTGTTCAGCGAAGCGATCGCCGAGCCTGCGCTTGGTTTCCTTGAAAGATATTATTTTGTTTCATATTTCAACAAGAAGGTTTAACTTTTGATTTGTTCTCAGCTCTCACATTAAATGTTATTTTCTAGGTGCTGACATTATCTTAATTAGTTAATTGCATGGAACAGTTTGTTAGTTCAAAGATTAATAATTATATGTTGTCATGCTACTGGAACTTTGTATGTCATTAAAATTGCAAAAAATTACAATTTAAAAAAAAATAAATTAATAACAAGTCAAAAGTGTCAGTAACTGCTGAAAAGCTTTTTTTCTGCATGACCATGGGCTGATCCAATTGCTATAAACGTTCTGTTTCTTGCCCTCGCCAATGACATATCTTTCAAATATCAATTACTTTGCTTGAGACTCGTGTAATTTTAACCCATGCACACAAGCCATACAATCTCACGTCAAATTACTGCTGTGGAACATTTACTTTAAAATGGTAGTTTAACGGAAGAAGAACCAGAGCTTCTCTAAGAGTTGCACGGCTCTCTATTCTCAACGGGCCAAGTGAGGGTAAAATTAATTTGCTCGCTTATCCAACTGGCAACTAGCAAAATTTACTCCCACTTATCTTGGCAGAGAAATCATCCAGCCCTCTCCGTCTGTAAACTGTTCATTCATAAGATGAGAATGCTGCTTGCCGCCCCTCCCTCCCTCCCTCATGGGTATCAGACTGACACTACCACTAATCACTCCTTTCTACCAACTTTATGGTATACTAGACTGAGGTGGACCCGCTGGGTCCAAATCTCTCCTGCGGGCCTCTCCTGGGGCAACCCTCCCCCAACTGACCATCCAGTGGGCCCGGCAACCACCTCTCCAACTGACGAAGCCCGTTGCCGGGCGTGGAGTGTCCCCCGGGGTCGTGGGCGGGCGAGAGGGGGACAGGGCAGGGGAGAGGGTGCCACTCACCTCGGCCCCGTGCCCCCAGTGCTGCAGCCAGAGTGTCCTCCCTTCCCCCCCCCCCCCCCCCACCTACTCACCCCTCCATCCCCCCCTCAACCCCCCTTAAAATTCCCCAAAACCTGCATTGGTCTAGCACCCTCCTCTCCCCCACTCCCTCTCCCCTTCCCCCCCCACTCATCCCTCCCCCTCCCCTCCTCCCTCACTCCCTCTCTCCTCCCCTCCCTTACCCCCCCACTCCCCTCCCCACCACTCCCCCTCCACTCCTCCCCTCCCCCATACCTCTCCTCCCTCCTCCCCACACCCACCCTTCCCCTCCCCTCTCCCGCACCCCCACTCCCCTCTCCCCCAAACCTACTTCCGCCCACCCCCACTCCACCTTACCCTCACTCCCACTCCCCTTTCCCCTTCCCCCCACTCCCCCCCTTCCCCTCCCCTTCCCCCTTTCCCTCCCCTTCCCTCCCACTCCCCCCTCCTCCTTCATCCCCCCCACGCCCCCCACTCTTCCCCTCCCCCCACTACCTCCTCCCCCTCCATTCCCCCCACCCCCCTCAAACCCCCACCCCCACCCCCCCCACTCACCCACCCCATATTGTTTGGACCCGTTGGGTTCTACGTACGTATTGTAAGTCAAAATGCATTGAAAATGCGCGATCACAAGTCCAGAAGCGAGTGGCGGGTTGCTACGGGTCCCTGCCGTTTGTACCATCGCAAAGGCGAACTATCGCAAGTCAAACCATCGTAATCTGGGGAGTACCTGGACATTAAATTGAACTCCCCCCACTCGGGCGACAGGTATTAGATGAACGGGACCAAACTGCACAGGTGCGGACATGTAAGTATTAGATGAACGGGAAAGAACTGCGCATCCCTCATTGGCCGTCACTCAGGCGGGTCCCATTTTGACGTCACACGCTGAACATGGCAAGGAGTCGGTTGAAATAACTTTTTTAAAACTTTTAAATCTCTCTAACTTGAAAAATATAAGAGCAATTTGAATGAAACCTGGATGAATGTGTCCCCAGGACAATGGTGCTTAAGGTGGGTCTAAAATTGTGGGGGGTCATGTAGGGTTATAGACAATAGACAATAGACAATAGGTGCAGGAGGAGGCCATTCGGCCCTTCGAGCCAGCACCGCCATTCAATGTGGTCATGGCTGATCATTCTCAATCTGTACCCCGTTCCTGCCTTCTCCCCATACCCCCTGACTCCGCTATCCTTAAGAGCTCTATCTAACTCTCTCGATCTAAAACCGGAAAGGTTTTTTTTGTGGATGATAAGGGTACCCACGGAGGAAGAAACATACTATAGGGAACACAGGGAAGCCCAACAGGGCAAGCAACGGGTTTAACTTTAAAATCGCTGAAAGTTGACAAGTAAATCTCTCTAACTTGAAAAAAATAAGAGCAATCTGAATGAAACTTGGATGAATGTGTGCCCAGGACAATGGTGAGGAAGGTGGGCCCAAAATTGTGCGGGTCGTGTACCGTTTTTCTGTGGATAATGAGGGTACACACGGAGGAAGAAGCATAGGGAACACAGGGAGCAAACAAACACGATGAGAGTTTTAGTAATATACTAGCACAAGTGTGCCCGTTGGGCCCGTCCTCGTAGGGTTTCCATTGTAA